>NC_141071.1:33439779-34039779 GCF_041138505.1 Cibotium barometz
AAATTAGTTACATGAGTGGAAAGAGCATATAAAGAGCTTCCTAGCCATATGATCAATTTAAGAAACCAACACCCGAGTGATGAGTAATTATCGGTTGAAATTTGGGTATTGGACCACAAAAACTGCTCTTCCCTCTCTTTGCATGAAACCTCAATTTTCACATAGCCTCTTGCCTCTCATCTCCTTCATGATTCAAGCTAGAGGGTAAGGGTTAACATTGCTCAGCGGACAATCGTAAAGATTTACCTATGGTCCCCAAAGTCTTTCCATATGCTCATTACCGTGCTAAAACCATTGGTACCTCCAAAGGAGGGCGGCAATAAGGCAAGGGCTACCTTGAGAAGTCACAGGCCCGCCAAGATAATAACTCCTCATCCCACTTATCATGAATCATCAAAGAGGTCCAAAATTGGGCTGAGCATGAGGAGCTAATGCTAAATGAGACATTCACATGTAAAGAGAGTGTTTGAATAAGGGTTTGAAAGATAAGAGAATGGCAATGACACAAAATGCTCAATTGAGGAGGCTTCATTCATTTTTATTTGAAAGGGAGAGGAGGGCTCCTTTTATAGGTGGAGAATCACCCTCTCTTCCATTGTTACAAATTACAACATAAAAATCTTAAACCCTTCAGTGACATAAGGGTAGATGTCACCATCAATTGTCCTCTTAGGCTAAGTCTTCTATTGATTATTAAATTGAAGACTTTTTGACTTTGAGAGTGTGATGAGATAATAGCCAAGTCTAAGTGGCATGTAGGTGGAGATCCCACTTACACATGGCGGAATTCTTCTCTTCCATGTAGGCATTCTAGAAGAATATCTCCCAATTATGCACCTACACACACTCCTCCACATGTCTTCCACACTTCCCAACTTGTAGCCTTATGGTGAATACCATATTAATAATACAATAAAAATCCATGTGAGCATGAAGGCCCACTTTTATTTTCCACATCACTAGCCTATTTACCATACCAAAGTATTTATCAAGCATATTTGTGGCATTTACAATGTGTGCACCCTAAATCAAGTAAAACCATTATACTTAAAGATAGAATGTTGTTATCAAGGTAGCCGCCAAGCCGCCGCATCACCACGCCGTTATTCCATTGTGGGCACCGCAATCTTCTTGGACAAGCTTCCATCTTATTACCATTGAGAAACCATCAAAATATGCACAAAATTGAAAATGAAAGATATCAATTTTTCATGTCACACCACCATAATCCAAGTGACATCATGGAATTCCCAGATACTCTCTGTTAAAACCCTAAGATCTTCTCTAGATAATTAACATGCATAAACATGCATAAATCAGGCATAAACTTTACCACCCACAAGCCCAAGGGTTACACACATGAAATATAATAGAGTACCACATACCTTAACCTTAGTGTCCCATACAACCAAGAGGTATAACTCCAATACAACAGCACTCAACTCTATAGTGAAATGGCAAAAATGTAGATACAATACTCTACACAAGAGAACATCCCTTGAGTGTGCCCCATGTCCCTATTATATACGAGGGCCCTCAAGTGACTCTTGACTCTCCATTTCCCATGTGTGACCCTTGGATGCCTGACCCTAACCTTAACCCTTAAGGTTAGTCCTAATCCATGCTCCACTAGAGCTTGTTCCTATTCTCCCATGCTCACAAGCCTAATGTGGGTTAGCCTCCTAGTATATGCACATATAATGTGTACATAACATACTTCCCCTCTCTCAAAACATTGCACTCTTGCAAAATGAAAAGAAGGAAATTTGCGCTGAACATTCTCAACACCGACTCCCAAGTCGAATCCTCTATTTCCCTATCTTTCCACAAAATTTTAACCTCAGGGATTAGTCGACTATGAAGCTTCCTTTCCCCGAATTCCAGTACCCTTTCAGGTTCATGTGGAACATAAGATAAATCTTCAACTTCAACGAGTTCTTGAGGAGTAACTGTGTTATCCTCTCTGTATAGCGGTTCTCTCTACCGTGCAATATAGTGCTCATAGAGTACTACCGATCAACAAATGTATTAAGAAACACAATGTCAATCCGAGGACTCGACTTGATTAGTGCATGAAGGCTTATCCCTTGAGGGAGAGCTCACATACACGAACCACCACTTGACAATTCAACCATTCAAACACCTCAATCAATCTCTCAATCCCTTAAACCCACTTCACTAATCAAGAGAACAAGCAATGCATGGCAATCTCTTAATCCCATTCAGACATTGATTAAATCTTAGCTTTCCCTAATGCTAGCAAACCCATAAGCGTGTATCTACTAACCCACAAGCTTAAGCAAGCATAGAATGTAACATTCACAAATCCACAAGCTCATAGAGAGAGTCTATCCCCATGAATAACTCATTGCCAATGAAGTGGGCAAGAGCTTGCATCAATGGAGACTACACACACACACACTACAAGCATGCATACACAAGAGAAAGAAAGAAGCATTTAACTATCATAGATTAATCTACTTCAATGATGCTAAAACAGATTAAGAGAAAGAAGTGGAGCTATACTCATTGGAGCTTGATGCTCATTAGAGTACAATAGAGAGAGATTTAGAGAGTTGCCATAGCTTGAGAGCTCAAGAGCTTCACTCAATAGCTTATGAGAATGGCCAAAAACGTTCTCTTTCTTTAGCTAACATCTCTTTTATAGAGATGTCACTAACCCTAACCCTAGGCCTCTTTCACACATGGGCGGACAACCCCATAAGTGAGCCTTGCTTAATACACTTAGAACTCTCATTTAGAACCCACATTGGCCTAAAACGATTTACATTGCACTTCGACACAAAAATATGAAAAAATTATGTGCGTCTTTATGTTCCCATGGCTACAATCCTGCTCTCTCTCATTAATTGCTTCCGGCCTCCTTCCATAATCCGTGTTCCTGTGGAACATTCCCCTCTTCCTAAATCGCGCACGTCCTCGGGCGCTGTAGAAACAAAAGCTGCAAAAAACAATGGAAGACAAGTAAAGCTTTTTATTGAAAAAAAAATAGCAATGACAATCTCACACGTGAGCATGCAAGTGAAAGGCCGATTAGAGTTTTAAAGAGTGCTAAAAGAAGCGAGTAAAGACTAGTCAAAGTGAGACTAAGTGGTAGATAGTGCTATGCAAAGGCAAGTGTGTTTGTACACCGCAGGTTATGACCGTAGTCTCAATGTCCTACAAGTGTTTAAGTTATTCCTAAGTGGCAACCCTACTCCTAAATATAAGCCATGGTGATTGGACTTTTCTTTCTTTCTTTCTCTTTTTTTTTGGTTTTTTTTTTGTAAAGAGCAAAAGATTAAAGAGAATTATTATTTTTAGCTTGATAAAGAGGAAGGTTCCATCCCAATGAGACCCAAGCAATGGCCAAGAGACCTCCACCAAGAGAATCTAAAGGCCGCTAAGTATCTCAAGGGCGATAGACCCTTTTCTTTCTTTTTGACATAAGGAGTATCCCATGAAGATGAGGGCATCGGTCTCAAGGGCCCATAATGTACCCAAGACTCCTACCAGCATCTATCAAGACGATAGAGTCCTTGTAGTTCTTCTTCTTAATCTTTTAGATGTCGTTCACCCGATGGAAACCAAGGCATCGGCCCCAAGGTGCTAAAACAACCCAAGGTTCTACCAAGCATTCCACATGGCCATAGACACGTCATGTCTCAAGTCACTTCTATATAGTTTTTAGGGCATGTGTTTCGTAAATTTTTGTTTATCGTAGCACCTAGCCCATACCTAAGAGGTAGCTACCACTAGGGATAACTAATATACTTCTAGAGCATAAGAACTTGGCATACTCCGTTGGTATATGTCTTACACCGTCTTCAAATAGAAATACCTTCTACTAAGTCCTCTAAGAATCTAGAAATCACTCGCCACATAGTAACAATTAATTTAAAACTTAAACCAGCCAACTGTGTGTGAACATGCAAACAATATATGCAAAAGTGAAAAGCACATAAAGAACAAAAGATTATGATTTGAATACACCTGTTGTAGTGCTCATTGATGTGGCGCATTTGTCTTGATGCATTGCTGATGTGCAGATTGCTTCTCTTTGCTCTTTGTAGGCATTGTATGTCTCCCCCCTTCCTAATGTGTATGCACGGTAGGTGGACTGTTGGAGCTTGTTTCTGCAAAATGTCTTATTAACAAACAAGAAAAGAAAAGAATAAAATTTGTGATTGGTGCCAATCACCGAGCCGAGGGGAAAAACCCAAAGTGCCCTGGCTTGTTAATCTTATTGTGGAGTTGATGAGCTTATCCTTGCACTGGCGGTGGTGGATCCGTGTCCACTTCTGCTGGAAAGATTGTATCAATCACTTCAGGATGCAAGGACAACCCTGTACAAAAGCCGACCTCTGGAGAAGGTGGTAGAGGAAGGAGTGCTTCCTCGCTAAAATATGGCATTGGTTCTATGGGAAGGTTAAGCAGACAATGCCGATTTTGGAATTGCTCAATATAGGTGCTCATAGTAGTGATCCAAAATTGACATGTTGAGGCTGGGGGAAGAAGGGCTTGCAAGATAGGTGGTTGCAAGTCATTTATGCATGTATCCCTCCATTGTTGTGCTTGAACCTCCTCAGGTAGTCTACGTTGATTTGGTCCTCAGTCTGGTACTCTCATATCAAGAAGGTTATGGCGTTGGGGTGTAATTCCCACAATTTGTTTCATTAAGCCCGTGCCATATCGTCGAAAGTAAGAGCGGCATAGCCAACAAATGTGTGAGGCTTCCCCTAATACGAGTCATGCACACTCTTGACAATGTGGAAATGGATGATGCTGTTGATAGAATAAAGTGACAAAGTGATGCCCACAGCAAATTTCACCTAAGGCAGCATAAAAGTACCTAGAATGAGTTTGAAAAGGAGGAGCACTATAACCCCCGCGATGTTCAGGTTGAGTACTATCAGGGTCAATGCATGGTGGACATGTATCTCGCCAAGTATCCATCAGGAGGTATCTAGGCGTAGAACAATGAAATTTAGAAACTTCAAACTTTATACACTCATATCCATCATTACAATCCCTATCAAAAACAATGTAGATAAGATCATCTAAAAAAGAACACAATCCTGTAATGGCAGAAGGAACCACATTAGTAAAAGTGAAACTATTCAAACACTGATCTACCAAAGAGCTTCAATTGTAGTGTTAATGCCTTACCTTTGGTTTTGGGTATGTCCTTCTTCTTAAGAGGTGGGAAGGATAGCAATTGTCGAGGAATTTGAGCAAGATAAGAGGATTTAGGCAGTGAAGTGCTAGAATCTATGCTCAAAGGAGACTCATGTAAAGTTGGATTTGTCTTAGGTACACAAGTTGATGGTGGAAGTGTGTAACAAGGAGAAGTTGGGACAACTAGTGATTCAATACATGTTTTGGGAAGGTCAACACAAGGAGATTTGTAGGTGCTATCACAACCACCTATCCTATCTTGAAGAGGTTGTGTTGATATCCTTTGCACCCACTGATATGAAAAACCAAGAGTGGCTTTTGGAATCTTATTGATACACTCTTCTGGCTCTAGCAAACCATGGCATTTGGGAAGCCAAAGTGCTGTTGCACCCTCATAATAGCCTTGTGCTTTAAGAACATGCTTTGGGACCCAATGAGTAACAATCTGAGGCTTAGGCTTGGAAAAGATATGCTTTTTAGGAGGTTTAGCAACTAGGCTAGATGGTACAAGTTTGTACGCATCTTTGGGTAGCCAAATTGACAATTCCTTCTTGCCTGGCCTTCTTTGAGCAGTGACTAGAGTAGTTGGAACATGTCAGCCATGGCCCTCACTTGAGGACTCATCGATTATCCACATCATTTGTCTTGGAGCTTGAAGAGAAGATGTTGAAAGTGGGTTATATAAGGTAGAACTACCACCCTTTTGACATGATAAAACTCGTGGAGCAGCAGATTCCAAGATGCAATCAGAATCAGTTTGCAATTTGTATTGTCTATTCTTCCAATCTAATGAACAATTGGTAGCACTTAACCATGATCGACCAAGAACAACCTCTACCACTGCCTTGGACTTACTAGCCACATAAAAGGGAACTGACATTTGGTGATCCTGAATGGATATCATAATGACACATTTTCCCTCTATAGGGTTATCTTCACCTGAGAAGCTTCGTAAGTCAATATAGGAATGTGCACAAGTGTTGGTTGTCCCAAGGCTACCCATGTGTCAAATGAGAGAACATTATAATCTGCACCAGAGTCAATTAAGGTAGAGACAAAGTAGGTAGTCTCATGAAGATGAAGACACACGTGAATATTGAAAGGATCGACATATTGTTCCATCAGTAGCCAACTGTAAGGTCCACACAGAAGCCTTGCGACGCTCCTTGGCTTTTGCAACTCTAGCTTTAGCTTCTTCTTGAGCTTGACGTTTAAGTAAGTCATGTGCTTCCTTCCGTGTGTGGGCAGCATGCATTTGTTGAAGCATGGCTTCAGTTAATGGTTCATTGTATTTCTTGAGACGACTTCCATTAATGAAGTTAGGCATTTGCTCACTTTCTAGTGTCTCTAAACACACTGCACCACTTGGAGTAAGCTCATTAATCACAAACAGTCCTAGGCCACGTTTCTTGAGCTTCCGCTTATGCTTCTTAAGTGTGTACAAGAGCACAAGGTCCCCTTTTTTGAGTCGGCCAGTTGTTACATTTCGATCATACCATTGCTGCTTTTGTCTCCTCTTCTCGGCATACATCCCCATTACCTCCATAAGCGGGTCTCATCAAGCTTTTCCAATTCATCAATGTGTTGAGAAAGCTCATGTACCAGTCCAATCCAATTGTTTAGCAACTCGTAGAGTAGGTACAAGAAATTCAATGGGAAGAATTGTATCTAGCCCAAAAGCAAGCTCAAATGGGGTTGTGCCCATAGATGTTTTATAGGCTGTTCTATATGCCCAAAGAACTGAGTGCAACTTTTGCTCCCAATCAATCCTATGTCCCTCAACAATCTTTGTGAGTGCTGTGCAGAGAATCTTGTTAGTACTCTCAGCTTGACCATTGGTTTGGGGATGATAGGGTGCAGAACGCTTTACCATAAATTCTTGAAGTAAAAACTCTATGGCCTCATTCACAAAGTGCACACCTTGATCACTAACGATTTCAATAGGTAAGCCATAGCATGTAAACACGTACTCATACAAGAACAAGAACGTGGCTGTGGTTCTGGCATCATTTTTGACTGTAGCCTTTGCCTCTACCCATTTGGTCAAATAGTCAGTTGCGACTATAATATATTCGGCATGCGTGTGACGAGCTGGAGGTTTAATGGGACCGACAAAATCAATACCCCATTTTGAAAAAGCACGTGTGCTTAACATAGGCCGCAATGGCATATTGTCCTTTGTGATGGGAGGTTTGGTCCTTTGACAATCGTCACAACGTTTTACATATTCTTCGGCATCCATTTGTAAGGTTGGCCACCAAAACCTAGACCACCTAATCAACTTAGCTGTGGTATTGCCCGAAAAGTGTCCACCCCCAACACCTGCATGTGCATGAGTCAAGATTTTCAAGTAGTCAGTTTCACATACACACATGCGCAAGTTGCCATCCTTGCCCCTCTTGTAGAGTTGGCCCTCTATCAGCATATAGTTGGCTGCTTCAACTTCAATAGCATGCTCTCGATATTTAGGAATTGTTCGATCAGTATGACCATGCTGAAGATAGTCCACAATATACTTGCCCCAACTTGGTGTAGTTGAAATTTGGAATAATGTGACATTATGAATTGGTTGTTGAATTTGACATGAAGCACAGTTACGAACAAATTTTTCAGCATCCGCATGCATGGTAGGCCACCGTTGCCCATCTTGAGTTATACGTCGCACACAAGTAGTAGCTGATGCATGGATTCCACCAATACCCTCATGTGCCCATTCCAAGATCTCCTCATATTGGTCAGGGTTAGGTATAAGCCGCAACACTCCATCATTACCTTGACGATATAATCTCCTTGAGATTAACTTGAATGGTCGCCATAGGTCCACATTAGGACCCGCTAGTTTTATCTGCCCACTTGTCAAAATTTCTAAGATGGGTTCAGACCATTTAGGAGAAATCTGTACAAGGAAAAGTGTTGAATCTAACATATCATCATCCACACCCACAGGAGCTTCTCCAGAGGTGATTCGAGACAAATGATCTGCCCTAAGATGAGTTGCTCCTTTTCGGACTACCACTTCAAAATCAAACTCAAGAAGGATGACAAACCACCTCACAATCCTTCCAGTTGCACAAGGCTTATTCACCAAATATAGCAGTGCTTGATGGTTCACAAAAAATATAAATTTGTTTGCCAAAAGGTAATGGCGAAACTTTTTCACTGCATATATCATGAACAAACCTTCTCTTTCTATTGTGGTATAATTCTTCTCGGCATTGTTCAACTGTCGACTAGCATATGAGATTGGGAAATCCTTATTATGTTCTCCGGATTGAGCCAAAATACATCCAATTGCAAAGTTTGAAGCATCAATATGGACATGAAAGATTTGATTCCAATCTGGTGCCTGTAAGATGGGTGCAGACACTAATGCTTGCTTCAACTTTTCAAAGGATTCCTCACACTCGTCAGTCCAATTAAACTTTACAAGAAGAGCATATAATAGCCTGGCTAGGACAGCGTACATGTAGATGAATCGACGATAATAGCCACAATGTCCCATGAATATTTGTACCCCTTTAGGGTTGATAGGCTAAGGTAATGAGACAATGGCATCAATTTTATCCATATCTGTTGAAATACCATTACGAGAAACAATATGGCCCAAAATCTTCCCTTGTCTTACCATGAATTTGCACTTGTCAGGATTCAAGCATATACGATAAACTTGACACTTTTGAAACACAAGTCTGAGGTGTTCTATATGATCATCCCGCTCTTGTGAGTGAACACATAAATCATCCATGAAGATCTCAAGAAATAGCCTAAGGTACTCCTTGAATACATGACTCATTAATCGTTGCAGAGGAGAATTTGTTAGACCAAATGGCATAACACGATAGGCAAAGATGCCATCTTCAGTAGCGAAGGCTGTCTTGTGTTGATCCTTCGGATCTATTGACACTTGATTGTAACCAGAGAATCCATCCAAGAAACTATATGCCTTTTTCCCTGCAACATGTTCCAAAACATGATCCGTGATTGAAAGTGGGTAATGATCACGTACAGTAGCTGCATTTACCTTCTGAGGTTGGCTTTGATACCAATTGTAAGGTTCCCCCCTTCTAAAATAGAAGAAACACTTAAGATAGTCCACTAAGTCTTAACTTGGAGAAAATTTCCTATTTATCGACACCTTGACCATGTAGAGATTCAAGGATACGATTTATAGGTAAGACCTAGTCTTATCCCGCAGGGGAAGCGTGATCTTCTAAAAGTCAAATCACCCATAGGGTAATTTATCATAAATTGGGCAACTACTAGACTTGATTTCTAGAGGTAACGCTTTTTTCCTCATCCATGCAAGGCACAGCCGTTGACCTAGTCTTCTAGAGTAGAAATGCCCAAGAACCTAATTATCTAGCGTAGGACTTTCACTTAATCTGTTGGAAAGCTACCCGACTAATCGGGTCCACCCGTCCGTAGGATGGTGCCGTCGGAGTATTCCCCACTTTTCACCCTACTCACGCATCAATTTGTTTTCTAATTAATCCTCACGCACTGTTTGTTTTCTAATTAATCCTACCGCACTGTTTTCTTAATTAAGGCCCTTTTCACAAGGTTTGTTAAAATAGCCTTTTTACACAATACAATCATGCCAAAGACAAGATATATATATAAAAAGTTTATACATGAATCAATTCCATACAAGCCAAACCGGCTCTCTTATTCTTTTCCTTTATTCTGCCGATGATCTAAATTCGGCCTTCCAGCCTCTACATGCTAGGCAAAACCCTACGGGACCATACACCTCATCGGCCGCCGCGCTGGCGAGGACTCAAGCTGGCCTGTCGCCCTTTCAGGCTCCATCGCTCGATCCTCCCGCCCCTTAGAGGGATGTCTGCACACTAGGTTGGGTTTTAATTACCGCACTAGCCTAGGCCCTCAGAACTAGGCAGCATCATAACCTCTCGTCTCAATCGGCGAACCTTATTCTCCCAATGGTATGAGGGATACCTTGGGCCACCATTTCCTTGAGGAGGGTTGGAGCCACATCGGGAGCATCTTCCTCCCTAATCTCGTTGTTGTGTGCTCCTCTCGAGGTAATATTCTGACGTTTTCTGGATGGGGCCTTGGACGTTGTGTGTAGTTTTTTGGGAACCTCAAACTCAACCTGTACATGTGTACATGAGTGTTGTTCGTGTTGTGGTAAAGTCATGGGAGCACCCATTGACTCAGTGTGGGCGTTGTGGATGCGGCAGTCAGGCTTCTGGCTTTGATGGAAGTGTATGTGCAGGAAAAAATGATGAGATCCTGGAAGCAGCTTGTTCGGAGCGTGGTCGGCTGGAGAAGATGTCAGTTGTTCGATGGCTCGTATGTGTGCGCGATCGTTTGATGTGTGGGCACGTCAAAATACAAAGGGCACTAAGCTGCATTTGAAGTTGGTGGAGGGCTTGTCTTGGACATGGTGTGAAAAGAGAACATGGTGGCCTTTTTTTTCTCAAAATATAATAAATAAAATGATGAACGTGGCCTTCTTCTGGAAAGGTGGTGTGGAGCTTCATGCAGCTGCCAGCACGACATTCTGGAAGCTGGCGAAGCAAGTGTGGAAGGCGCAGCTGAAAAGAACGGAGGCGGTGTTGTTTGAGGGGGGACTCTGGAAGGTTTAGGTGTTGTAGAGAGATGGGAGACTCTCTGGAAGGAGCGCAGGACAGAGGAGCCCCGTGTGTGTTGTGTGGCGAGCTGAAAAGAACGGAGGGGTGTTTTGGGTGGGGATTCGGCTGGGAGCCGACGGGGGAGAGAAGCCCCCTTGTGTGTTTCTTGTGTGGCTAGCTATAGCCACAGGCGCAAAAGTGTGCTGGCCGCGGAGTGAAGAGCAACGGAGCGCTGGAGGAGCAGGCAGGCGTGGCTGCAGTAGTGTGTGTGGGAGAGCTGGCGACAGACAGAAGAGGGCTGGCGTCATAGTGTATGAAGAGTGGTGAAGTGGACATGAAGGGCTGAGAGAAGCCGCCTTGGTTGAGAGGGTTGACGGAAAGGTGAGCATGCAGGCGCCTTGGTGTGGACAGCCGTTTGGGGCTGGTGTAGCGACGGGCAACCTTTGACCAAAGAAGAGTGAGGGCTGGCGAAGGCGTTGAGAGGGCTGCGTGTGAAGAGCAGCAAGAAGGTGGCTCTGAAGTGCTGAGAGAGCGCAGCTGCAAAACAGAGGAAAGAGGTAACTGCTGCTGTTGGCGAGCACCGTAAGCAAGGTTGCCGGGTGATATTGGTAGTGGCTAGGTGTGTGCAGCCAGGCGCTGAGAGAAGACAAGTGCAGATGCTGGTTGCAGCAGAGAGGGAGCTAAAAGAGTGAGCCGCCTAGGTGCTGGTGTTGAGAAAAAAGGTAGAGAAGCGGGCTGCCCCACAGAGCAGAGTTTATGGGGCAGTGGCTGGGACGACAGAGAGAGGCTGCGTGGAGCAGATGCAGAGAGTGAAGAAGTCGGCTGCTGCAGAGAAGCAGGAGCGAAGCGAATTGGGAGCGACCAAGAGCTGGAGAGGGCTGATTGCGAGCGGGTGCTTGATGAAGATGGTGTCTGGGATATCTTGGGATATCCACCTCTGTAAAGGTCAAGGTCTGATCTGAAATATAAGTCTTGTTCATGCTCTTTGGTCTGGTGTTCTGGTGTGTTTGCATGCGTGTGTGGAAGTGTGGCATCCTATAAAGGCGTAAACAGTTCTACCGCTTCCGTGCCATCACTTTTTGGTGCCCCCAGAGAGGAGCAGATTTCCTTTGGTTTGTGAAAGAGAAAAAGGGCTGTGTGAAGAAAGATTTGGAAATGGCTGAGGATTTTCTGGAGTATTGGGGATTGCCACAGGAGAATGCAGTCAGGTTTCTGGAGAAGATGGAATTTACAGCCTTGATGAAGGACAGGGCAACCCCGCCGGAGATCCTTTCTCGGATTTTGACTTATTGCTTGCAGGGTGATGCAAAAGCATGGCTACAGATGTTTGTGACTACACACAGGAATGTTCATCAACAGGATCCTGAGTACCGTGTAGTCAGAGCTGCATTTTTGGCATAGTTTGTCCATGTGAAGAGTCCGAATGAAGTGTGGAAAGAGTTGTGTAACATTCAGCAGAAGGATGGTCAAGATGTGGATCAGTATCTGATAGATTTTGGTAGACTGTGGAGTCTATGGTGTGAGGCTTTGATTCCTGAAGTACCCCCGCAGCAGATGATAAAGAGGGAGCGGTTTGTGGCTGGTTTGGAGCTAACGATCCATCTGAAGGTGGAGCTAAAGAATCTGGATAGCTTTGAGGAGGTTGTCAGAGTTGCTCGTGAGAAAGAGTGGAAGGTGAAGCGTCTGAGGCAGATGGGAATGCGGGAAGAGCCGAGGAGGTTTGTGAAGATGCCAGAGATTGAGAGTATGCATCCTGGAAGAAAAGCTGCTGTTGTTCCTAAACAGGAGGATTCTTTGAAGAGGGAGGTTCATGATGCAGTGGAGCTCATGAAGTCTTTAAGTGTAAACTGGATAGAGACTGCAGGAAGAGGAAGAGGCATAGGTGCTATGGGAAAGAAGACTGATGCATCATCTGGTTCTGGAGGAAATTCAGCAGATATTGGAAGGGGGAGAGGGTATCCGTGTGATGTGCGATGCCGGAATTGTGGTGAGTGGGGTCATATCAGTCCACAATGTGAGAGACCAGCCAAAGCTAATGGTGGAATATATCAATTGTCTATGGGAATGAGTGATAGGGTGAGTGGCCCTAGTATGCGGATGAAGGATGCAATTCAGCCCAATGTTTGTGAGGTCCTCACATTTGCAGAGCAGGATATGGGACAGATTAATCTGTTGAAAATGGAGAAGGGTGAGGTTTCTGGAATCAACCCTGAAGAGCTTTCAGAAGGTGAGGAGGAGAAGGATGGAATAATTGATGGTGTTGTGGATTGTGAAAGTGATGCTAGTGCTGTGGAGCTTGATGAGTTTGAGTATGGATATGGCTTGGATGATCTCTTTGATTCAGAGAAGAGTAATGACTTGCAGGTGCCAGTACTTCAGCCAGTCAAGGTGGAGTGTGATGATCAAGGTGTTAGATGCTATGGATGGAGTATCTATGGATGATCCGGGTGATGAGTTGGATATTGCAGCCTGTGAGAGTGTGGATGGTGAGCTAGACAGTGTTCTGGATAATGCACTGGATGATTTGTTGAAGTTGGCTTCCTTGGAGAAGACTACTTGCATGCCAGTTGTGCAGCAGGAAGAGAGTGATGGTGTGATTGATGGTGAGCTGGATGCTCCTTTGGATGATGGTGCGATAGACTTCGCAGGTGCGGTTGCTGATCATAAGGTGTGTGTTCCTTGTCATGCCCAAGAGAATGAGATGGTGGTTGTCAGTGGTGAGGATGCATGTGAGGCTATTGTTGTTGGTCAGGGGGACCAAGATGCTTTGCCTGGCAGTTTGGGGAGCTTAGACTTGGTAGGGATGCCTATGCAAGATGTGGAGAATCTTGAAGGATTGCCAATGGTCTTGAAGCTGGAGAAATTGCAGGAAAGCGACAATGATGAGTCTGCAATGCACGAGGTTGCTGTGTTTGGTGTTGATGGGCTGAAGGGAAGTGAGTGTATGATGGACACACCACATGTGGATGATCAGCATATGGATGAGTGGTTTGGTTATAGTTCGAGTCTGGCAGGTTGCCCAGAGGAAGGGTTGGAAGCCAATGATGTGGGCTGCAAATTGGGTGACCGTGAGGTGGGAGTTGATGATGATGTGTTTGTTATTTCAGTAAGTGATTATGAGTGGAACTCACATGTGTCAGAGGGGAGTAGAGGTGAGGAATGGTTATTTCCCTCACAAGGTTATATGAGCTGGTCTGGAGGAGGGAGTGCAACAGTAAGTGATTATGAGTGATTATCAGATGTGTCAGAGGGGAGTAGAGGTGAGGAATGGTTATTTCCCTCACAAGGTTATATGAGCTGGTCTGGAGGAGGGAGTGCAACAGAATATGGTGATGAGACCATGTACAAAAAAAGGGGGTTGCTGAAAGTGGAGGATCATGACAGGGTGTATCAATGGTTGTTTGATACAGGAAAATGTTTGAAGGATTGGAAGGTAGATGCACCGAGGTTTTTGTTTGATCCAGGAGGATAAATGGTTTCTGTTTATGCAGCTGCTGGACATAAATGTCTCAGCAGAAGTAAGGGGGTTGCTAAATATGTGTGAAATTTTGTGGGAACCTCAAACTCAACCTGTACATGTGTACATGAGTGTTGTTCGTGTTGTGGTAAAGTCATGGGAGCACCCATTGACTCAGTGTGGGCGTTGTGGATGCGACAATCAAGCATAGGGGCCTTGATGGAAGTGTATGTGCAGGAAAAATGGTGAAATTCTGGGAGCGCAGGCCTGTCCAGGTGAGAGGTCAGCTGGTGATGATAGTAGCTGCTTGGTCTTCTCGGAGTGTGTATGTGTCCAGAATTAAATGGCATTGGAAAGTTGCACCTTGAAAAGGTATGGAGGTATGGGCATTGGTGTGAAAAGAGATGTCATGGTGGCCTTTTTTTTCAAAATGAAGTAAATAAAATGATGAATAACGTGGCCTTCTTGGAAAGTTGGCGTGGAGCTTCACGTAGCTGCCAGCACGACATTCTGGAAGCTGGTGATTCTGCTGGAGGGCGCCGAACCAAGTACAGAGGGAGGGGTGTTGTTTGGTATGGTGTGGATTCGGCTGGGAGCCGACGGGGAAGAGAAGCCCCGTGTGTTTTGTGTGTGGTGCTGCAGCAGATAGGCGCGCTGGCATAGAGGGCTGGCGAGTGGGAGCCGCCTAGGCGAAACTGCAGGTGTTGCAGTGGTGGGCCTCTGGAGCGTGCAGGTGACGAACTGGTAAGTCGCCTAGGGGTAGCGGCTGGAGGAGCAATCACAGTGAACTGGTTGGAGGAGTCCGCTGGGTGGGTTTTTGCTCTGGGGCGTAGCTACAGGACGGGAGCCCGAGAAGCGCTGAGTTAAGAGGGCTGCTGGAGACGCCAACTGGAGTTGGGTGTGGTTCACCGTGTGAAGAGCTGGGGGGCTCTGGGCGTGTGCCGCCACCACAGGCGCAGACAGCGTGGATTTTGGAGAGCGCTAGTTGTAAGGTGACGGGCTGGTGAAGAACAGCAAAGATGTAGCCCTGGGTCATTCTGCAGAGGAGCTGAAGCTACGTGTGAAGGGTGATGTGACGTGGTAAGAGACCACAAGGGAGACGCCCTTGAAGAGGGGTGAATATTAGTGAAGATAAGCTGCTGGTTGACGGACTGGCAAGGGGCATGAAGGTAAAAGAGGGGAGTTTGGGAGTGGGGCCTTGCTTTGTTTCTAGCCGCCAGTGATGGCTACCGTGAGTGACAGATGATTCCAGCTGGTAGGGGAGCTGCCTTAGTGTATGAGTTTTGGGCTGGTTGTTGTGTAGGTGACAGAGAGTGCCTTGCTTTGGTTTTATGCTTTGAGGACTGGCAGTGAGCTGGTGGTGTAGCAGAGGGACCTTCAGCCGAGGTGCAGTGCAGAGAACGAAAAGGTCGGCTGTAGAGAAGCAAGGAGCGAAGGGATTTGGAGCGACCAGGAGCTGGAGCAGGCTGATTGCGAGCGGGTGCTTGATGAAGCTGGTGTCTGGGATATCTTGGGATATCCACCTTTGTAAAGGTCAAGGTCTGATCTGAAATATAAGTCTTGTTCATGCTCTTTGGTCTGGTGTTCTGGTGTGTTTGCATGCGTGTGTGGAAGTGTGGCATCCTATAAAGGCGTAAAAAGCTTTACCGCTTCCGTGCCATCAACGTTGACTTGTAAGGCTCGCTGTCGCGGTTGAAACGCTTCAGTCGGATCTCAATTCTGAGATCGTTTGCTCACCATATGAGCAAAAGACTATAGCGCATGAACCCTTTCTTAAGGCAAAAACCTCTGATTAAAGTCTACGCAAATGGGGGGGATCGTGAGATGTCCTTAAGACAAAAATGTTTTGCTAAAGGGGAGAAGGGCTGAGGGCTGCTATAAGTCTTTTCACACGGGGGGGGAGAAGAGTTAAGGAAACTGCCTCCTAGCAAAAGGGGGATGGAGGAAAATTGCCTTACGCTTCTATCGGATCTAAATTCTGAGATCGTTTGCTCACCGTATGAGCAAGAGACTATAGTGCATGAACCCTTTCTTAAGGCAAAAACCTCTTATTAAAGTCTACGCAAATTGGGGGGGGGGATCGTGATATGTCCTTAAGACAAAAATGTTTTGCTAAAGGGGAGAAAGGCTGAGGGCTGCTGTAAGTCTCTTCACACGGGGGGGAGAAGAGTTAAGGACACTGCCTCCTAGCAAGAGGGGGATGGAGGAAAATTGCCTTACCTAAAAAGAGGCAAATGAGGGGGTGTGAGAGGGGTGGTTGTAGTGCAGCAAGTACACTGCACAGGGACGGGGACGGCGGTGCGGTCGGCGGTACAACAGGGCATACGTACAGAAATGCGTGTTGCGTATGGAGCACCCCGGCGGGGGTTTATATAGCTGTGGGGTATGGGTACGTACTATGGGTGCTGCGCAAAGTAAGGACAAAAGGACGGTGTACCATCAAGGCTATGGATCAGTGGCCTGCATTGGTCTAGGGGAAAGGTACGGTGTCGGTTATCAGGGAAAGGAGTGGTATGCATGTACCTAATCTAGTCTGGGGTAGCATGGGTGTCCACGTAGCTATACGTGTGGACCACACAGTGGGCGGCCGTCCTTTGGTTCTTGTGTGGCCATCGTACGGGCACCCTGGTAAGTGTGTACAGTCTAAATTTTGGGGTGGGGTCCCCAAATTTGGGATGCCCGTCTCGATTTACGCGCCGGATCACCGCGAGGGGGAGGTGATTTTTTTTTAATCTGGGAGGTTCTCTTGGTTGTTGGGGTTCAGATCGTTTGTCAATTAGACGCTCGGTTGTGCATTTATTAAGGTTTAAAGGTCGTCACTTTTTAACTAAAATGATTGAAATTTGCTAAGCATATGTACAAAAAAACCTAAAAAAAGAAATAAAAAATGCTAAGTACATGTGAGCTTAGGATCCACAACTACTTCAATATCTCATCATCGGCCATTAGTTGTTTACAAAGCAAAAAATCAGCATAAAACCCATGTCTTACAAACTTTATTGCAAGACCAATGAGCAAATACCATTAGCTGTGAATAAACGTCGAGATGAGCTTTGCTATCCCACAAGGCTATACTATCAGCAAACTCTGAATCACTCAAGTCCTCAGGACCTTCAACATACAATTTTATTAAAGCATCTAAACTTTTTATCTCTACACGATTTCTTAGCTTGTCTTTTATCACAGTACGTGCACTAAAGCCTCTTTCACAAATTGCAATACTAGAACATTGTACAAGGGCAACTTGACAAATAGATAATACATTAGGGAATGCATCTTTCCACAAATCATTGCATGCAATAGATGAAGTTACCTCTAGGAGACTATACCTCACCCAATCCCTTTTGATGCTTGATGCTTGAACTTTGTATACTCCTTTTTTGAACTGCTCAGGATTGATCACTGCATTAAAATCTTGCACATGAAGCTTTTTAGAGGAACCATAGAACTTACATATTCGATCGATGTTGTTGATGCCATAGGTTTTCAAATGCCTTTCTAACAATGGATGTTGTGCAAGCACCAACACCTTCATACAACTCAACACAGAGTTGTCATCAAACCTAGAAGTTAAATTTTCAATCACACAAAAGATATTTGAAAATCCAATGCTCTGTTCAAATCTTCCCCAAACAAATCACGAGTCAAATCATGATCATACATTCTATTACCATGCAAAGCATTTCTCAAACCATATAAATATCCTTTTTCAGGACCATACTCTGGAAGTAAAGCATATCCATTCACTCCATATGTATAAGCATTTATATCAACATCTGGGGCATCCACATAATATTGTTTGATGCAAGCAATCTCATTGTGTACAAGACTTTCAACAGTAGAGACATCAACAAATTTCTTTTGGAACATTTGACTCAAAGTAGCTAATCCTCTTAAAATGTGAGCCCCATAAAATGCAAGCAATAAAGACACTCAAAATCTGATAAATCACGGTAAATATGAGGGGCCTCAGTCTTTGTAATGGTAAGAATAGAATCCAAAGATTTCACAATACTTATCGCTCGATACCTGCTTAGCCATCTAATATCAAATGTGTGTTCCAATCGAAGAATAGGGCATGCAAGATCAGCTTGCATGATTTCAAGGCCCTCTAATCTCTTGGAACTTCCATTGAAGTAGCTTGCAATAGCATTGAGTAGTTTGTTAAGCTTTTTGCAATACTCCATCTCTTTGGCCACATTTGATACTGCTAAAGCAGCACGATGCGCTACACAATGTATCGAAGTCAAGAAAGGATTCACATGTTTTTTAAGCAATGCTTGAACTCCATTATCTTTTCCTACCATTGTAGCACATCCATCAGATCCAAAAGCAACAAATTTGGAAAAATCAAGGTTCATTTTCTTGAGCTCTTCAAGAATCGCCTCATAAATAGATTTAGCAGTACTATCATGAACACACACAATTCCATAGAAGCTCATTTTTGGAATGCAAGCACTCTCAAGATAAGAAAGATAAATGACCATATGACCATGTCGAGAGATATCATTAGACTCATCAATTAAAACTCCAAACCATGGACTAGCTGCAACCTTCTTTATGGTAAAATCCATAAGATACTTTGCCATACAAAATATCATCTCAGCACATGCTTTATCATCATTATATAGAGTAGTAGTGTATGGAGCATGACAATCTTGCACATATTTTATGATATGAGGAAAATCTGCAAATGCCATGTTTCTCTTTGCAATGAGATATGCACCTCTAAACAAACATAATAAAGCTTGATCTTTTATCTCTACTACTTTTTGCATACTATTTTGAATGCAATCTTTATTCTCAATAAGCACGGCATTCATAGCTGCCTTATGACAATCAGATTGTGCATGGGACTTAAAATTACTTACCTTGAAGTTTATCGATCCACCTTTGGAATATGTAGAATGTGGATGAGGATGCTTTAAGCAAAATTTACAAAATAATTTCACCTCCTTATCATCATACTTGAGCCACTTATAATCATGTAGCAATTCTTTTTGAAAGAGTGCACGACTTTCATTTTTCCGATCATACTCGGCCCTCTCTCCAAGAGACATACACTTCAAGGCTTCATCAGTAACATTAGCAACACTCACGCAAGCTTATGACGGACCAGATTCATTCTCAACAACTTTTTTAGCCTTTTTAGAAATGTTAGTTACATCAATGCTAGCCCAAGTAAGAAGTGTACCTTGTCTTTTATCTTTTGATTTAGGTGCCATGATAAAGCATAAACCTTACCTCAAAATAGACACCTTTTCTACAATTTGATAATACAAAGAATAAGAACCTCGCATGCGCGCGCACACACACACACCCACACACACACACACAACTCACAAGCCTTTAGGTATGCCTAGATAGATAAACAAGCATAGTACATACATCAATCGAAAAACACACACACATGCACATGTATTATACATAAGGAATAAGAACTTCTAATATCTATGACACACACACACACACTCACACATACACACACACACACAAGCATGCATTACATGAAAAGGTTTGGGTCTCTCTCTCTCTCTCTCTCTCTCTCTCATTCTCTCTCTCATTATACATGTATACCTTAGAAAAATGCACACAAGAAATTCTACCACACACACACACACACACAAGCATGTATTACATGAAAATGTTTGATTCTCCCTCTCTCTCTCTCATTATGCATGTATACCTTAGTAAAATACACACAAGCATGTATTACATGAAAAGGTCTCTCTCTCTCTCTCTCTCTCTCTCTCTCTCTCTCTCTTGCATTATGCATGTATATACCTTAGTCACAAATGGATTTCTATACAAATAATAAGGGCCTCACACACACACACACACACACATACACACACACATACACATACACACACACATACACATACACACACACACACACAAACACACATAATAATGTCCTCTCTTGCATGCAATCTAAACATAGTTTATACAAGAGAAAGCAATCAGCTATGATAAATGGGATCAAACTTGGGAAAAGCACAAGCGTAAAGATGAAAAAAACAAAAATTTGGAGAGTTGAAGGAAGAATCCAAGGCACCTGAGATATGGTTGCAGATTCGAGGAGAGCACCAAGGTCCAAAAACCAAAGTTTCGTATCTTGAAAGTTGATATAGTTGCAAATTCGAGGAGAGCATCAAAAATTATTGCCTGGATTTTTTTAATTGCCGGGATTATTTCTCCACTACCGGGAGAGAGTCTCAGAGTTGTTTGTTTGATTTTTTTAATTAAAAAAATAAAAATTAAAATTAAAAAAAATTCTTGGCTACGCCTGTGGACTGGCCGCCAGAACTGGATTAGCTGGCTGCTTGTGGGATGGCCGTCGGCTGCACTGGCCTGGCTGGCCGGTTGTGGGCTGGCCGCCGGTGCTGGGCTGGCCATCGCTGGCTGTGCTAGCCTGGCTGGCCACCGTCGGCTGTGGCCTTAGCCTTACACAGCTCCATACAGCTACAGACACACAGCTCTAGCCGACCCTCAGCTCCCCATAGCTCCAGCCGACCCTCAGTCCCCCATAGCTCCAGCCGCCTCTCTCTCTTCATAGGCGACCTCTGTCTCTACAGCAGCAGACGAAAACTCATCTTTGCAGACCAAAAAAAAAATGCTTACCTGCAATGGAACGCTTGGATGTGTGCAACGGGGGGGGGGAGAGAGAGAGAGAGAGAGAGAGAGAGAGAGAGAACTCTTCCCTCGAGATATGGATAACGGCCGCCTCCCTCCACACAGTATTACTATAAAGCTATAAATTATATACTATATACTAATATTAAGTATAGTATAATATATATTATATACTATATTGTATAATATATATATTATACACTATATAAATTAATCCTCCTAGTGCTAGTGTGAACCGGCCGAAATCCCTTTCGAAAAACTCCATGAGGTTCAATCCTTTTCATGGAATTTTTGAACAAATTACCACTTCCTCCCCGACTCTAGATGAACAGGTATTCTGGCCCAAGGTTGAAGCGAACCCGACTTTTCCCGAACCCTGGGCCACACCATGGAGTTATAGCACAAAGCTCATCACATAAGCGAGTCAGAGCATAAGCTTGAGACATCATCTCCAGAGCCATACACTAATGCACCACAAGCACATGCTATATGTACAATTATTCTTATATGCAACACACACACACACACACGTCACTTGCATACACACTGTTGATTATCTTTACTATATCGTCAGCTATATCATATAGTTCTTACTACTACTCCAACGAGTGCACAACATTGAGTGGAGCGGAGTGGATCAAGGGGAAATACATAGGCCTCATCCACTCAATTTTGGGCTCGCCAAAAACTTCTAACAATGGCGAGAATATAGAAATTAAGTAGAGAAGTGGTACCATAGTTGCTTTTTGTGACAAGCACGTCACACCTGTTTTGTACCATAATACTTGCAAAATTTTAAAGTGCCTACATCAAAAGTTACACTAAAATATTAAAAAACTTGCTATATTTGACCATACCTATCAGTTTTGAAGGGCAAGGGTGCCCACCAAAAATCAAACTTGCCCCCAGCCTTATGCTCAAGTCTTAAGCATGTGCGTTTGTGTGGGGGATATGGCCACTAGGCTTATGCCCTCCCCTACACTTTGAAGTTTTCCCTCCCCCCCCACCCCTCTTTTTAAGATAGTGAGAGTTGACACTCAAAATTTTTCATGAGCTTTGAGAAAGTTAAAACTGATAATTATCAATGATTACCACTACTACTACAACTAGGAGTTCTACCATCATTGAATGTGCATCATGTTACATTTAACATGATCACTAAAAATAAGGTCTTGATGATTCATAATATTAAAAACATTGATGTTATTAAAGGAGGAGTACTAAAGGATGATTTGATCTATCGATCTACCCCATCCATACCTTATAGCTTTGACTTGATGACTGCCCCTCGAATGTTCCCAATGCCCATTGCTATGGAGGCAAGTGAGTAAGAACTTAGAAGCATAGTAAGTAGTGCGTACTTTGCCTCTTCTCTTTTGTGTGCCGTGCTGCTACAGCCTTACAGGAAACTGCTAGTAGCCGATGACTCAATGAGTGTACCGCTACTTACATGTCACACTTTGCTTCGTAAAGCTCCACCATAAGAAGCCCTTTCTCTCTATTTCTATGGCCATGGCAATTAATCCAAACCTTCAAATCGCTTGTTGGGGTTATTCATACATGGAGGTACCAAGTACGGCGGCAGAAATGCTAGATCTATCAACAGAGAAAGAAGAGAAGTTTGTAGCTCTAAGCTCACTACTAGGAAGCCACCCAATTTAAGCTAAGGATTAAAAAAAAAGTGAATCCAAAGCAAATATTTATGGAACTAGATATGGTAGGATCTCAACTTGGCCTAGTAGCTAGAATGAGAGGGGGGGAGAGGACCCCTCATGTAAGAAGCTCCAAAAAGAAAGCTCACATTCTGGTGCAGAAGGTGTCCTACTAGAGCTAGTACTGTGTTGTATTGTTAAGCTAAATCCCTACATAGGATGACTATGGGCAACACCAAAAGAGGAGATAATGCACAGGGTTAAAACCTAAAGGTAGCCTAGCTATGATGAGAAGGTACTACTATCTATGAAAATCCCAGTGAAGATACAACCCCAATAACAAAGCTGTTGAAGGCTGGGAGCTGAGCCGGGCAAGCTCGAATAGAATAGATTGTTTTGGGGGATGTGTTAACACTATAACAAAGAAACAAGAGGTTTGGATGCATGGGTGGGTGGAGGTTCTACTTTCTTTCTGCACTCTGTGTGTGTGTGTGTGTGTGTGAGAGAGAGAGAGAGAGAGAGAGAGAGAGAGAGAGAGAGAAGAGAGGTACAAAATGTGTGTTTTCCAATTGTTGCACCCAAGCTTGAGCTGATAATGTAAGATTCCTCCCCCACCCCCTTTTTGATGTCTAGTATGTTCCCCTGTAATCAATCCCTCTTCAGAAATATAAAGACCTTGCTTCTAACTGTTTTAGCCTAGAGAGAGAAAATTATTCTAGAGAGAGAATATTCAGATTATGAATATTTTTGGATAGAAAAATAACTCATCTTATTAAAATAAGTTCCCCTGAAACAGAAATTCAAAAAGAATTTTCCAATGTGCAATTGGAATTAATTGGAAATAGGTATAAAGAACCTTAGTCTAAGGGTCTAGATTTTCAGAAATTTTTAGATTATGGTCCAATTAAGGTTCCTATGGACCAATAGCATCAATCCATGTGTAGGGAGGAGATAAATCCAATTTGAAAAAGAAGATACCCAAAAATGAGTAAATGCTCACATAAGATGAAGAGTTGAAAATGTACAAGGTTTATTAGTAAATAAACACATATGTAAGGAAGGGGAGTTCTTTAAAGGAGGTGCATATTTCACATAAGATGAAGAGTTGAAAATGTACAAGGTTTATTAGTAAAAAAAACTATGACACATATGTAAGGAAGAGGAGTTCTTTAAAGGAGGTGCATATTTCACATAAGATGAAGAGTTGAAAATGTACAAGGTTTATTAGTAAATAAACACATATGTAAGGAAGGGGAGTTCTTTAAAGGAGGTGCATATTTCACATAAGATGAAGAGTTGAAAATGTACAAGGTTTATTAGTAAAAAAACTATGACTCATATGTAAGGAAGAGGAGTTCTTTAAAGGAGGTGCATATTTCACATAAGATGAAGAGTTGAAAATGTACAAGGTTTATTAGTAAAAAACTATGAGCAATAAAATTTTGACACATATGTAAGGAAGGGGAATTCTTTAAAGGAGGTGCATATTTCACATGCTTGAATGAGTTTTAAACTCAAAAATAATGTGATATTTTTATCTCTCATCTCTCTTGAACCAAACCAAATCAAAATGGAACCAAACCGAATCAAAAAGTAACCAAACTAGGTCCAAATCTAGTCCCAATTCAACCAAACTGACTTGGAAAATTCTAGAATCAGTTTGTTTGGTTAGGAGCTCAAATTTTCCTATAAATAGAAGCCTTCCCTTGTTGAAAAAGATATAGAGTCTTATGCCTTGTTACTCTACTCCACCTAAGCCAAAATATATAGTCTTATGCTTTGTTACTCTACTCCACCTAAGCCAAAATATATAGTGTCTTATGCTTTGTTACTCTACTCCACCTAAGCCAAAATATATAGTGTCTTATGCCTTGTTACTCTACTCCACCTAAGCCCAAAATAGATAGTGTCTTATGCTTTGTTACTCTACTCCACCTAAGCCAAAATATATAGTGTCTTATGCTTTGTTACTCTACTCCACCTAAGCCAAAATATATAATGTCTTATGCCTTGTTACTCTACTCCACCTAAGCCAAAATATATAGTGTCTTATGCCTTGTTACTCTACTCCACCTAAGCCCAAAATAGATAGTCTTATGCTTTGTTACTCTACTCCACCTAAGCCAAAATATATAGTGTCTTATGCTTTGTTACTCCACCTAAGCCAAGAACTGTGAATTCTTTAATAATTCACTAGTTTTTGATACTTCTCTCTTTCTTCAATCCTCATTGGTGGCTCCATCAACATACTAAACCAATTGATTGGTTGGGGGCCTCTACCGTGAATAAAGAATCAAGCAAATTATAAGGTAAGTATATTGAATTTTGATCTTTCTATAATTACTTAATGATTCTCTCTTCTCAACCCCTCTCAAGCTTGAGAAGTTTAATTGGTATGGTTTTTTAAGTGCTATTGAAGTTAATTGGTGAATAGTAGTGAAGAGTTACATAATTTAATAAATGCTATAGAAGTTAATTTCCATTTATGTTTAAATTCTAATGGATTTTATGTAATTTCTCTCTCTCACTCAAGAAATGGTCATACTCATGAGCCATTCTTAATCCAAATGAAGCTTTTCATAAAGCTTTTCCTTAATCCAAGATTAAGCTATGCTTGAGGCCAAATTAATGGCTTTTTTCTATGCTTTTAGTTTATGTATATTGATGATTCAATCCATTATGGATTGATGATCCAATTAGAGACCATTCTAATTATTTTCTTAATGATCCAATTAGAGACCATTCTAATTATTTTCTTAATGATCCAATTAGAGACCATTATGGATTGATGATCCAATTAGAGACCATTCTAATTATTTCTTTAATAATGAGCCTTATCCCTTAGAAAAAATTGAGATTTATCAGTCATAGTAGCGGAGCTATGGCAAAATTTTTATAGAAATTACGCATAAAATAATTTCATTCAAAGCATAAAAAGAGGACTTCCTACCATATTCTAGGAACTATCATCCTAGATTAATTAAAAGAATATTATTATGCATGGAGATATGGATGTTTGCATGTAGATGTAGAGGTATGGATGTGAGTGTGAATGTGGAGGTGGATGTATACATGGAGATGTGGATGTATACATGTAGAAATAGATGTGTAGATGAGGATGTAAATGGAGATGTGGATGGATGCATGTAGATGTAGATGTATAGATGTAAATGTGAATGGAAATGTGGATGTATACATGTAGATGTAGATGTATAGATGTAGATGTGGATGTGGAGGTGGATGGATGCATGTAGATGTAGATGTATAGATGTAGATGGGAATGGAGATATGGATGTATGCATGTAAATGTAGATGTATAGATGTAGATGTGGATGTGGAGGTGGATGGATGCATGTAGATGTAGGTGTATAGATGTAGATGTGAATGGAGATATGGATGGATGCATGTAGATGTAGATGTAGAGATGTAGATGTGGATGTGGAGGTGGATGGAAGCATGTAGATGTAGATGTATAGATGTAGATGTGAATGGAGATGTGGATGTATGCATGTGGATGTAGGTGTATAGATGTAGATGTGGATGTAGAAGTGGATGTGTGCATGTAGATGTAGATGTATAGATGTGGATGTGAATGTGGAGGTGGATGTATGCATATAGATGTAGATGTATGGAGGTGAATGTGAATGTGGATGTGGATGTATGCATAGAGATGTAGATGTATGCATGTAGATGTGAATGTACGCATATAGATGTGGATGTATGGATGTGAATATACGATATGTGATGTGAGGGAATCTCAGTGATGAGATGGAAATGATGTGATGGGATGAGTATACATATAAATGGAATATGGAATAAGTAATGTAGACTGATGAGGGATAATGTGGAAAAATGAAAGTTAAAATAGAATTTGTATTGTAAACTGTTTGTAAATGCTGTTTGTAAATGCTGTTTGTAAAAGATTGTTTTATGTCAAGAATGCTGGGGGGAGAATTTTGACCGTCTTGTGATTAAGGTCGTGATGGTAAAGTTGCAACTGCTGACGGGGAGTCAATGAAGGACGTCTCGCGTAGCAAGGTCGGCCGAGGTCTTGACCAGCCTCGGTGCGATTAAAATGGTGAGCTTCCGGTACGGTGGATGAGGGGCCAAGGAAGCGGCCTATGCGTGAAGCGCTAGGTCACCTGCGAAGGATCCTAGAGGGTGCTGACCATACGGTGCTCGGGCTCTGGGTCGCCTAGGATACCCACGCATGCGTCGAGGAAGATATTGGAACAGAGTTGGAGTTGTTTTCTGAAATCGGGCATGGATCTGGTTGATTGACCTTGCTGGTCTTCAATGGATGAGTCCATGGCCCCTTATATGGATCTGTTGGTTGATCTTGCTGATCTTCAACGAGAGTCCATCTTGATAAGTGATTATATTGCCGAGTATTAAGGGCTAGGAACTATCGAAACGGCCCCTGAGCGTTCTAGTTGCCAATGATGCCATATATACTCTGATGAAGGAATGATGGGATATTAAGAATCAATGGGATAAATTGGAAGATTGTGATCAGTGATATTATGGTTTTATTAAAGGATTGTTTTAAACTGGCTGAATCTGGTTGAAAAAGGCAATTTCATATTGGGTGTGTGAGTGGTGTGACTAGTTTTATTTTGCATGAACATCCGGCTAGGGGGCCTTGGAACTCTTTTCCTTGGTACCCGGGACAAAACCTAACCAAATTCTTAATTGGATCCCATCACTACAGTGGTTGGGCGGTTGGTTAACCCATGGGATTGGATGGGGTTAGGCTGGACTGATGGATCCGTAAATCGAGACTCAAACTTTTGTTTTTACGATAGATAAAATAAATCTCGGACAGTAACTGTTCTATGGATAGGAATCAACGGCTGTGCCTCTTGAATGGGAAAAAAAGCGTTGATCCCAATGATCCAAGTGCAAGTTTCTTCCTTGATCTGACCAAGTATCTTATAGATGTAATTGGATCAACTCGATCAGAAATGATCTTGACTACGTTAGAGTAAAAAGTTATCCTGGTGGAATCACCCGTGCTTTCCGGTAAAGGAAGTTTTTCCGGTTTCGGTTTTGGAACAACCGACGGATTAGTCTCTTATCCGGATATCCGTGGGTGAGGCCCCGAGTGTGGGACCCCTGTCCCGTGCGAGAAGTGCTACTTCCACTGCTAGTATCCCGAATCTGTTGCTCGGTGGGAACAGGGATCTTACAGTTGGTATCAGAGCATTTGGTTAATAAAGATCAACTGAGAAGACAAATATGTCAAAAATTTATCTAGAAAGACAAAAAGGTTATAATTGTGTGATATAATTCATACAATTTGATATTTAAACGGAAATTCATAATTTTGGTAATTGGGTCTTCAGATGGAAGTGCCGCAATTATATAGAATCCCTGACTTGCTTGAGGCCTAGACATGATAGTATTTACCTCATAATTCCAAGGGCCGTGACTACCCGTATATACCGAGAGTATACTGCAGCTCTTTACTGATAGTATATACGAGTAAATCTAAGACTTGAAATTATAAGCGTTAATGCTATCTAGATGATGATTTCGAATGTGATTGATATGATTTTTAATTCTGTTTGAGAATTGATGAATTGATTTGGATTCTGATTGAAAATGCTGATTGAAAAATGTTGATTTTTAAAAATTAGTTGAAATATAATGAAACCACAATGAGGGGGAATGGGACGAGTCCCTGTGGTGATATTCATAACTAAAATGATGATAATGAATTCAGCAAATCACTATGAGGTTAGTGGGTTGTGCTGTTAGATTGCTACTGTTAATACTTGACCGGTAGATCAAGTTAAGGGATGTCAAATTGAGAACTTGCTTGACTGAAATTTCCGTGGAGGAAGGTTCCGAAGGAAACCTTGCGGTCTAATGGATCATTATCATGTTAAAGATATGAATGATAAGATCTGAATGAATTGTTATTTAATTATGAGTTCTATATAAGGGATATTTATCCCAGTATTCTGTTGGGTTGACCAGAATATGAGGAACCCCAGAATAAAATTGGATCTTAAGAAAAAGAGTTGTCCTCTACCTTGCGAGATGAGGACATCTCGCACTTTTTAAGTGGGGTAGGATGTAAGATTCCTCCCCAACCTTCGAGGTATACTGGAGTAAGAATCTTCCTTTCTGATCTTATAATTATTCCCTCTCTAAAATAAAAGAAAGTTTCTGTTTTAAAAAAAAAGGAAGACCCTTTCCCTAGAATACTTCTCAGGAGTCCCACCTGTTTTAAGGATTTAGAACAATGAGTTCAGAAGTAAGAATCGGTGTTTTGGATACCAAGGTTTTGGTTTTCATTCGAGTACGGCCCAAAAGAAGTTCTTTATCTCTTGGGGAGTATAAGAAGTTATCCCCCAGATATTGTGACCCTTATATCTGAATTCAATGAAAGTAGGTGACTTAGCCTACAAGCTTCTTTTACCTCCTCATCTCAAAATTCTTAATGCCTTCTATAGAAAAATGTGTCAAACACAAATCATGGAAAGACGGTAAAACTTCAGTGGCAAGTTACCGTTGGCTTCTAGGTTACGCTAGCTCCTTCCTTTATATAAGTCGTAACTTTTACTTGTCACTCACAGTAACCTTACTCCCCTCAATCTCCTTTCTTTCTTAATCTCCTTCATGGCTTGGCAACAGGAATTAGTTTTATCCCTGATGATTTCTCACCTTTAAGACGCAAGAGAGTCTGTGAAGGAAGACTTTATAGAACAGTATGAGCGCTCACTTTTTCCTCACCTAGGAACTTCTGTAGCTCAGACCAAATGGCGGACCTATCAAAACATAACTAGGGTAACACCCTGGGGTCAGCAGCACTTTCGTAACAATGTCCGCTTGGCCATGGTTATTGAAGTCTTGGGTTTGGGTCCCCGATACTACTGCGTCATGAGATCAAGGCATCTTGGGTTTTCTGAACGGGTCTTCTTACTGGCATGTTTTCTTCCTCATGAGAAGATATGCCTTTACCCCGTTTTTGGCTTGCCTCTCAGAGGTCCTTTTGTTAGATCACCTCATACCACTGAGATAGGTGCGGCAATAACCAGCAGAATCATTCCCATAGATGAGTTACCCTATACTTGTGCAGCTTGTGAGGACTGCTTTTGTGACCATATGATGGACGGGCTTATGGAAGTGTAAAGAGTTCTTCTATCTTTACTGTATAAGTTCCGAGAATGAATAAAGTTTAAATCTTGTTCTTATCTTGCTCTCTTTGAGACTTTTCTTGGTGGTTAATCTTGATTAAAAATCTTCTCTAAGTCTCATATTCGTGCATCTTGCGAAATTACCCTAGTTTGCGAGATGAGGACATCTCGCGTTTTTTAAGTGGGGTAGAATGTAAGATTCCTCCCCCACCCCCTTTTTGATGTCTAGTATCTTCCCCTGTAATCAATCCCTCTTCAGAAATATAAAGACCTTGCTTCTAACTGTTTTAGCCTAGAGAGAGAAAATTATTCTAGAGAGAGAATATTCAGATTATGAATATTTTTGGATAGAAAAATAACTCATCTTATTAAAATAAGTTCCCCTGAAACAGAAATTCAAAAAGAATTTTCCAATGTGCAATTGGAATTAATTGGAAATAGGTATAAAGAACCTTAGTCTAAGGGTCTAGATTTTCAGAAATTTTTAGATTATGGTCCAATTAAGGTTCCTATGGACCAATAGCATCAATCCATGTGTAGGGAGGAGATAAATCCAATTTGAAAAAGAAGATACCCAAAAATGAGTAAATGCTCACATAAGATGAAGAGTTGAAAATGTACAAGGTTTATTAGTAAATAAACACATATGTAAGGAAGGGGAGTTCTTTAAAGGAGGTGCATATTTCATAAGATGAAGAGTTGAAAATGTACAAGGTTTATTAGTAAAAAAAACTATGACACATATGTAAGGAAGAGGAGTTCTTTAAAGGAGGTGCATATTTCACATAAGATGAAGAGTTGAAAATGTACAAGGTTTATTAGTAAATAAACACATATGTAAGGAAGGGGAGTTCTTTAAAGGAGGTGCATATTTCACATAAGATGAAGAGTTGAAAATGTACAAGGTTTATTAGTAAAAAAACTATGACTCATATGTAAGGAAGAGGAGTTCTTTAAAGGAGGTGCATATTTCACATAAGATGAAGAGTTGAAAATGTACAAGGTTTATTAGTAAAAAACTATGAGCAATAAAATTTTGACACATATGTAAGGAAGGGGAATTCTTTAAAGGAGGTGCATATTTCACATGCTTGAATGAGTTTTAAACTCAAAAATAATGTGATATTTTTATCTCTCATCTCTCTTGAACCAAACCAAATCAAAATGGAACCAAACCGAATCAAAAAGTAACCAAACTAGGTCCAAATCTAGTCCCAATTCAACCAAACTGACTTGGAAAATTCTAGAATCAGTTTGTTTGGTTAGGAGCTCAAATTTTTCTATAAATAGAAGCCTTCCCTTGTTGAAAAAGATATAGAGTCTTATGCCTTGTTACTCTACTCCACCTAAGCCAAAATATATAGTCTTATGCTTTGTTACTCTACTCCACCTAAGCCAAAATATATAGTGTCTTATGCTTTGTTACTCTACTCCACCTAAGCCCAAAATAGATAGTGTCTTATGCTTTGTTACTCTACTCCACCTAAGCCAAAATATATAGTGTCTTATGCTTTGTTACTCTACTCCACCTAAGCCAAAATATATAATGTCTTATGCCTTGTTACTCTACTCCACCTAAGCCAAAATATATAGTGTCTTATGCCTTGTTACTCTACTCCACCTAAGCCCAAAATAGATAGTCTTATGCTTTGTTACTCTACTCCACCTAAGCCAAAATATATAGTGTCTTATGCTTTGTTACTCCACCTAAGCCAAGAACTGTGAATTCTTTAATAATTCACTAGTTTTTGATACTTCTCTCTTTCTTCAATCCCCATTGGTGGCTCCATCAACATACTAAACCAATTGATTGGTTGGGGGCCTCTACCGTGAATAAAGAATCAAGCAAATTATAAGGTAAGTATATTGAATTTTGATCTTTCTATAATTACTTAATGATTCTCTCTTCTCAACCCCTCTCAAGCTTGAGAAGTTTAATTGGTATGGTTTTTTAAGTGCTATTGAAGTTAATTGGTGAATAGTAGTGAAGAGTTACATAATTTAATAAATGCTATAGAAGTTAATTTCCATTTATGTTTAAATTCTAATGGATTTTATGTAATTTCTCTCTCTCACTCAAGAAATGGTCATACTCATGAGCCATTCTTAATCCAAATGAAGCTTTTCATAAAGCTTTTCCTTAATCCAAGATTAAGCTATGCTTGAGGCCAAATTAATGGCTTTTTTCTATGCTTTTAGTTTATGTATATTGATGATTCAATCCATTATGGATTGATGATCCAATTAGAGACCATTCTAATTATTTTCTTAATGATCCAATTAGAGACCATTCTAATTATTTTCTTAATGATCCAATTAGAGACCATTATGGATTGATGATCCAATTACAGACCATTCTAATTATTTCTTTAATAATGAGCCTTATCCCTTAGAAAAAATTGAGATTTATCAGTCATAGTAGCGGAGCTATGGCAAAATTTTTATAGAAATTACGCATAAAATAATTTCATTCAAAGCATAAAAAGAGGACTTCCTACCATATTCTAGGAACTATCATCCTAGATTAATTAAAAGAATATTATTATGCATGGAGATATGGATGTTTGCATGTAGATGTAGAGGTATGGATGTGAGTGTGAATGTGGAGGTGGATGTATGCATGGAGATGTGGATGTATACATGTAGAAATAGATGTGTAGATGAGGATGTAAATGGAGATGTGGATGGATGCATGTAGATGTAGATGTATAGATGTAGATGTGAATGGAAATGTGGATGTATACATGTAGATGTAGATGTATAGATGTAGATGTGGATGTGGAGGTGGATGGATGCATGTAGATGTAGATGTATAGATGTAGATGGGAATGGAGATATGGATGTATGCATGTAAATGTAGATGTATAGATGTAGATGTGGATGTGGAGGTGGATGGATGCATGTAGATGTAGGTGTATAGATGTAGATGTGAATGGAGATATGGATGGATGCATGTAGATGTAGATGTAGAGATGTAGATGTGGATGTGGAGGTGGATGGAAGCATGTAGATGTAGATGTATAGATGTAGATGTGAATGGAGATGTGGATGTATGCATGTGGATGTAGGTGTATAGATGTAGATGTGGATGTAGAAGTGGATGTGTGCATGTAGATGTAGATGTATAGATGTGGATGTGAATGTGGAGGTGGATGTATGCATATAGATGTAGATGTATGGAGGTGAATGTGAATGTGGATGTGGATGTATGCATAGAGATGTAGATGTATGCATGTAGATGTGAATGTACGCATATAGATGTGGATGTATGGATGTGAATATACGATATGTGATGTGAGGGAATCTGAGTGATGAGATGGAAATGATGTGATGGGATGAGTATACATATAAATGGAATATGGAATAAGTAATGTAGACTGATGAGGGATAATGTGGAAAAATGAAAGTTAAAATAGAATTTGTATTGTAAACTGTTTGTAAATGCTGTTTGTAAATGCTGTTTGTAAAAGATTGTTTTATGTCAAGAATGCTGGGGGGAGCATTTTGACCGTCTTGTGATTAAGGTCGTGATGGTAAAGTTGCAACTGCTGACGGGGAGTCAATGAAGGACGTCTCGCGTAGCAAGGTCGGCCGAGGTCTTGACCAGCCTCGGTGCGATTAAAATGGTGAGCTTCCGGTACGGTGGATGAGGGGCCAAGGAAGCGGCCTATGCGTGAAGCGCTAGGTCACCTGCGAAGGATCCTAGAGGGTGCTGACCATACGGTGCTCGGGCTCTGGGTCGCCTAGGATACCCACGCGTGCGTCGAGGAAGATATTGGAACAGAGTTGGAGTTGTTTTCTGAAATCGGGCATGGATCTGGTTGATTGACCTTGCTGGTCTTCAATGGATGAGTCCATGGCCCCTTATATGGATCTGTTGGTTGATCTTGCTGATCTTCAACGAGAGTCCATCTTGATAAGTGATTATATTGCCGAGTATTAAGGGCTAGGAACTATCGAAACGGCCCCTGAGCGTTCTAGTTGCCAATGATGCCATATATACTCTGATGAAGGAATGATGGGATATTAAGAATCAATGGGATAAATTGGAAGATTGTGATCAGTGATATTATGGTTTTATTAAAGGATTGTTTTAAACTGGCTGAATCTGGTTGAAAAAGGCAATTTCATATTGGGTGTGTGAGTGGTGTGACTAGTTTTATTTTGCATGAACATCCGGCTAGGGGGCCTTGGAACTCTTTTCCTTGGTACCCGGGACAAAACCTAACCAAATTCTTAATTGGATCCCATCACTACAGTGGTTGGGCGGTTGGTTAACCCATGGGATTGGATGGGGTTAGGCTGGACTGATGGATCCGTAAATCGAGACTCAAACTTTTGTTTTTACGATAGATAAAATAAATCTCGGACAGTAACTGTTCTATGGATAGGAATCAACGGCTGTGCCTCTTGAATGGGGAAAAAAGCGTTGATCCCAATGATCCAAGTGCAAGTTTCTTCCTTGATCTGACCAAGTATCTTATAGATGTAATTGGATCAACTCGATCAGAAATGATCTTGACTACGTTAGAGTAAAAAGTTATCCTGGTGGAATCACCCGTGCTTTCCGGTAAAGGAAGTTTTTCCGGTTTCGGTTTTGGAACAACCGACGGATTAGTCTCTTATCCGGATATCCGTGGGTGAGGCCCCGAGTGTGGGACCCCTGTCCCGTGCGAGAAGTGCTACTTCCGCTGCTAGTATCCCGAATCTGTTGCTCGGTGGGAACAGGGATCTTACAGATAATCTGAACCTTTCCAAGTTCCACCCAAATGGAGCGTGTAAGCTGTGAGTGCTACCAATGTGTAGGTACTTTTTGCATTCTGGTTGAGTGGGTGGCAAACCAATAGTTGAGGAGAGAGAGTACGAAATAATAGGACCTTGAGTGGACAAGTCACGGCTTTGGGAGTCCATGGTGTATACCATGCCTATCCATTTGATCTTGGAGGATACACGGTTAACGTCATCATCGACCCTATCATCTAGTTGTAGATAGGTCCCAAACTAACCACTTAACCTCGACTACCAACTCCATGGCATATCCTAGACCAGCCACACCATCCACTTCTCGTCATCAGCACCTTCACCACCAACTTGGTGGGTAACATGAGGATGTGGCCACCATTAGTAGGAAGGGGGGTCTTCACCACTGACTTGGTGTGTAACATGAGGATGTGGTCACCATTAGAAGGAGGTATCTTAATCACTCTTTTGGTTAACATGATTCTGATCAACCTAACCTATCGTAAGGCACTTTGCCATCTTACCCATGCAAATGGGTAGTTATCTATTATAAGATGGCATTGGAACATATAAAGAAGCCTTACCAAGAGCTTAATGTCAAATGGGGAAAGCCTACAAACTTAGTGTACATGTTGCTTAAGACTAATGATAGAGACTAGACTATTTTTAAATTTGGCCGGCTTAGCATGAAAACTAGTCACTTGTATTTAAGTCATTTTTGACAAAAAAGCAAGGATAATCATTATCTTGCAATAGTTTTCTTGCAAGATCTCCTCCTTCCATCTTCTTGTTACTTATATGCTATTGTGTTCCTTACATGCTTGGATAGGTGTGATTGTAGGTTTCCCTCTTGCAATGGCTTCTTCATTTCCGTTCTTTTATTAGAGAGAACCATCATGAAGGCCCATATCTTCTTGCCTCCATCAAGCCATTGAGAGATCTCCCTTCACACCCCTTTAGCGAAGGAGTATTCTTGTGTGACAATGAAGTGAGGATGCGAGACGGACAAGCCAGTAGACCCACACGGGAAGTTGCAATTACGGCTCTAAGCTAAACCCCAACAACACAAGCTTTTTCCATAGTAAGGAGACTCATATTTGCTCATGCAAAATTACCAAGCAGGCTTGGGATGTGCTTGTTCATGTAAAATTATAGCAAGCTTGGCACCACAGCCTACTGGCACAAGCAATTAGAGTTCAAAAATATTCATGAGTGGGGGAGACTCAATGGATGAGTTTCTCACAAGGATCAAATGTCTCAAAGAGCTTGCGTGTATTGATGAGGCCTATCCAAAGAATTCTTTGTTAGCTTCCTTTATGAATCAGTCATCACACGCTTTCATTAATGATGTAATCCAATTCCTCCTGCAAGAGTTCCTTGTCACTCACAGAAAGTCCTCCCCCTATTACCCCTAGGCAAATGACCAAGCAGCATACCCGTGTATACCCAATACACTTCGTGCTGCTGCCCACCCGGGTTCCCCGAGGGTAGCATTCGGTCTGGTCCGCCGAATGTCCTCCTATCTCTGGAGCAGAGTCATCCCGCATCCATTGCCGTGGATCGCGAAATGCCATATCCGACTAGGTAGCATCGGTGTCACAGCCCCGAAATATGGTGCTATCAACACGTTGCTTCTTCCCCACCCCTCGCGGGAGGAGAAGTCACCCTACCAGGGGCTCCCTACTAGTAATAATAATATTAACCTTCATTTATTTCGGTTTAGTACTTCTATCACAAACTAACGATGCCGCCACTCTAAATTCATTAGTTGAAAAAACACATGATTTACGTAATTTCACGGCACTGAATATCATTGTATGAATCAACCTCAGCAGACTCACTTTGGCTCCCCCCTGGTAATAAAGAAGAGGAACTGATGTGAGACGCCATCTCGTTATCATATTCGAGATGATTCAAATTCTTCTTTTTAGCTCTTAAAACGTCATGTTTCTGTGTGTTAGTCTCTGTCAATGTAAGAGGATCCTAGGTAACAAGCTACGAGCACGAACAAAGTTTTGTGTGCCATTCTAACTAAAACTGTGGAGGCCAGCCGCCACCGACGATTTGGGAACAAACTGTTGTCGATAGAACTTTGGGCTTATAGAACTTCCTACAAGGAAGCTACCAACACTACCCCCTTCAGTTTAACTTATGGTACTGAAGTGGTTATATACATGGAGTTCTTAGTCCCCAACTTACGCATCACAGTGCAAGAGAAGCTCACAAGAAACGTCCTAGGCTGTCACCTTTTTGAGCTTGAAAAGCTTGATGAAACACACCTTTTAGCTGTCTATAGCATGATTATTGAAAAACTAAGGCGTAAACAATGGTTCGATGACCAGCTAAAAGATAAACAAATGAACGAAGGAGACATGGTCCTCCTATTTAGCACAAAGACACACAAGAAAAAACTCAAGCTTGGAGGCCTAGGGCCTTTCCTAGTCACTGAGATAACACCAGAAGGTGTTGTGCACAACGAGACACTTGATAGCATAGAAACGGCTAGTTATTTCAACGATAAAGCAAATTAAAACACTACTATGGCCCACTTATGGAAGCCACCTTAAGAACCATCCAATGACAAGAAACAACGAAAAAAAGGCCATGAGGATATGAAACAAGCCACTCAAAGAGAGACCAAAGCAAGGCAAGCCAAGGTTTGCTAGAAAAAAAATCATGGTCAGTATGGCCCAAGTGGTGGACCTTGAAGAAGAAGAATGGGAGGTGAAGCCGGCTTGGTTGTGGGTAAGGAATGACCACCCCGATGAGCTTCATCCAAAAATTAGCTCTTGTAGATATAGGGGCTAGTTGCCAAAAAGCCCCTTCTCCACCACCCACCATCGTTCCATCACCACACCCCCACAAGTCCAACCCACTCAAAAAGAGGCTGCTCCATCATCCCCCCCCACATCACTGCCTCTCACACCCTCACCACCACCACACTCAGACTGACCACACCACCAAACTAACCACACTAACATTTCTAACAAAACTAACCGAACCACACAGGGCATGCCATCTCCCCATTGGGTGTCTAATAATCTTCTAGCAACACAAGGCTGTTATTATGAGGGCGCATCTGCATTGTGGATCCCTCGATGATCCAACTCTCACCCTCATCCACTTGCACCTAAATCTCTTCGTCCCCCTCGCCAGCAACAACCAATTTGCAAACTACAAGCCTACTAGGTACAGGACAGATGCAAACCTAGATGCTCTCCACGGGATCCCTATCCTCAATCAAACCGTCAGTCGTACCCAACCCCCAAGTGGATTCCCAAACCTCTCCTATAAGCCCAACACTTCTACGATAGCAATCGTCATATTTGGATCCCCAAATCTCCCCAACTCCAACTCCCACCTCATGTCACTCATCAATTACCTACCTTCCATCAATGGAAACCCAAACTGGCCTGGCCGACAAGGGAATGGCCACAGAGCGTGCAGTCATCATCACAAAGTTGGGGCAGTTGGGGCTTGGAAGCCTGCCTACTTTGGAGCCATGGGAGCCAGACTTGTTGAACTGCCTCTACTTCACCGAGACCTATAACGCCAACTTCCATACAGGGGAAAGTACTAGACAATGACGACCATCCAGCATTAGGATTTTTTTACCCAAAAAGGGCCTCCTAAGGATTCCTAATTTTAAGGGATTAGAACTTAAAAAGTTGGGCTTAAGGGGGACAAAGGCTATGATGACTCCTATTTTTTGCCTTGCCACATCAGCCATACCCCCTAGTTTCACTTTTTAAAGGGAATATTCTCATACTCTCTCTTACTTTTGACTTTTCTCATACTTTCTCTCTTACTTTTTGAATTTTTTATCTTCACTTTCTGCAAATTGAATCTTTCTTGTCAGTTTGAAATCTCTTTCCTCATTAACTCCCACCATATCTCCCTTCCACATCAGCAAAACATTCTCGTGTTTAGGTGGGTCCCAAAAAGTGAAACTTTTTAATTTTCCATTTTTTTTACATTTTGAGTAGAAAAAACACCACCCAACCAATATGTATGATGAAATATTTTTTTCCCTCCAAAAAGCTTGTAATTCAAGGGTCACATCAGAAGCCTCTCATGAGCTAGTACATCCATAACTAATTGTCAGGTCTCCACAACCCCATAAACCAGGAACCACTACATCCATGAGATCCCGAAATTGTGGGGACCTCAAAAAAATTTTAATTTTTTTTCATAAATGTAATTTATTGATGAAAAACTCCATGTTAGTATATTTGTATATCAAAAATATCATTTTCTACTCAAAAAAACGGATTTGTGATAAACCTCCAACAACAAAGTTTTAACAGTCTCTCTCTCTCTCTCTCTCTCTCTCTCTCTCTCTCTCTCTCTCTCTCTCTCTCTCTCTCCCTCTCAGGATCTCTCTGCTTTATCTTCTTCCTCTACTTAGCTATGAAGCCTTTCCAAGCTGTGTGTGTAGCCCCTTGTGAAGCTAGAAAACAGAAGGTTGATACCGACTGGTCATCAAGACCTACCTTGCCACACGCGAGATGTCCTTCTTTGACTCTCTGTCTGCTGGGCTGTTGCAACATTCTCAACCTAGGTCCACGAGCTCTTTCCAGAAGATAGTCAAAATGCTTCCTCTAGCATTCTTGACATAAAATAATCTTTAAAAACGGGTTTCACATGCAAATACATTTTTCAAGTAAGATTCCCATCTTTATACATCATTCATCATTGTTTCTCATCATTTCACATCATTCCTCATCATTCCATGTCATTTCACATAATTCAATATCATTCCACATTATTTAACATCATTCCACATTATTTCACATCATTCAATATCATTCTAGGTTATTTCACATCATTCAACATCATTCAACATCATTCCAAATTATTTCACATCATTCCACATTTTATTCAGATTTCCACAAACAAGATGGTCTCTTTTCGCTTTGAGCGAATCAGGTTTGATTATCAACTTTCCTTGATCTAGTTATCAGAATTTTTGTTTCACAATCAACGAGGTTAAGAGTACAGTTAGTCTACTTTACTCATAGAACTTTCTAAGTCTCGGCCATTACTTGGCTTGGTTAAAGATAACTATTTTCTCGTCTTAATTCATTGAAGTTTGAATTTCAGTTCACTTTTGGATCCTTGATCCTTTCAAGAATTCCAGACTCCTTTCCCAGGGAATCTTGGAATAAGTTAATCTCAAGTATTTACATTCATCCAACTAAGCATGTTTCTGGTCTTTTTCTAGAAAATTCTTTTCCCATCTCAGAAACCTAACCAAGAGACGTAATACGAGTTGGATTAGAATCTTTATCATGTTATTTCAGTCAGTCTCAACCAATTCTTTAATCATCGAGAAAGCCTTTATGCAATTCCCTTGTCCATAAATCATTAAATCTGATTATGGTGGAATACCTGATTTAACCAATAATTTTGGTAAGAGTTTTCACTCACCTTTTTTCCATTCAAAACGTACTTAAGATTCTATTTTTCGAGAATCTAGATGTATACTTCATAATTCCAAAAGTTAAATATGTTCGTAATTCCTCTTTCTATGATTAAAAATTTATCCATGTTTTCTCTATGCATTCATATGAATATTTTCACATTCTTTTCTCAATTTTCCCAAAATAAAATATTCTCAATATTCCTCCTTTTGAATAAAAGATTTATGCATATATCCTTATGGGATTTACAAAAATCAATTATACCCATAATTCCTCTTTCAGCATAAAATATTTATGCACACATACTAATTCATTTTTATCTAAATGAATTATATTCATAATCTTCATTTGAAAATTAGAGAAGAATTGTACATAACCTTCTCATAATTTCTAAAATATAATATAGTCAAAAGTCCACTTTTGATCAAAGGAAAAATTTATGTGAATCTTTCCATAATTCCCATAAATTGAATGAATCTAGAAAATTTTGTGCATAACCTTCTTTATTTTTCTGGCAAATGAATAATGCTCAAAACTCCACTTTTAGCATAAAATTCATTATGCATAAATTTAAATTCATTTTCTAATGATAAAATTTTTTCCATAGCTTTCACACATTTTCTATGAAATGAGAATGCTCAAAATTCCACTTTTAATATAAAAATTTATTTATGCATAAACATAAACATAAATGCATCTAAACATCTTGTTTATTTAATAAAAGTATTCAAATATAACTTCCATATGAAAATAGATATATAAATGTTATCATAAGCTCTCTTTCATCATAAAATGAATAAATATAAAATTTCGTATCAAAAAAACAAGCTTAAATGAATTAACCTCATTCTAAGTAGGTTAATAAACATAAAAATGTTTAACCTCCTTCATCTCTAGCTTGATAAGCTTAGAGTTTAGGGTTTAAAAATGAGATTAGAATTAAGGTTTAACCTTGAAAGAAGGATTTAACCATAAGAAGTGAGTATTCCTTCATAAAGAGTGAATATAAATCATAAATAATACACTTAAGTATAGGAGATTAACATTACTTGATCTAAACAACAACATAAATCAAGAAGGGCATGCTTTTAAGAAGAAAGCATGAGATAGGATACTTCCCAAGCATGTATAGGAGATGTGTAGCCCTCAAGGAAGAGGGTTGGCCACCAAGATAAGAGGGTAGTCTTCAAGAGAAGAAGAGGTTTAGTGAAGCACCAAAGCTTCACAATGGAGAGGTAAGGAAGAGGGATGAAGGAATTACACTAAAATGAAAATTACACTAGCATGGAAATACTTTAAGATAAAAATACAAAGGAATGGGATTCTATTTATAGGTGAGGGAGGCCTCCAACCAAGCGCAACTAGGATCTAGAGGCTTCAAGCTTCAGTTTGGGCCAATTTGGACAAGATTTAGACTAGTTATGCCCACTTTTTGATCTAGTTTGGAAGAGGAGAGATGAGAGATGAAATATCTAGCCACCTCATGTATGTTTCGAATAAAAAATGACCCCTTTGATGTGATTTCTAGGCGCCTCCTTGAAGTGGGATTCTCTCTCCATATAGGTGTCAAAAATCACATTTTTTTAATACTAAGTTCTAGTACTAGAGTCAACTCTTCATCTTATGTGAAAATTTACTCATTTTTCATGGATTTTCTTTTCTTCTTGAATTTTTTCTTATTCAAACACTTGGATTAATCCCATAGGCCCATTAGAACACTCTTTGAACCTTAATCCAATTTTTTCTGAAAATAGGTATCCCTAGGTTAAGGTGTCCACTGCACATATTCAATTAATTTCTAATGCACATTGAAAAACTCTTTTTAAACTTTTGTTTCAGGGGAATTCATCTTAAAATTAAAGGGTAACTTTGTATCCAAAATTATCTCAAATTTGTATTACCTCTCTCTAGAATATTTTCTCTCTCTAAGTCAATTTAAGAGAAAATGAACTATTGCAAAGATTAAAGTCAAGGGGCCCAATCATCTAGTTTCCCGCAATGCAGGGCGATAAACCTTATATAGCATGTTGGCCCAATCATCTAGTTCCCCGTAGTGTAGGGCAATAAACCTTATACATATCAATGTGGTTGTAACGGTCTATGGGCTTCACTTGCATTATCATAGAGGCAACTCAACATGCCTTCTCTAGCTGGCGATTCCTAAGCACGATGAATTCTTCTCCATTATTGTTTATATGAGAGGATGAGTAAATTTCAAAGAGATCTAGCTTTTTGTAAAGCCCACAGCTCGTAGATTGAAGGCCAGAAATTTAGGTGGCCAGGAATTCTATGCAAAGTTGGGTGTTGAGATTATGCACTAGACTATATTTGGCTACCAGAGTGTTCAGTCCTGTTTGCTCTATCTTGGCTTTGACTTTAGAATTATAGACCAACTGCATGCAGCTTGGGGAGTGGTACTGAAAGTAAACCTTTATTACCACTATCTCTGTGTGTGTGATTATAGTTCCTTGGTGCTTGTCCGAGGAGTGGTCCAAGGTAGCTTCTCTTTTGTTTTGGTTTCCCCTTAGAGTTCTTCTTCAGGGTCCTATCATCCCCCCTGAAAGAAGGTAGAGAGAAAGGTTCCTCATACAAGGGATCTGGGGTTTTCACCTTGCCTACCATTAAGCTAAGGAAGATAATAAAAGCAGACAATTGACTAGTAAAGAGCACATGAGCCCTTGTTAGATGTCTACCATTAAGGTTCCTCATACAAGGGATTTGGGGTTTTCACCTTGCCTACCATTAAGCTAAGGAAGATAATAAAAGTAGACAATTGACTAGTAAAGAGCACATGAGCCCTTGTTAGATGTCTACCATTAAGCTAAGGAAGATAATAAAATCAGACAATTGACTAGTAAGAGCACATGAGCCCTTGTTAGATGTTAGTAGCAGGGTTAAAATGCTAAGCTAGGATGGCAATGTTGATAGCTTTGAGAGTAGAAAACAGTTCTTTGGATTTATAGGCATGGTCGTGCTTCTGCAGACTACATACTCCCACCATGTCAACCTCCATTCTTTTTCCAGAAAAGACGTGCCAAACATTGGAGAATGTGTGATTATTAGGAAGGTTGAATCATTGAGTGGGTGCAGCACTCTCTATGATTATGCAAGCAAACGACTGTGACGTGATTGTGCAGGCATGATGCAGCAATCACGGTGTGATTCTTTATTCGTGATTTTTGATGTGGCATTAATGCCGTGATTGTTGACATGGAAATCATGCCATGATTTCTTGGGCATGATTTACTGATGTGATTTTTTGGTGTCGAGACTGGTGATGTGTCACCGTGAATGATGATGTGGAATTCATGGCATGATTTGTTAGCCGTACTTGTTGGTAGATGTGTCGCCAACCACAGTGATCAGTGACATGTCAAGACAACATGCATCATGATTCTATAGACTATAGAATCACGGTTTCTAAGGGGTGGAATTTACCCTCATAAATTAACATTGGCAAGTTGAATGTGGGAGGGGAATGTGTAGTTGTTAGTTTGGACATAGTTTGGACTCCATGATTTTGCAGTCACGTGAAATGGATGTTGTGATTTCATGGTAGGTCAAGTTGGTGTAGGGAAGTGTAGAGGGATACTAGACCTTGATATGCTAGTGGAATTAGGAGAAGACAACCAACATAAGAAAAATAATAAAAATTGTGAAAATGTTACCATGGAGATAGACACACCCACCGGGTACTTTTGAAAACATTACCATGGAACTATATACAATAGAAGAACCAAACAAACAAAAAACAACCAAAAATTATCGCAAGACCATGAGTCCTACTTGAGTAGTGTGGTGCTAGGGGAGAGGTGTTAGACAAGTTGTGGGCAAGTAAGCAATGCACAACAATGGAAAGCTCCAAAGAAGGTAGTAAAATTGAAGAGAAAGATTTGAAAAAGTGTGCCAAAAAATGAAAAATTAGACTATTTATTAACCAAGGGAACTAGATATGGCTTTGGACATGGGTAACCAATTTTGTGTCCCTCCATGATGATGATAGGAAGGAGTTAGTTGAAATAATTCTACAGAATCATGGCCATGATTCTGTGGTGAGTTAGGCAAAGAGGGTATGGAGCTTGTTAATCCTCTAAGGCTTGTTGTGTTAAGTCACGGGGCATTCCTAGCTAGATGCTCCATGCAAGAACATCTAGATGAAGCTCTTGATGTACAGCGAGCATGCTGGTGTAATTTCTATAGCTCCTTAGTGGAACATAGTAGCTCTTTCTCCATCCATTAAATTACCCAGTTCATCGAGTCTATAACAAGTTTTGGTGGGAGCTCTTCCATGGACTTGTGTTCTTGTTTGTCGACTAGACATCTTTGCCCTTGAGGCAAGGAACTAGGTTATTTACCTGTTTTATCTCAGTTTGATTGTTGACATCTTTTATGATGTCAGTTGGGAAGGTTCTTATGGATTTTTATGAGGCTCCTGTGGCTTCCCAACCGCATTTTTATGGACTTCAGTCTCTATCGAGGCTTGGTCTTACTGATTGATTTAGTGGGGTCAGGTTTTAAATTGGATCCTATCTTTGGCACACATACATGTTTTATCTCATGATGTGGTAGAGTGGTATGCTTGGGTTGTACCCATTTTGGCCTTCCTTTTCTACTACCCCTTTTTGTGGCTGGATTGTTTGTGGTGATTAGGGTGACTGGTGGTCATTAGGCTAATGAGGTTTGTGTAGAAAAGGTTGTGCCACAGGATTTCATGACTTGGGTATCCATACCTACATGCTTCCTTCATAGTACCCTTGTGCTTTCAATAGCATTTTGGGAATCCAATAGCACTCGACATGAGGCTTCTCATTTTGAGACTTTCTCTATGGAGTGGAATTTTGGCCTTTATCTATCCCAGTTGGTGCATCAAGTTCCGGAAGACATAGTCACATTATGGATGACTCTGGTGGCTCAATTTTAAAATTGTGAGTAGTTTCTATTGTACTCCATAGTGGCAATGCATATCTGGAGTAGTTTCCTATTGTCAAGTGAGCAGTCCTTTGCTCCCAATTAACTTCACAATTCACAGCAGAGATCCAACTTTGCTCAACAACATGTCACCTACATGCATGAAAAAAAACCTTGCACTATCAACGATTATTTTAGGTGAAAACATTAACTTTCAAACAACCCAAAGCTCCTATTGTTCCTACATGCACATTTTTAACTCTAGCTGCTATCGGTTATAATTCGGGTTTGTTTAACTTCACCCAGGTCTCATGCAAGAGCAAGTTATAACTTTCCCTTTACTTAATCATTGCGAGAGGAGATTAGTTGTGGTCCCTCCTACAGAGAGTCCTAATTTAAGCCACATGGGCTCTGTGTCAAGGTCCTCTTCCTCGATCAAGTTTAGAGTAGCCATATTTATGTAGAGTGTCTGTCCACTTTGTTTGGTCTTGGCTTGCGATGCTATGGCCTTAGCCTCATCTTAAGCTTCTTTTTTTAACCTTTCTTGTCTCACTTTCTCCTTCTTCTTCTTGCATGCCTATTCTAGCATGTCTTGGGTTAAGGGCCCAAAGTATTTCTTGAGTTTTCTACAGTTTATATAGCCTTGCATCTCAATTCCCAAAGTGCCCAAAGTATTTCTTGAGTTTGCTACCATTTATGTAGCCTTGCATCTCAATGCAAGCTACACTTGGGGGTGACTTCTGCAACTTTGAATGAACCTAACCCCCATACACTTGGGGGTGACTTTTGCAACTTTGAATGAACCTAACCCCCACCCATTAGGAACTCAATGGAGTCTTCTTGGGCCCTTTTATTTGGCAGTTTAAGGGAGTCAAACCTTTTCTCTTAAGAAGAAACGTTTTCTAATTAGAAGCTTCAAAACGGCTACTTTATTCGAATTTGAATTTTGGGGGGAAAATGGAATTTAAAATCTAGCGGATAAAACCATATCATGTAACATATCTATGGAAAGCTCTTGATGGGTAGATCACGGATCTATAATCTCCGCTCAAATCGGAGCTTGTATGTAGAAGTTATGGAGGTCCGAAAATTGTAAAATTGCCCCCTCCCCTTTTTGGGAGAAAAAGTGCACCCTTTGACCACTCTTACACCTCTCTTACAAACCATTGGTTTTTGCTTACATGGCGGGCTCCTATTTGTCAAAAAGTTAAACATTTCCATAACCTCATGGCAAATTAAAGGGCCCAAGAAGACTCCATTGAGTTCCTAATGAAGCTGCACTTGGGGGTGACTTTTGCAACTTTGAATGGACCTAACTCTCGGTATTTTATTTTTTTCTACTTGGAAGAACCAACCTTGTACATAAGTACTAGGTTTCCCTTCCTATAGCTCCTTTGATTTCGGGTTATCGTCAAACCACCATTTATGTCAGAGCTTTTAGATTATCATGCATGTAGAGTAATTACTCTAGTCTCATTGAGCCTTTAGATGATCATGCCATGTAGAACAATTACTCTAGTTTCATTGAGCTTTTCTAATTTACCCAATCTTTCTACTAGAACATTCTCCTTTAGGCATTCTTTAATAGCTATCCTTAAGCTAGGAACTAAATATTCCATAGGCACGGCCTCAATTCCGTAAGCGATCCAAGGGGCTTGTCCCATGTGGTTGCTTTATAGGAGGTCAGATAGGCTCACTTTATAGTTGTTGTTAGCTTATGTTCCCAATCATTTTGGCTAGCTTCCACGATCTTGGTCAGGATACCACATAGGACTTTATTTGTACTTACTGCCTACCCTTATCTTGAGTATATTAGGGTGAAGACTTATGGTGTATCACCATAAATCCCATCAACAAGTGCTCAGTGACCTCGTTGATGAAATGGGAGTCCTTATCACTAACCAACTCTAGGGGACATGGCAAATCTTGATATGATGTGCTTGTATAAAAATTTAGTTGTTGTACAAGCGTCTGCTTTTTATGTAGCTTTTGCCTCTACATAATTCATGCAATAGTATATAGCCAGTGGAAGCAATAACATTCTTTCACAGTGTTTGGCATCACCAACCATAACCCATCTTACAAAATTTTCGTGCCATTTCTTTGCCCGCAAAATGTCCTCTTGCGATTCCGTTATGGGATTCTTCTAGGATGGTCAAGAAATTATCCTCTGACACACCATCTCAACACGTGATCTTTGCCTAGCTTATATAATTGACTAGTCATTAATTAATAAGGTGTGGCTAACTTAATAAGTCATCGCATCATATCCTTGCTTAATGGCTTATCCTGTGGAAATCCATAGGCAAGAAACTTTGAGATTTCTTCACTCCATTCTGATTCCAGATCTAATCTAAATAGAGTAGCATTCGATAATTCATCATCAACACTAGTCGTAGCTTTGTTGTTAGGTACCGTTAGGTTTCCGCTATGATGTGGTCTACCAATACATGTTGTGATCCTTTTCTTACTATGACCATAAAGTCAAACTCCATCAATAGTAACAGCTAGCGAGAGTAATTCGGTTTGTCATGCAAGGCTTGTTGACTAGATACAACAAAGCTTAATGATCCATAAAGAAGATGAACTCATTAGCCAAGTAGTATTTATACTTTTTCACTAATACACCATGGCTAGTCCTTCCCTTTCAATCGTGGTATAATTCATCTCAACACCATTAAGCTATCGACTTGTGAAGCAGATTGGGTAATCCAATTCATGATCCCTTGGATGTGCTAAAACACACCGTATTGTAAAGTTTGTTGCATCAATATACACATGAAACACAAGGTCGAGATGGGTGCATTGGCTAATGCCCTCTTTAATTCATCATACGCATGCTCACACTCTTTGGTCTATTCAAATACAATCAAAAGATTATACAATGGCTTGGTAATATCAGCATAGAATATAATAAACCTTCAGTAATAGCCAACGTGCCCCATGAACCATTGTACCCCCTTGTTATTTGTGGGTGGTGGTAGCTCTAGGATGATTTTTACCTTACTATCATTAGTGGAAATCCCATTTGCCCTAGTACTACTTCATTATTTACCTAAAATTGGTATTTTAAAGGGTTCAAGGATATGTGATACAATCGACACCTCTTAAACACCTTTTTTAGGCAAGCTAGATGGTCAAACCACATTGCAAATGTATAGAGAGATCATTAATAAATGCCTCCAACCGTTTGTGTAGATAATCCTTGAAGGCTATGCTCATTAATCTCTAGAAGGTTGCGGGAGCATTGGTTGTCAATCCAAATGGCATGACCTTGTATACAAAAGTTTACCAAGTTATGGTGAAGGAAATTTTAAGTTGGTCCTTATGTGCAATAGATACTTGGTTGTATCATCCCAAGAACCCATCCAAAAAAATTTAGGCTTTAGCGCCTACTACTACCGGTTCCACAACATGCTCTATGTTTGGCAATGGGTAATGTTCCCTATGCATCATCACATTTACCTTCTTCATGTCGACGGAGCTTCTCGTTTTTCTTGGGTACAATCACAATTGGTGATACCCAATCTGTGTGTTCAATTTTATAAATTAAATCTGTAGTAATTAGTTTATCAATTTCCTCCTTTACAATTGGTGATACCCAATCTATGTGTTCAATTTTATAAATTAAATCTGTAGTAATCAGTTTATCAATTTCCTCCTTTACAATTATTGAATATTTTGGATTCATTGGAATCGATGCTACTTAACCATGATAGGTATGGTATGCTACACCACTTCGGGCAAGCACTCCCTTCATGTCCTTTTTATAACTCCAAGAAAAGTAGCCCTTAAACTCTATTAACAGAGTTATCAATGCCTCTTCTTCTTGCAGAGTGAGATTCATGGTAATAAAGAAAGGTTTAGGGTCCTCGCCAGTCTCTACAATATTCCTCTTTCACCTCTGTAGGTCCATCATATGAGGACTTTGTTTGATCACCTCTCCAATGTTGATTCCATAGGTGAATTACCTTCCTTTCATCAACATCGGAAGGATTTGAAATGGCTAGAACTATATGAAATTACTAAAAAGAAATAAAGCTCTACCTAGCACCGAAGGGTGCAATTAAAGAATGTCAAAAAGCTTAAGGTGTAAGACCTTACCTTAAGTGCACCCAGAAGGTGAGAAGAGCTAATGGCTCAAAAAAGGTGAGAGACCTATAATATAAGAAAATTAGATAATCATGAGAGAAATGCTAAGAAAATTGAGGTAATCATGAGAGAGATGCTAAGAAAAATATACATATGAGCCATGTATACTCTATACATACTCTATATATCCTTTATGCATACTCTATTATGCATGCTCTATGCTCTACGCATAAATAGATCATGCATATGCTATGTATACTATAGCTATGTGCATGCTCTATGCATAGAGTATGCATACTATATGCTCACATAGAGCATGCATAAAGTATGCATACTCTATGCTCTACACAGGATGCTCTATGCTCTATGCATACTCTATGCATGCACTATGCATGCATAGAGCATGCATACTCTATACTATATTCTCTATACATAGAGCTCATGCATAGAGAAATGCTCTATACATAGAGCTCATGCATAGAGAAATACATATAGCATATAGAGCTATACATAGAGCATAGAGCCTTATAGCTCTATGTATGTATACATAGCCCTATGTATTCATACATAGAGCTATTATGGATGCATACATAGATATACAAGGCTCTAAGTATTCTTAGCTCTATGTATGCATACATAGAGATATTATGGATGTATACATAAATCTACAAGGCTCTATGTACGCATGCGTAGCTCTAGTATGCATAGAGTAGCACATCAAGTAATGCATTAGAGAGCATGAATAGAGATATGCATGCATACAACCCATTTTGGCTTTAACCTAACATCTCTCCATTACACATAAAAGATAGCATAATAAGTGTCATGTAATGGCACTCTAAAGGTTGCAATTATGAGAATAGCTGGCTATGCCATAAAAACATATAATTTATTGAGTCCATCTTATATTAATTTTTGGGCTCCCAAGTGTGAATAAGAGCGAGATGTATAAGTAACACTATTCTCATAAATTAAAGACAATCCGCCTTTGTGCCAAATGAGTTTAGTCTTATCTCCTTACTTTCTTGCTTATCTATGGTGTGTGTGTGTGTGTGTGTGTGTGCGTGTGTGTGTGTGCGTGTGTGTGTGTGTGCGTGTGTGTGTGTGTGTTTGTGTGTGTGTGTGTGTGAGAGAGAGAGAGAGAGAGAGAGAGTTGAGAGCTACATTCTTGGTACATGTTCCTTTCGTGCTTATGTTGTTAAGTGTGAAAGTTGAGAGGAGTGAATGTCCTTGTGTGAAGGATGGAAACCTCATGTGGTGACAGCTTGAGAAGGAGGCAAGAGAGTGGTGCTAGCTACCACTAGCAAAGCTTGGAGTCTCCTGAGATATGAGCTTGGGCACTAACAAGTACCTCACGATGATAAATTGAGATGAGTGAATGTCCTTGTGTGAAGCATGGAAACCTCATGGGTAATAGCTTGAGGAGGAAGCAAGAGAGTGGTCCTAGCTACCACTAGCAAAGCTTGGATTCTACCGCGCGAGATAAGAGCTTGGACATCGATGAGTACCCCACAACAAGTTAAGATGAGCATTATCCTTTACATTAGGGGAGTGATGGTGTATGGTACTGCTGTTCAGGGAAACACAATCTTTTCTACTCTATTTGCTCTTCCTGACATCTTCTTACAAGCCTCTTTTCCCTTACTATGGCTGTTTGAAACTATGTGATTTGTGAGTCCCATGCCCCCTTCGCGCATTGAACTCAGGAGTGCTAGCAGTGGAAGTAGCAACCTCTCATGCAGGAGGGTAGGGCTTCCCACTCAGGGCCTCGCCCATGGATGTCCGGGCAAGGGACTAGTCCGGTGGTTCTCCCAAAACCGAGATCAAAAATACTTTTCTCGCCCAGAAAGCACAGGCGATTCATCCAGGAAAATCTTCTAAAACAAGAATCTATCTAACGGGGTCAAGAGCCTTAACTATCCTTTCTATTTTGACTGAACCCGTAGGTCGCATGGCCGAATCAAGGGAAGGAACTTGCACTTGGTTCATAGAGATCATCGCTTTTTTCTCTTCAAGCGAGGCATAGCCGCGAGGCATAGCCGTTGATTCTTTCCCATAGAACAAGAATCTCCCTGGGACTTACTTCAACTATCGTAACTTAAACCTAACTGAATTTTGTTATAGAAATCCACCGATCCACCCCAACCGGTCCATGGGTTTAGCCAACTGCCCAACCACTGTATTGGTGGGATCCCTCTTTACAAAAATTTGTTGTGTTTTGTCCGAGTACCATGGAAAAAAGTTCCCAGGTCCCCTAGCCGGCACTCATGCAATTATATTAAACAGACACACCACTTACACACCCAATATGAAATTACCTTTTTCTCAGATTCAACTATCTTCAAGATAGAATTAGAATAAAACCATAGTGTCTCCATCATAATTCTATCTTCAAGATAGAATTAACCATAGTGTTTCCATCATAATCCTCAATATTCCAGTTCCATTGTTTTACAAACAATTCTCATCCGGACTCTCTGTTGAAGACCAGCTAATCAACCAAACGAGATCCAATCTCATAGTTTTCTAGTTCACTTAAATAATTCCTCGCGCCAATCCATGAATATCTTCCTTGACATACGCATGGGTGTCCTAGTAGCCGCAAGCCCGTGCATCACCTAGTTAGAACCCTCTAGGATCCTCCTTAAGTTTCCTAGCACTTCAATCAGGGACTGCTTCATCGGCCCTTGCCCATCATACCGAAAGCGCACCATTTTCAATCGTACCGAGGCTGGTCAAGACCTTGGCAAGCTTTGCCCGTGTGAGAGACGTCCTTCGATGACTCCCCGCCAACTGTGCAACGTAACTCTCCTTAGATTAAACAATAAGCCAAATGCTTCCTCCAGCATTCTGGGGTAAGACATTCCTTTACAAAAATAGAGTTTCTATATAAGCAAGAATTTTCCATTAAGTTTGATTTCACAAGACCTTTTTTTTTCTCGAAATCCAAACTTTCCCAATGAGAATCACGAATCTCGTATATCGATGATCCATCCATTAATTACAACGAAGTTCTAACTTATTTATAGACAATTTAGTGTCTTAGGGAAAACTACTCTAAATCAGTCGGTTATCCATTCTTCGTATTGAAGAAATGGGAATGGTCACAAGATTTGGCTTAATTTCTGATTCAAGAGATGGACAGGTATCTTACTGGCCCACCTTTCTCACGTGGTGGTCATGGTCTAGCAGCACCGAATTACTTGATTTTATTCCTAAAGATATTTTCCATTTGTCTGATAAAATAACTATGATTTCTATTTGTAAGGGTAAATATCCAAAATTATAAAAAATCATTCTTCCTTGGACATAATAGAACTATAAATAATTCTATCATGAATAATGGAATGTAACAAGGATATTTCTTTTTCCAATGATCCTTTTAATGAATATGCATATATCATTTATTTAAAATATTCACATAGAATTATACTAAAATATTCTTTTCTCCAATTAGACCTAGGCATCAACATGCCATAAATTATCTATATCGAAATATGATGAAACTTTCTCTTTTAATACCAAAATTAATTTATACATTTTCCTAATTAAAGATACGATGACAATTCCTCTTTTGATAAATAAATAAAAATATGGTGAGAGTTCCTCTTTTGATATAAAAATTCTTCATGCATAAATCTAAGCATAATTACATTATTTAAGCATCTTGTTTATTAAGAAAAAATACCCAATTATGACTTCCATATGAAAATAATTATAAGAATGTTAGCATAAGCTCACTTTCAGTTTAAAATGAATAATTATGAATTTTCTTAACATCAAAATGAATTATTCCTCATTTTAATTAGATTAAAAATCATAAAAATGCTTAATCTCCATCTCTAGCTTGTTATGATTTTTAATTAGATTAAAAATCATAAAAATGCTTAATCTCCATCTCTAGCTTGTTAGGCGTAGAGTCTTTGGGTAAGAAAATGAGATTAGGACTACGATCTATCCTTCCAAGAAGGATTAATCCATAAAGGTGAGTATTCTTACAAAAAGAGAGATTTACAAATCAAAAACATTACATTTAGGCACAAAAGATTAACATAAACAATATAAATCAATAAAAGCATGGTTTTAAGAAGAAACCATGGATTAAAAAGAAGATTACCATTGAAGAAGAGAGTAAAACACCAATGTTTTAGGCTTACCCTTGATTTTTGGCTTGATTCTTTAGAGATAAGCGAAGCCCACAAGAGGAAGCTTGGCCACCAAGAAGAAGAGGGTAATCTCCAAGAGAAGAGGATTAGTAAAGCTCCAAAGCTTCACAATTCGGGCAAGGTAGAGGGATAATAGAAATACACTTAAACTAAAAATTACACAAGCATAGAGTTACTCTAATATGAAAATACAAAGGAACGGGGTTCTATTTATAGGAGAGGGAGGCCGGACCTTAATCCATAATTTTCTGAAAATGTGGACCCTTAGGCTAAGGTGTCTAATGCACATAAATATTCAATTAATTTCTAATGCATATTTGAAAACTCTTTTTAAACTTCTATTTCAAGGGAATTAATCTTAAATAAAAGGGATAACTTTATATCTAAAAATATCTCAAAATTGTATTATCTCTCTCTAGAATATTTTCTCTCTCTAGGTAAAAAACAAAGGAAAACAATGTGTTCTTGCATTCTGAAATAGGGGATGATTACAGAGGATTGAGAGGAGAACTTTTACATCTTTTAGGGAATAAGGAGGAACCTTACATCCTCTCCCACTTGAAAAACGCGAGATGATCTCATCTCGCAAGGTGGGGGTAGTCCTTTATCAGTTCTTCTTCTTTCTCCCAAGTGGCATCCTCTAAAGGATAGAACTTCCACTTGACCAAAAACTCCCTAAGGACTCTCTGTTCCTGAGAGTCTTATCCCGAACATCTAGGATTTCTTCGGTTGGAGTTCCATCTGGCCTTGAGTCTAAGAAGTCAACTGTTCATCATCCCCAGCACATGACTCGGGCGGCTGGGTACATCCTTTTTAAGTAAACTCACATGGAACACATTATGTACCTTGATATGGGGAGGTATAAGAAATTCATAAGCTAGATCTCCTACTTTCTTAGAAAGGGCGTACGGCCCGCAGTATCTTGGAGAAAGCTTTTTGTACTTCCCTAGAGATAAAGAACTTATCTTGGGTCGTAACTCAAATGAAGACCATATCTGATTCTTCAAACACTCTCTCCGTTCTTTTCTTATCAGCATACTACTTTTGTCTATCTTGGGTAGCCTTAATATCTTTGCGGATTGCCTGCATTTGCTGCTCCATATAGGCAAGCATCTATCTGGACATCTCGACCCCCTGATCAATGGGTCGGACCAAGTTAATGGTGTGAGGCAATCTTGTCCGTACAGAGCTTTGAATGGGCTCATCCCAATACTTCGGTGATAAGAGGCATTGTAAGCAAACTCAACTAGATGTAAGTAGCTTAACCACTTTCTGGGTTCTCTGCCCCACAGCATGACCGAAGAATATCTTCAATTACTTGGTTCACTCTTTCAGTCTGGCCATCTGTCTCGAGATGATAAGCTGTACTAAGATCTAAAGAAGTTCCCACTGCTTTGAAGAATGCATTCCAGAACTTTGACGTGAATTTAGGATCTCTGTCACTCACTATCCTTCTGGGTAAGCAATGCAGCCTAAAAATCTCCTTGAGGAAGACTATGGCAACATCCACTACACTGCAGTGTGGGTTTCTTTTACTAGAATCAGATGGGTAACCTTGGTTAGTTTGTCAACTACCACAAAAATGTTGTAACCTGATTGCACTGACAATAATCCAGTAACAAAATCCATACTAACCTATTCCCACTTCATCTGTGGATTGTCCAAGGGATGCAGCTTTCCTAGCATCTTAACCCTTTCTGGCTTGACTCTTTGGCATATTAGACACTAGCGCACATGATTAAGTACATCCCTTTTGAGTCCTGGCCAGAAGAAGCTCTTCTTTATAGACATGTAGGTCTTTATGAACCCTAGATGTCCAGCTATCGGGCTATCATGGGCCTCTCAAAATTTTTCCCTTTGTTTCCTCATCATTGGGAATGCATAGCCGATTATTGTAATACATGCATCCTTCGTCCAATTTGTACCCAAGAACTTGACTCATTTCCTGAGGAGTCTTGCTTTCCTGCGTCAGTAGGGTAGCAATAGGGATAGAGAATCTGTCCTGCATGATCTTCTCTCTTGCTTCACTAATCAATGGATTATTTGACACCAATGTTATTGTTTTGCAAGCAAGGAGGCTTTCCTATTGAGCACATCAGCTACCACATTTTCTTTCCCTGGCTGGTACTTAATCTCAAAATCAAATTCCTACAGCATCTGCATCCACCTTCTTTGATGCATGTTGAGATCCCTTTGGGTGAAGATCCACTTCAGACTTTGATGATCTGTCCATCAAGGTGAATCTCTGTCCCAAGAGATAATGTCTCCACAACTTTAGAGCATAAACTACTAAGAGTAACTCCAAGTCATGGATAGCATAATTTCTCTCATGCATTCTGAGTTTTCTGGATTCATAGGCTACTGCATGACCTTCCTGCATAAGTGCACTTCCTAGGGTGAAACCACTGGCATCTGTCACTCACTACTTCAACTGGTATGGAGAAATCTGGCAATTTAAGTATAGGGTTGGTTACTAAGGCTGTCTTCAGCTTATCAAAAGCACTCTGACACATAGCGGTCCAATGAAATAGGATACACTTCTTGAGAAGGTTAGTCAAAGGGGATGCTATTTGAGCATAGCTGGGTATAAAGATTCTATACCACCCAGTTAATCCTAGGAATCCTCTAACTTCTTTCACTTTCTTGGGCCCTGGCCAAAATCCACGATTGCTTGGATTTTAGCGGGGTCAAGAGAAATCCCATCCTTAGATATCATAAATCCCAAGTATTCGACATGGTCTCAGCAGAGAAAGTACACTTGCTCTTTTTGCAAAGAGTTGGTGTTTCCTTAGGATCTCTAGGACTTTACGCACATGATCTTCATAATCGGCTGCATTCTCAGAGTATACGAGGATATCATCGAGGAAGACAAGAACAAATTCATCCAAGTATTCTCTAAGGATGTCGTGCACATGAGGCGATTAAACGTTGCTCTGGAACATTTGTTAATCCAAACAGCATGACTGTAAATTCATAATGCCCATAACGTGTATTGATGGTTGTCTTGGAGATATCTCGATCCTTAATTCTGATCTGGTAATATCTAGATTTGAGATCTATTTTTGGGAACATTTGGGTTCCACTTAACTGATCCAAAAGTTCATCAATCCTAGGAATAGGATATTTATTTTTGACTATCAACTGATTTAATCCTCTGCAATCAATATACAGAGACTTAACGTTCCATCTTTCTTTTTCTGAAAGAGAATAGGCGCACCCCAAGGTGAAACACTGGGTCTTGTGAATCCTTGCTCTAGCAATTGTCTTAATAACTGCTCCTTTAGTTCTATGGTTTCAGGAACGTGCATCTTGTATGCACGCTGGGCTATTGGTTGAGCTCCCGGGGTTAGCTCTATCTCATGATGTACTTCACGATTTACTGGATTCTTTTTAATGACATAGACAGCTTGCTTCTTTGTGAGTCCCTTCAGCAATTTAGAAGCTTTTACTAACTGAACTGGGGATCCAAAAATTCCAGTTCCTTGAACTTGATTCCTGTGAAGGTCGAGGAACGAGATCGTTCCATTGTGACAGTGAATGTCATCCTAATTCTTATGGAGCCAATCATTCCAAGGATTTTGTACAGATTCCCAAGGGTAAGACTCTAAGCTGGCAGTCTGTCGCATTCCCATCTAGATTAAACTGAATACGGTCTATCTCATTGTGTGTAAGGAATCTTCCCACTGGCCAATTCTACTTGCATAGGTTTCCCTATTTTCTGATATAGGACTAACTTACGCAAGCATCCTAGAGAAATAAAAGAATGTGTGCTGCGTGAATCAATCAAAAGCTTAAAGTGCTTACCCTTGTACTCTATTGGAGTTTGAAGGACTGAGAACTGACGATTTTGCCCTTGATATTCAATGGCGACATAAATATGTCCTCTTTCTTCCTCCACTGCATCAGCTATTGCGATAGCTCTGGGTTGCTGCTGTCTAGGGTGGAATTCTCTGTCTCTGGCTTCCCCAATTCTGGGAGGGGGTTCTGAGACTACTTTACATTGAAGCTGCAAGCTGAGCTGGCACTCTTATGGGGCTGCCCTGATTTTGGCAAGAGGGACCTTGATTCAATTGATACAAAGGAGTTAGTCCCGGCATTCTAGGGCCTTGGCTTCCCTGGCCCATTGTCATAGAAGGAGTTGGGCAATCCTTGATCTGGTGTCCAAAACCTTGACATCTAAAACACATGTTCTCACTTCGAAGCTCATCCTTCTGCATCCTGGAAAGAGCCAGAGTTCCAGAAAATGTGGTCCAAGGAAAAGGCCTTCCTTCCATTCTGAAACTTCTCGTCTCTTGGTTTTGATTGGGACCTTGATGTCTCTTAGGAGGTGGAAAGTTGGAAGTACTCCCTAGGTTTTGGAATCTTTTGAAGGACGAGGGAGCTGGCTTCGGTGTGGGACCTTGACAACAAAGGCCTTGGCAAAATCCTTTGCCATCCGCACTGCTTCTTCGGCCATAGAAATTGGCTTAGCATTCTTCACCAGGGTATCCAAAGATTCGTTCATTCCCCGAATGAACCTGGCCATCAGTTGTTCTTCATCCCCAACGGTGGTGAGTATTCGAGGAGAAGAGCGAATGCGTGGTGATATTCTTCCATGGTACAGCTTCCCTGGGTTAGTTCCAGGAACTCATTCATCTTTTTTCCAGGAAGCCGAGAGCACAGAATCTCTTCCTGAGGTATGCTTTGAGATCATCCCACATCTGGGTGTTTCGATCCAAGCGGTTTGTCTCATGGTGGTTCCTCTATGCTACTCTAGTTATTTGAACAGTCTTTAGCCGGGGCAAGAGCCACTTTACTTTTTTCATTGTAACCAGTGACATCGAAGTATTCTTCCATCACTTCGATCCGCTTTTCAATGGCCTCGCCTAAGTGTTCCCCTTTGCCCTTGAAGGGACCTGGCTAAGACCTGTGTAGAGCTTTGCGAACGTTAGGGTCAAGCTCATCCTCATCCGTTTGAGGATCTCGCTGTCTACCACGATTCGCATGTCTCATGATTCTGAACGATACATCGTTAAATTTTCTATTCAACTTCATTCCGAGATTCTAAGACTTAAGAAGTTCAAAATTAATTTATTCAACAAGCTGATCATTCTACTATAGATCCATGACATACGTCTTGAGAAACAGAACTTATTCCTTCAAACTCAATATCTGGTGTTCATAATCACTTAGACCACTGGAATCTTCGCAACACATACTTTATTTACATAAGGTTTGTAATATATACATAGAGCAACATGGCTCCAAAAAATTCAATGCCTCAATTGCATACGCATGTAGTGTGATACTACACTATAGACATGCCACGATGCAATTGTACTCTCACCGCCGCCATTGGTGCTACAATCCTACTCCTCGGAATAAAATGGCTGAGGAGCCTGAAAATATGGCAAGTGATTCTCAAATCTCGAGGTGAGGGGTGATAAAGAATAACACCGCGAGCTACCCCTATCCTCAACAAAACCATAGCCAAAGAGATGTTCTGACTCAGCCTCTTTCGTCTCACTGATTGCAACAACAGGCATGGACATATTGTGCTGAGAACCATATATGTAATCGTCTCGCAGGGTCCAAAAAATATAGATCCTGGAAATGATAAGCAAGGCTTGCCCTGCTGCTCGTTTGAGTCCTATAGCAGAGGAGAGGATATGCTCAAAAGCAAAGGCATAGATATCCTGATTCTGGGTAAGATTGGGGATACCAGATAAATACGGGGTGTCCATCTATAAAATCCAATTTATCAATTATAAGTCTTCATCAATGAAGCTTAATCTGAATGAAAATACAACACATGAATGCATCTTTCTAAGATTTTATTATAAATTTCTGACAAAATTCATCTTCGATTCAACAAGGCTCTCATACCAGCTCTGAGACCCCTGCCCCCTTCATGCACCAAACTTAGGAGTGCTAGTGGCGGAAGTAGCAACCTCTCGCATGCGAGGCAAGGCTTCCCACTCGAGGCCTCGCCCACTGATGTCCAAGCAAGGGACTAGTCCAGCGGTTCTCCCAAAACCGAGATAGAAAAACTTTCCTTCCTGCTCAGAAGGCACAGGCGATTCCTCCAGGAAAATCTTCTAACGAGAATCTATCTAACAGGATCAAGAGCCTTAACTATCCTTTCTATTTCGACAGAACCTATAGGTCACATGGCCGAATCAAGGAAGAAACTTGCACTTGGTTCATAGAGATCATCGCTTTTTTCCCTTCAAGAGACACAGCCATTGATTCTTTCCCATAGAACAAGAATCTCGTTGGGACTTACTTCAACTATCGTTACTTATTTTGTTATAGGAATCCACCGATCTAGCCTAACCCCAACTGGCCCATGGGTTAGCCAACCGCCTAACCAGTGTATTGGTGGGATCCTTCTTTATAAAAATTTATTGTGTTTTGTCCTCTGGGTACCAGGGAAAAGAGTTCCCAGGCTCCCTAGCCGGCACTCATGCAATTATATTAAACATACACACCACTTACACACCCAATATGAAATTGCCTTTTTCTCAGATTCAACTATCTTCAAGACAAAATTAGAATAAAACCATAGTGTTTCCATCATAATCCTCAATATTCCAATTCCATTATTTTACAAACAATTCTCATCCGAACTCTCCATTGAAGACCAGCTAATCAACCAAACGAGATCCAATTTCATAGTTTTCCAGTTCACTTAAATAATTCCTCGTGTCAATCCATGAATATCTTCCTCGGCATACGCATGGGTGTCCTAGTAGCCCTACGAGCCCGTGCATTGCCTGGTCGGAACCCTCTAGGATCCCCCTTACTCAACTTCACAACTCAAACTCAGCCACCATGATATACATGAATCACTAAAGTGAAAGTGAAAGTAAAATCCATTAGTGGACACTTGCATGTCATAACATCTAGCCCAAGCAGAATCACTAAAAGCATATAGCTAAACATCACCCCCTTCGCATAGAATAAGTAAAGGGACTAAGTGCCCTCGTATAAGTATCTGAATACTCGCTTGGCAGCCTATACCAATGCTTACTTCCGGGACTGTGCAAAAACCTACTCAACTTGGAGACCCCAAACTAAATGTATAGCCTTGTGTTACTTAGATAGATAAGGCACCCAACAACCTATTGATAAAGTGATGCATCAAATGGTTCATCTAGATCCTAGAGACTAAGCTTACACGTGTCTCTATTGGTGTAGTAAGAGGTTTACAATATTCAAGACCAAACCATGTAAATAGCCTTTCTATATACTTTGACTATGTGCTTTGACTGCAACATCACAATATCATCATCATGCTACATAAACTGTATGCCTAATAATGCAACGAGCCCAAATCTGTCATCTCAAATGATGACATGTAATTCAGCATTGAAGGTTGAAATCTTCTCCTCATTAGGGCCCATGAGTAGCAAGTTATCAACGTATAAAATAACCAAAAAGTAATCTTTACTCCTCCTTACATAGAGGGTACTCTCCATTGGACTGTTGAAAAAACTATTTGTAATCTGTAACATATGGTTATGAGGGCAAGAGGGAAGCATGACGAATAAGGTGTATGCATTGTTGAATTATGGATATACAGAAGTGCGGATATAAGGCGTGTGAAAGAACCCCAAGCATAGAGTTCTTTTTTTGTGAGTATGACCGTTTGTGCCTACCAAGACCACATGGACAGCCTTAGGCCCTATTTCCATGAGTCTATCTGGACGAAGCGATCAGTCCAGGGCAGTCAAAGGAAGAGAACCTGTGTGCAAGCAAGAGATAGGCCAATCAGAGCAAGAGAACCTATCGGTGGTGACCTGCGTGAAAGGGGGCAAAAAAACACGTGGTCCAGTCTTAACATTTTTTTAAAAAAAATTAAAAATGTTTTCTTAAATTTTTTTTAAAAATTTGCGCTAGTTTCTTTTTCCCATGCACAAGCTTTTCTTGAATCCAAAAACGGGCGCTGTTTTTTTAAAAAAACCACGTGTAGGTCATTTTTTAGGAAATACCTTACGCGCTAACTTTTTTTATTTTAAATGAGTATGCTACTTTTATAAAAGCAACTGTAAAGAACATTTTTTTAAAAGCAAGCATACAAATCGGTTTTTTTTTTTAGAAACCTGTGGGGGGGAAAGCAAGGCGTCTATAGAGTTTTTTCTCAAAAAGTGAGAAAGTTTCTTTTGAAGACTCTTAAAAAGCAAGACAAGAATAAAGCATACTCAGCTTATATATAAAGAGAAATTTTGTTCTTTCTCTCCATCATCATGCATAGTAAGAGCTAGAAACCTACAAATTTGAAGTGGCCAACCCATACTTCATAATTTTGAAGACTTTGGGTGCTTTTACTCAGTCGGGACAACATACTACCTTCTTTTTTGTGCAATGGCAGATACTCTATGTTTGTTGATGATGTGTCAGATCAAGAGGATGACCACCTTGTAAAAGAGCGTGTCATGCACCAGAAGGGGTAGATGACTTCGAGCAAGAGGAAAACACATATTTAGCCAATATCCAGGCAGAGATCTAGCCCTTGGGGGAGACAATATCTGGCCTTCAGAAGGTGGTTTTTGGTACTACTCTAGCATCAATGTCAACAACACCTTCTTTCACCCCAGATGTTTGGGGTGGAGAAGGAGCATAATCAGGAGGTTGTTGACTCTTGGCTAAACCAATGGAATGTTCACTTTGAGTTTCATCCTTTTTAGGATGCCTAGAAGATCCAGATAGTTCGAGGTCTCCTTAAGGGGAAGGCCTTGATTGGGTGGTGGGAGCTGCAAAACAAACCTAATACTTGGGAAGATTTCAAGAGACAATTTTGATAACAATTCCTCCAAGCGAAGGATGAGTTTGATATAATGGCCAAGTTTGCAGATTGGGCATGAAGAATATACTTTTGACAATATGTACACAACACTTTAGGTAGTTGCAGTCTCGAGCAAGTCATATTTTGACACATACATACAATGCTTTAGGGAGTTGCAATCTCGAGCAGGCCATATGGATGCGACGACTTTGTGTGGATTTTTTCTCCGATGATTAGTTCTAGGTCACAACCTCTAGGTGAGAAATAACCATAGCAAAACTCTATAGGATGCCATCCAATATGCTAGGATTTATGAGGCAAACATTGGCTAGCCAAACTGAGAAGAATTTCTCTTAGAAACCTCAAGCCACAAAAACTTCTAAGAGAAGGCTTCCAAGTGTCAGGCAAAAATTTGAAAAGTGTTTTGGGCTTGTGTATATATGGAATGCATGGCATGTGAAAAGGCTTTGCTTTGAATGCCTTGGCAGATGTACAGGGTGGATGGTTTTGCTATAGGCTTATATAGGTTTGTCCGGAGTGTGGTCTGCTGGAGGTGATATCAGTCGTTCGGTCGCTCTGAATGTGTGCCATAGATGTTGGGAAATGGGATGGTGACTTACAGCAGTTTCCTTTTGATCCTGGTGGTGGATAGCTATTGGACTTTATCTTTTTGCTGCTGAGCATGAATGCTCTAGTAGACAGGGGGGTTGGCAAAGTATGTCAGGTAAAAATTTGAAAAGTATTTTGGGCTTGTGTATATATGGAATGCATGGCATGTGAAAAGGCTTTGCTTTGAATGCCTTGGCAGATGTACAAGGTGGATGGTTTTGCTATAGGCTTGTACAGGTTTGTCCAGAGTGTGGTCTGCTGGAGGTGGTATCAGTCGTTCGGTCGCTATGAATGTGTGTGCATCCCCAAAATAAGTGGGCACTCGTGGGTTGTATTCGAAGGTGTGCATAATACTTAGGGCCTTAATATATAAAGGCCTTAAGACATAAGGAATAATGCAATCCCATGTAACTTCCTTTAAAAAAGGGCGGCGAAATTAAAATAGCAAGAAACAGCTGGCAGAGTCGGTGGGCTCTTCCAGAACACATCCAAGGTGGCTACATGTGCTAGCGACAATTGGACGATGGCTGGTCTCAGAAATTCCGGACACGGAATCACCTGCCTCTATAGCTGTCCACTCCAACAGCCTTGGAAACACTAACACCAATGGGGGCACCACCAGTCACCGGCTGGAACACTTCTCTCATGGTTCACCACACCACCCACACCAGAAAGACAGCAAAAATAGGGGTACCAGTAACCAACACGAAACACCACATAGATTAAATTCCGAGTCAACACATCATACAAGCTTCTTCCGACACAGAAGCCTTTACTCACACAACCATACAAACACTCTGGCTTGGATTTACTGCTAAGGGAATTCGACCACGGCCTCACTGCCTCTGGAATTACAACCTTGCGTCTGACAACCAAGCCTTTTCAACCACAAGTACATCAACACTTTGACCCGTTCATCTTGGCTAATCTCCCTCTCACCTTTCCTCAAAAACACATCCCTTCAGCCTTGCAGCAGCCTCCCAGTAATCACCTGCTTCCTTGCTCCCCCAGGCATCTCCCTCTTCTCTTTGTCTTCTCTATCTGCCACCGCCAGCTGTCCCCAGTTCACCAAAGCTCTTCGATCGCTAGTAGCTAGCTCAACAAACCAAAGAAACTACAAACTACTGTCTCCAGCCCACACGTCTTCCCTTCCAGTCGCCGCGAACCTCTCGCCTGCGTGCTGCGTCAACCACACTAGAAAAAACCCGGCCACTGTCTCTCTTCAGAGGGCCCCCCACTAGCAACCCTCAACTTCCTCTGCAGCCCATCGACTCTGTGTGTCACCAGTAGGCTACGCCAACACTTACCCAAGGCTCTCTCCACAAAGTCACCAGCCCTACCAGCCACCTTTGCCTCCCCTTGCGCCTGCAGCAGCTGCGCCAACCACACCAGCCCATCCACTAGTGCGCCTGTGCTCTCCTGCGCTACCCTTCAGGCGGTCACACACTAGAGGCGGCTTCCCCAGCTGTCGCCTGTCCCTCTGTGCTCGCTTCTCTCCGTTAGCTCTGCCCGCTCACAAGAGAAGTCTCCCTTTTACAAGGCGGCCACCTTCCACACTTTTCTCTTCGCCAACCTTCTAGGCGATTGCGCTGGCAGCAAGGCAAGCGGCCAAGTGATCTTTTTCATTGCTGGCCACGTTTATGTTAGTGTATATTTTTTTTATTTTTTCTTTAAAGCCTCAAGGATGGCCACAATGCTTAGAGGGCCCCTTGCTTCCTTATGCTTCACCTTAACATGCGGCGCCCACGACTTTCCAAAACAAACGCAAGAACTGCCCACACGTTCTCAATCAACTGCATCATAATTTACCAAAACATGACCATTGCAGTCGGTGCCATGCATTGCCGATCATCATCACATGCTTGCTAAAAATGGAGCGCCATCTCTGCATCCACAGATTGACCAACCATCATCACATTCGGGGTTCCCGTAATACTTTCACGTGAAGGCATCACCAAGAGCTCGTAAGAAAAACATAAAACCACCCACTCTGTACATCTGCCAGGGCATTCAGGGCAAAGCTTTCTCGCCGGCCATGCATCCCATATGTACACAAGCCCAAAACATCTTTCAGATTTTTGCCTAACATACTTTGCCTAACCCCTAGCCTGCTGAATCATTTATGATCAGCAGCAAAAAGCATACGACCACGTTTCCCTCCGTCAATCCTTTGAGCATCATACAATGTAATCAAAACATCTCTATTCCATGTGTTCAGAGAAACACTGTCATCTTCCAAAGGCATAGTTTGCCATCCCACATCCCACAACATAACATAAGAACTCCTGGAAATAAAGCTTTTGATATACATAGCATCCTGTCTCATCATCTCAATTCCAAAATCACTGATGTGGTCAACACTAATATTGGAGAACCAGTGAAGCAATTCATGCTGAGGGTAAAAACTGATGAAAGCTTCATCAAGAAAAACTTGCTGTGCTATAACATTTTCTTGTCTATCAACATAAGAAACATCACCATCAAAGCCAACCACTACAAGCAAAACAAACTCCCCTTCAACAGGCACCATTGCCAAAGCATCCACCTCAGTTCCTGTATGCTCATCTTTATCAAGGCCAATAAGAAATTCATCTATCACAGCATCCATAATCTCATCCATAGCATCAACATCATTCATAGTCTTCTGATGTTGCTCCTCCTTCATAGCATCAATTCTACTCGTGGCTTTCTTAACATTGATGCACATCTGATCATCCAACTCCAACTCTGGTTCATCATCCTGGAGACTTTCTATATCCCACTCATCCCACAAAGGTTTATCATCCAAAGACTTAAAAGCATACTCTTTCACATCACATGCATACCTTTGCTCATGATTCACTTGTACCTCCTCGCATTCTTCCTGTATGGCCTCTTCTTGTTGGGCAACCTCATCACCAAGCACTTCCTCATCAATAACCAGGGCATCCATGTCTGCATCCTCCTCACTGGATGAAGTGTCTTCAATTCCCTCACTAGTAGTGGTGCTACTGGTCGTATCATCAACACTCGAATCTGCTTCACTTTCCCTTTCATCATGAACAGGCTTTTGATTATCCATATTAAACTGCTTTTTATCCCCTCTCCTATCGTCATACAGAGTAATGACCCCTTTCCTCCAATCTTGAACAGCCTTCACCGCTCTTAGCCACGGTCTTCCCAAAATGATGGGGAATGCACCCATTCCTGCCGGCATAACATGACAATCCACAAGCACCTTTACATCAAAAGCCTGCAGTTCTAACTCCTTGATCATACCTAAGCATTTGACCTTTTGGTGATTGGCCAACCGAATACGGAAACCAGACGCTTCAATAATATTAAGACCAAGCCTCTCCACAGCTGCTAATGTGATTACACAAATTTGTGCACCACCATCTATGTATGCTTCTCCCAAATTGTTCCTTTATACCATACATTCACCACAGGACATATATCAGGCAACTCCTCAACAGATAAAACAGTCACTATCCCCCTGGCAGGCTCCTTCTCTCTCGAGTTCACAAGTCTTTTCCACTGACGTTTCAATTTGGGAGCTAACTCTATCAATTGCCCAAAAGTAATATTAGCTTTCCTTCCAGCCATGTCCTCCTGCAAATTGTAGCTATCCTGCCCAACCCCTAGCGGAAAATCAGTCACTTGAAATTTCCTACGGGACTTTTGCTTCTGCTTGACCTTTACATCCCCTCCTTCCTTCACTTTACCTTTCTTCTTGCTAGGCCCTGCAGCATCCCTGCCTTCCCTTTCCTATGGCGTCCGTTTCCCGAAAGGCATCATATCAGCTTCTGTCTCCTTTGTCTTCTCAAGGGTGACCACATCTATCACCTTAGTTTTACCCTTCTCCTCATTTGTCAACCCACTGGTCCCTGCTTCACCTCTAATTTCAATTCCATAATCATTTGCCCTATTGGGAATCTGAGAGGGTAAGGGATACATATCACCCCCCAGTCACTGAGGCTTATCACAGTCAGGACTTATATGCCCCAATTCACCACAATTCCAACATGTAGGAATAAACCATCTACCCCTGCCAAAACCACTTCCATAGCCTGCTGTCTGACCTTCAACCCATTCCTGATTATAACCTCTGCCTCAGCCACGTCCACCACCTGTGTTCCCCATCATTTTCAAGCTCAGATTATTCATACAATCCACTATTTGCCTCATGTCCTGTTGAAGCCCTTCATCAGAAGCTGTAACAGCTCTGGGTGCTACCTTTGTCCCCTGTGGTATGACATTATTCACTTGAGCTTCTGTCGGTTGCACTCTTTCCAGCATGGTTCTCATCGATACCGCTTCTACCCTTCTAATTTCAGGCCTCACTGCCAATGGAACCATCCCCAGCTGGTTCACCCGTTGCAATTTCCAATCCTTTGATTTGGTTCTCATCGATACCGCTTCTACCCTTCTAATTTCAGGCCTCAGCATGGTTCTCATTGATACCGCTTCTACCCTTCTAATTTCAGGCCTCACTGCCACTGGAACCATCCCCAGCTGGTTCACCCGTTGCAATTTCCAATCCTTTGATTTGGTTATCTCCACCGCATCCTCATAAGATCTGGGCTTCTTTAATTCAACCTTCCAGCGAATGCCTTCCTTCAATCCTGCAACAAACGATCCTTCTTCATCATGTCCGGAGGTACTTGATCCTCCCCCAAAGCCCTGCACAAAGTCTCCCATAGCAAAGAGAATTTCTTCACATAATCATTAATTGGCTCCAATTCGCTCTGTGTCAACCCCTGCACTTCATGCCAAACTCTATCTGGATCCTCAATCTTCTTGAACCTGTTCAAAAGTGTAGTCTTCAATCCATCCTCAAGTCATTGGAATGCGTGGCTCAGCATCCTTTAACGACTCTTCAAAAGTTCTGGACCATGCCCTCGCATCCCCTTTCAAGCATATATTCAGCAACCGCAATACCTGTGCTGGCTCATTGATGTGGTTGCTTATACATGCAACCTCCATCCTTTCAAGAAAATCTGCTACATCTTCATTAGGACCACCAAAAAACTCTGGATACGACATCATTTTGATCCTCAAGCTTCACCTCAAATCCCAAGAAAAACACTGGAAACACCTTCCTTCAATCTCTTACTCTGGGGCATACACCCTCGTAGGCAAGAGAAATATACTTGAGCTCTCCTCAGTGGGGGCACCGGAAAGCTGTCGGAAATTCCGGACACAGAATCATCTGCCTCTATAGCTGTCCACTCCAACAGCCTTGGAAACACTAACACCAACGGGGGCACCAGCCACCGGCTGGAAAACTTCTCTCACGGTTCACCACACCACCCACACTAGAAAGATAGCAAAAATAGGGGTACCAATAAAACCAACACAAAACACCACATAGATTAAATTCCGAATCAACAAATCATACAAGCTTCTTCCGACACAGAAGCCTTTACTCACACAACCATACAAACACTCTGGCTTGGATTTACTGCCAAGGGAATTTGACCACGACCTCACTGCCTCTGGAATTACAACCTTGCATCTGACAACCAAGCCTTTTCAACCACAAGTACATCAACACTTTGACCCGTTCATCTTGGCTAATCTCCCTCTCACCTTTCCTCAAAAACACATCCCTTCAGCCTTGCAGCAGCCTCCCAGTAATCACCTGCTTTAGCCAGCTCAACAAACCAAAGAACTTGCAAACTACTGTCTCCAGCCCACACGTCTTCCCTTCCAGTCGTCGGAACCTCTCGCCTGCCTGCTGCGTCAACCACACCAGAAAAAACTCGGCCACTGTCTCTCTTCAGAGGGCGCCTCGCTAGCAACCCTCAACTTCCTCTGCAGCCCGTCGACTCAGCCCGTCGACTCTGTGTGTCGCCAGTAGCTACGCCAACACTTACCCAAGGCTCTCTCCACAAAGTCACTAGCCCTACCAGCCACCTTTGCCTCCCCTTACGCCTGGAGCTGCGCCAACTACACCAGCCCATCCACCACCAGTGCGCTTGCGCTCTCCTGTGCTACCCTTCAGGTGGTCACACACCAGAGGCGGCTTCCCCAGCTGTCGCCTGTCCCTCTGTGCTCGCTTCTCTCCGTTAGCTCTGCCCGCTCACAAGAGAAGTCTCCCTTTTACAAGGCGGCCACCTTCCACACTTTTATCTTCGCCAACCTTCTAGGCGATTGCGCTGGCAGCAAGGCAAGCGGCCAAATGATCTTTTTCATTGTTGCTGGCCACGTTTATGTTAGTGTATATTTTTTTTATTTTTTCTTTAAAGCCTCAAGGATGGCCACAATGCTTAGAGGGCCCCTTGCTTCCTTATGCTTCACCTTAACATGCGGCGCCCATGACTTTCCAAAACAAACGCAAGAATTGCCCACACGTTCTCAATCAGCTGCATCATAATTTACCAAAACACGACCATTGCAGTCGGTGCCATGCACTGCCGATCATCATCACATGCTTGCTAAAAATGGAGCACCATCTCTGCATCCACAGAATCAGCCCAGATTGACCAACCATCATCACATTCGGGGTTCCCGTAATACTTTCACGTGAAGGCATCACCAAGAGCTCGTAAAAAAAACATAAAACCACCCACTTTGTACATCTGCCAGGGCATTCAGGGCAAAGCTTTTTCACCGGCCATGCATCCCATATGTACACAAGCCCAAAACATCTTTCAAATTTTTGCCTACTAACAGCTGGCAGGGGGGATAGCTGGCGATGAAGAGCGGGTTGTTTTTGTCTGTAGAGGGTGGCTAGTCCCTAGCAGGATCGCCACCCACGAAGAGAGAGAGATGGCTGGCGATGACAAAGAGGTGAGGCTGGCATGTGAGGGTGGCCGCCTCTAAAGAAGGATAATGGATGATAGAAGGCTTGTGTTTGTTTTTGTTGTTGGCGCTGGCTACAGACGATGATAGAGAGAGGGCTGCCGACTGGAAGGTGAGCCGCTTTGGTGAAGAGCAGTGGCTGGGTTTTTGTTCGTGTTGTTGGCGCAACCGCAAGCAGACACAAAGTCGGTGGGCTGGCAACAACGACTGGCGACGGGCTGGGAGAGAGCCGCCTAGGAGGTATTGCTGCAGCTGTGCTGGCGACAAAAGGAGAAGGCTCTGGTTTTGGGTAGCCGGCGGTGACTGATGCAAGCGAAGGAGGAGAGGGAGCCAACAAGCACTTGGTGTTGGCGTAGCTGCTGGTGACAGAAAGAAGACGCCGACTGAAGTTGCGAGCTGGCTGTGGGCCGGCGAAGACAAAGAGTGGCTGGGTCCTCGTTTTGTTTTTGGCGGCGAGAGGAGCTTCACCAAGCGCGAGAGAGAGTGGGACGGCCGCTGGATGCAGAAGGAGGAGAGGTTGCGTTTGCTGGGCTGCAGATAGACTGGTGGCAATGTCGGAGGATTGCCGTCAGGAGAGAGAGTGCAGTGTAGAGACGTATGGGTCGACTGGTTGAAGAGGCTTGGTTGTCAGATGCAAGGTTGTAATTCCAGAGGCAATGAGGCCATGGTTGAATTCCCTTGGCAGTAAATCCAAGCCAGAGTGTTTGTAAGGTTGTGTGAGTAAAAGCTTCTGTGTCGGAAGAAGCTTGTATGAAGTGGTGACTGGGAATTTAATTGCTGGGTGTTTACTTTGATTATGGTGCCCCTATTTTGTGCTGTCTTTCTGGTGTGGGTGGTGTGGTGAACCGTGAGAGAAGTGTTCCAGTCGGTGGCTGGTGGTGCTCCCGTTGGTGTTAGTGTTTCCAAGGCTGTTGGAGGGACAGCTATAGAGGCAGGTGATTCCGTGTCTGACACCAAGCATGAACGAAAGTTTAAGTCTAAAAAGGCTCCATAGACCTAGACTTCAGGTGAACCCAATCAGAGGCACAAACAGGCACCAATAGACTCTTCATAACATCAGGGAGGGTGGGTGTTTCACATGCGATCAGAAGGACCATTTGCATGTAAATTGTCCGCGAAGGCCAAGAACATGGGAGCTCATTTTATCGAAGTAATAAGTAACCCTCGAATTTATTCCGTTGATACTATTATTTTAGGTCATAGTTCTTGCATGGAATGTACTTTTAATATGGCAGTTTTTCTAGACTCCTACAAGTGCATTCCTATCCTTATGGGGTTGTAGAGATATCATTTGTCTGGAGCACAAAAAAACCTATCACATATTTTCCCACCCCGTTGTGACCTTGTCTTACTTGCTCTACATAACCCTGATGTGGTATGGCTTTAACCGTAAGCCATTGACTCTGCTTGAATGCAACTGGCCATCAAGATCCTTCAACTGGTAACTCCCATTAGAAAAAGCTTCGTGCACAATGAAAGGGCCTTCCCGCTTCACCCTAAAATTAGTTTGGAATGTGGTTTCAAGAGCATTGTTGTACCTCAACACAAGCATCTTGTTCTTCCTATGTTAAATTATGCAAAAGAAAGTTAAGTGAAGGAAGCATAATATTAACTCGCAATACACACTCCTCACCCCATAAACTAAATAATAAGGATTAAATCCTATAGCATCTGTTGTACCTCAACACAAGCATCTTGTTCTTCCTATGTTAAATTATGCAAAAGAAACTTAAGTGAAGGAAGCATAATATTAACTCGCAATACACACTCCTCACCCCATAAACTAAATAATAAGGATTAAATCCTATAGCATTCTTCTATGACACCATGTATGCCCACAAAGCCCTATCCAAATACACATCCCAATCATTTGGATGGTCCTCCACCACCTTGAACAATAATTTCTATGAGACACCATTAAAACTCTCCACAAGCCCATTGCATTAAGGATGATAAGGAGTAGTAAAAATGTGCTTTATATCCAACTTTCTTGCAAGATCTTTTAACAAATCAGCCCTAAAATATCTTCCTTGATCAATAACCAGCTCCAAAGGAACACTAAAACGACACCATACCATCTCATAAATGAATTTGCAGACCTATTGTGTTGTGGCACTGCTTGTTGCTTCGGCTCTTCTGGCCACCTAGTCAGGTAGTCTATTGCAGTGATAATGTAAGGCTTCTTATTTCTAGTCCTTAGAAGAGGTCCAATATCCATACCCCACTTCTCAAAGGCTCCATAGCTCAATATATGGTGCTAGGCTCCATAATCATCATCCTTTTTAAAAAATCCTGGCACTCATGAGACAACTCATGCACCAATGATTAGTATCTTTGTTCATGCTTGTCCCCACATAAGCTTGGATGTCAAGATCTTTCTCTTTGTGATGTCAATTTGATAATGACCTCCACATCCCTCCTCATGGCAAGATTTCAAGCAATCGTGGATCTCATCTTGATATTAAACTCTCCGCATAATACCATCAGTTCCTTTATGATAAAGGTGGTTACCAATCAAAAAACACCTCATGGCTTTCTTGACAATTGCTCTTCTCTTTGAAGAATCCAAGCTCTTCCTTGCAAAACTTGTAAATAAGAAGAACATGCTCTTGCTCATAAAGAGACTCTCTACCTTAATACAAAGGCTCCTGGATCACCATAGCATGTACATTTTTGGTAAAAACTTGCTCTGCCAATTCATGAGCTCTCTTGTTGTCAACCGTGGACACATGCCATATTTGAAAAGCTTGAAAACTATTAAGAAGCCTTATTACCTTAAAAAACCATCCCTTCATCTCATCTTTGTTGACCTGTACATGCCTTATGATAAGCATGGCATCACCTTTTAAATGAGCCTCTTAACCTCTCTCCTTTTACACTGTTCAAGACCCAAACAGAGTCTGAAATATTTGGCATCATTGTTGCTTTTTACATGTATTTCTTAACTGCCAAACCGCGGCTCTTTTCCTTTCTTGTTAACAAAAACAAACCCCGCACCTCCTTTGCCAATACTTCTTGTAAATGCTCCATCAAAAAACAAAGTTCCATCTATATCTTGCAACTCCTCATGTTAGGATTAGGAACAACCTACTTTTCAACTTCTCTAATAAGTTTGCATCTAATTTGAACTTCCTTGTAGGTGAGCATATCTGCCATGTGAGCTCTCACACTAAGCTCATGTCAAACTCTTGGAGAGTCATAATCCACTTTTGCACTCTTGATTTATCACCTAGGTATCTCATCACATGAGGTAGCAAATTACAAGAGGTAAGTACCACAAATGATCCATAAATCAACATACACAAGAGTCCATATCAGTAACTCAACCTCATGCCATGTCCTCTCCATCTCACCCATTGTCTTTCTAATATAGTACATAGGCCTCATGAATGATTGCTTTGTTCCTTTCTACATAAGCACTACTCCTACTACCTACTGCATGCTTTCCAACATGATAGGAAGAGTAGAAAACATATCTTTGAGGTTTTCAAAAGAATTCTCTTCCACTTGACTCCACATAAATGGATCTCGTTGACTGGCCTTTTGCAAAGGGTAAACATGTTCTACAAGCATACAAAAAGATCTGAACAAATACCTGAGTTTTTTAACAAAACTCATAAGCTCCTTGGTTGATTTGGACTATCCATCTACAATAAGCTCTCCAAGTTTGTGGGATCTAGGGCTATTCCATTCTCACTCCCTTCATGACCTAAGAGTATATCTCATGATATTTAGCTTGCACTTAGCTAGAATAAGTTGGACTCCATCTTCATAAAGTCATCCAAACACTGAGTCAAGCCTCTCCACATGTATCCACCTATCACAGTAAACACAAAAGTCATCCATAAAAATTCTAACAAAGGATCCAAGGTAAGGAGTAAGGACTCTGTACACCTAGCTTTGAAAACTGGCATATGCATTGAGAACCCCAAAAGGCATAACCCTATAAAGAAAATAACCCTCAAGGAGTGATAAAGCTAATCTTCTTTTGATCTTCTGGCATATGCATTGAGAAGCCCAAAAGGCATAATCCTATAAACAAAATACCCCCCAAGGACTAGTCTTCTTTTGATCTTATGGGGCTATTCTAATCTGAAAGTAGCCACTAAACCCATCACATACTGAATATCTCTCATGCCCTACTACTTGCTCTAGTATCTCATCCAGCAAGGCATCTTCATTAGCTCAGCTTTTGGTATATTGGGTTTCTCACCATATTCTTGTTCAGTCATATAATCAGCTACATGCATCCCACATATGTTTGCTTCAAGCTCCAACAAGTTTTGATCCAACCCTAAATCATCATCAGCTTCATTTGAGGACCATGTAGAATAAGCATCATAATTATCAAACTCTACTTAGATTAAACAATAAACCAAATGCTTCCTCCATCATTCTGGCATAAGACAGTCCTTTACAAAAACAGAGTTTCTATGTAAGTAGGATTTTCCCATTGAGTTTGATTTCTTCTCCACGAAAAGCCATTTCACAAGAAAACATCTCTAGTATTGGTTTCACAAGACCCTTTTTTCAAAACCCAGACTTCCTTAATGAAAATCATGAATCTCGTATCTCGGTTGATCCATCCATCAATTACAATCAAACAAATTTCTAACTTATTTCTAGACGATTTTGGGTCTTAGGGAAAATTCTCTAAATCAGACGGTTATCCCTTCTTTGTACTGAAGAAATGGGAATGGTCACAAGTTTTGGCTTAATTTACAATTTAAGAGAAGGGCAGGCATATAACTGACCCACCTTTCTCAAATGGTCATGGTCTAGCACCAAATTACTTGAATTTATTCCTAGATTTATTTCCTAAAGATATTTCTCCATTTATCTCATAAAATAACTGTGATTTCTAATCGTAAAGGGATAACCATCCAATAATATGAAAATTCATTCTACTTTGGATATAAAAGAACTATAAATAATTCTACTTGTGAATAATGAAATTTAACAAGGATATTTCTTTTTCTAAATTATCCTTTAATAAATATGCATACATCATTTTATTAAAATATTCACATAGAAATATTCTTAAATATTCTTTTTTCCAATTGAACCTAGGCATCAACATGCCATAATTATCTACATTGAAATATGATGAAGCATTCTCTTTTTGATACCAAAATTAATTATGGATATTCCTATTTAAAGATATGATAAAAATTCTTCTTTGATAAACAAAAATATTCATGTATATACATACCATGAATATACATATTTAAAATATAACAAAAATTCCTCTTTTAAACAATTAGACATTTATGCATACACATACTATAAATGTATATTTAGAAATGTAACAAAATTCCTTCTTTTAGCATTTAAAATGTTTATGCATCAAATATCATGAAAATTCCTCTTTTAGCATTATTACATTTATGCAGAAACATAATTACATAAAAATTTGGTGGGACTTCCTCCTTTAATATAAAAATTCTTTATGCATAAACCTAAGCATAAATATAAGCATAATTGCATCTAAGCATCTTGTTTATTTTTAAAAATATTCAAATATAACTTCCATATGAAAATAAATATATGAATATTATCATAAAATCTCTTTCATCATAAAATAAATAAATATAAGATTTATTATCATAAAAACAAGCTTAAATGAATTAATCTCATTCTAAGTAGTAGGTTAATAATCCATAAAAATGTTTAATCTTCATCTCTAGCTTGTTAGGCTTAGAGTTTTTGGTAAGAAAATGAGATTAGAATTAAGATTTATCCTTCCAAGAAGGATTTAACCATAAAAGTGAGTATTCTTTCAAAAAGAGTGATTACAAATCAAAAACAATACATTTAAGCATAGGATATTAACATTACTTCATTTAAACAACATAAATCAAGAAGGGCATGGTTTTAAGAAGAAACCATGAAATAGAATGCTTCCCAAGCATGTAGAGAGGTTGGGAAGAAGATTAACATCTAAAGAAGAGAATAAACATCATTGTTTGGGCTTACCCTTGGTTTTGGCTTGATTCTTTAAAGGAGATGTGTAGCCGTCAAGGAAGAGGCTTGGCCACCAAGAGAAGAAGGTAATCTCCAAGAGAAGAAGAGGTTTAGTGAAGCACCAAAGCTTCACAATGGAGAGGCAAGGTAGAGGGATAAAGGAAATACACTAAAATGAGAATTACACTAGCATGTAAATACACTAAGATGAAAATACAAAGGAATGTGGTTCTATTTACAGATAAGGGAGGCCATCAACCAAGCCCAACTAGGATCTAGAGGCTTCCAGCTTCAGTTTGATCCAATTTGGATAAGTTTTAGAGACTAGTTAGGCTCACTTTTTTTATCTATTTTGGAAGAGGAGAGAGGAGAGATGAAATATCTCATTTTTGAATTAAAATTTGGAAAAATTATGAGGATTCTAGGCACCTCCTTCATGAGCTCCACTCACCCTCCTGAGGTGTCAAAATTCTGATTTTCATACTATTAAGTACTAGTACTAGTAGTCACTCATTTTTGGTGGATTTTCTTTTATTCTTGTATTTTTCTTATTCAAACACTTGTATTAACCCCATTGGCCCATTAGAACACTCTTTGGACCTTAATCGATAATTTTTTGAAAATAGGTACCCCTAGGCTAAGGTGTCAAGTGCACATATTCAATTAATTTCTAATGCATATTGGAAAACTCTTTTTAAACTTATGTTTCAAGGGAATTCATCTTAAATTTAAAAGATAACTTTTTATCCAAAAATATCTCAAAACTGTATTATCTCTCTCTAGAATATTTTCTCTCTCTAGGCCAAAAACGAGGAAAAACAATGACTTCTTGCATTCTGGAAAAGGGGATGATCACAGGGGACTGAAAGGAGAACTTTATAAATCTTTAGGAGCTGAGAAGGAATCTTACATCCTCTCCCACTTGAAAAATGTGAGATGTCCTGGGTGGTTGCAAGATCAGGGTGCCCAGTTTTGTCCACTCAGGCACCCTGTAAACAGTAAAAAAACAGGCATTTGTTTACCTTGAGTGGCTAATCTCTCCTAGTAAATGAAGGAATTTCGTTTCAAGTTCTTTTGTTGGAACATCATATTCAAAGTTGTAAATATGGTTGCATAATTTGATTAAGCATTAGATAGTCAAAAGTCCTCATTTTCTTAGGTACAAAGTCAATGTATACACCCTGTCCCAAATTTGAACTTATTCCATAAAATGCTAATATCTTTTACATATAAACTTATATGAGATTCCCACTTTGTACCTTAGATCTTCACATAATATGGAGCTAAACTTGATTTTTTGAGAAAATTTTAAGATATTTGTCTATTTTCTTTAAATATTTCAAGGTCTTTAAAGTGTTATGATATACGCCACTTTTTGTACCCACAATAGCTACCACTTAAAATCCTCAATCTTGTAGATCAAAAGAGTGGGTAGATACTGAGACATTAGTAGAATGTGGTGGTTAGTAAAAATTGCAAATCCAATGGTTGGATTTTTAATGATCTCTTTTTCAAAATTCTTCCAGACTATCAGAAGGCCTGCAAATATTAATAATCTAATTAGTAAAATTACATTTTTGATGTGAATCGTCTATAAAACCTATAGGGACTAGTATACTTGTAATGGTGCATCTATGGAAAAATAAATTGGATCACTCTAAGTATGGAAAGATCATTTGTTTATCATTTTATCATATTTTTGATTAATTTTGATTAATTAGACTAATTTATATTAATTTAAGTTATATTAGGTTAATTTAAGGGGGCAAGTGTATTTTTTATTATTTGCTTGATCTCATTTTAAGTACATTATCCCCCAAAATTTGCTCTCCAAGCATTGTCCCAATCCAGCATAAACTGGATAAACTGGACACCCTGATCTTGCAACAACCCTCCTCATCTCACAAAAAGTGGGGGTAATCCTTTACCAGTTGCTCTTCTTTTTCCCAAGTGGCATCCTCTAAAGGGTAGAACTTCCACTTGACCAAAAATTCTCTAAGGAATCTATTCCTAAGAACCTTCTCCCGAACATCTAGGATTTCTTCGGGTTGGAGTTCCATCTGACCTTGAGTTGGAAAAGTCAACTGCTCATCATCTAGCACATGACTCAGGCTAGGTACATACTTTTTAAGCAAACTGGCATGGAACACATTATGTGCCTTCAGATGGGGAGGTAGAAGAAGTTCATAAGCTAGATCTCCTACTTTCTTCGTAATGGCGTACGGTCCACAGTATCTAGGAGACAGCTTCTTGTACTTCACTAGAGATAATGAACTTCTTTTTGGTCTCGTACTCAAATGAAGACCATATCTGATTCTTCAAACACTCTCTCTGTTCTCTTCTTATCAGCATACTGCTTTTGTCTATCCTGGGTAGCCTTAATATCTTTGCGAATTGACTGTATTTGCTGCTCCATATCATCTAGTATTTGTCTGGACATCTCGACCCTGATCAATGGGTCGAACCAAGTTAATCGTGTGAGGCAATCTTGTCCATACAGAGCTTTGAAAGGGCTCATCCTGATACTTCAGTGATAAGAGGCATTATAAGCAAACTCTACTAGATGTAAGTAGCTTACCACTTCTTGGATTCTCTGTCCACAGCATGAACGAAGGATATCTTCTATTACTTGGTTCACTCTTTCTGTCTGGCCATCTGTCTCAGGGTCATACGCTATACTGAGATCTAAGAAAGTTTCCATTGCTTCGAAGAATGCAGGACTTCCAGAACCTTGACGTAAACTTAGGATCTCGATTACTCACTATCCTTTTGGGTAAGCCATGCAACCTAAAAATCTCCTTGAGGAAGACTCTGGTAACATCCACTGCAGTGTATGTTTCTTTTACTGGAATCAAATGGGCAACCTTGGTTAGTCTGTCAACTACCACAAAAATGGAGTTGTAACCTGATTGCACTGACCGTAGTCCACTAAACAAAATCCATACTGACACATTCCCACTTCATCTGTGGAATGTCTAAGGGATGCAACTTCCCTAGCATTGTAACTCTTTTTGCCTTGACTCTTTGACATACTAAACACTGGCGCACATGATTAGGTACATCCTTTTTAAGTCTTGGCCAAAAGAAACTCTTCTTTACAGACATGTAGGTCTTTATGAACCCTGGATGTCCAGCTATCGGGCTATCATGGGCTTCTCTCAAAATTTTTCCCTTTGTTTCCTCATCATTGGGAATGCATAGCCGATTATTGTAATACATGCATCCTTTATCCAATCTGTACCACGCAAGAACTCAACTTATCTCTTGAGGAGTCTTGCTTTCCTACATAAGTAGGGTAGCAATAGGGGCAAAGAATTTGTCCTGCATGATCATCTCTCTTGCTTCACTGATCAACGGATTTGACACCAATGTTATTTCCTTTCCTAACCGGTACTTAATCTCAAAATCAAATTCCTGCAAGGTCTGCATCCACCTTCTTTGACGCATGTTGAGATCCTTTTGGGGTGAAGATCCACTTCAAGCTTTAATGATCTATCAATCAAGATGAATGTCTATCCCACGAGAGATAATGTCTCCACAACTTTAGAGCATAAACTAGTGAGAGTGACTCCAAGTCATGGACAGTATAATTTCTCTCATACGTTTTGAGTTTTCTGGATTCATAGGCTACTGCATGACCTTCCTACATGAGTGCATCTCCTAGGGAAAAACCAGTGGCATTTGTCATCACTACTTCAAAGGGTATGGAAAAATTTGGCAATTTAAGAACAGGGTTGGTTACTAAGGCTGTCTTCAGCTTCTCAAAAACACTCTGACACATAGTGGTCTAATGAAATAGAGTATTCTTCTTGAGAAGTTTGGTCAAAGGAGATGCTATTTGAGCATTCCTGGGTATAAAGATTCGATACCACACCCAGCTAATCCTAAGAATCCTCTGACTTCTTTTGCTGTCTTAGGCTCTGGCCAATCTACGACTGCTTAGATTTTAGCGGGGTCAAGAGAAATCCCATCCTTAAATACTATAAATCCCAAGTATTCGACATGGTTAGCAGCAGAGAAAGTACACTTGCTATTTTTTGCAGAGAGTTGGTGCTTTCTTAGGATTTCCATGACTTTATGCACATGATCTTCATGATCTGCTGCATTCTTAGAGTATACCACGATGTCATCATCAAAGAAGACAAGAACAAATTCATCCAAGTATTCTATGAGAATATCCTGCATGAGGCGATTAAACGTAGCTGGGGCATTTGTTAATCTGAATGGCATGAGGCGATTAAACGTAGCTGGGGCATTTGTTAATCTGAATGGCATGACTGTAAATTCATAATGCCCATAGCGAGTATTAAAGTTTGTCTTTGTGGGATATCTTGATCCTTGATTCTAATCTGGTAATATCTAGATTTGAGATCTATCTTTGTGAACATTTTGGTTCCACTTAACCTATCCAAAAGTTCATCAATCGTAGGGATAGGATACTTATTTTTTAATGTCAATTGATTTAATCCTCTGTAATCAATACAAAGTCTTAATGTTCCATCTTTCTTTTTCTGAAAGAGAACAGGCACACCCCAAGGTGAAACACTGGGTCTTACAAATCCTTGCTCTAACAATTGTCTTAACTGCTCCTTAAGTTCTATGGCTTCTAGGACTGGCATCTTGTATGCACGTTGGGCTACTGGCTGAGCTCTGGGGGTTAGCTCTAGATCTCATGATCTACTTCACAAGTCAAAGGCATCTCAGTCAGATCTTTTGGGAATACATCAGCATACTCACTTAGCCACTCTGGTTCCTCAGCCTTGGATTTTCTATCTACTAGATTCATTTTAATGACATAGACGGCTTGCTTCTTTCTGAGTCCCTTCAGCAACTTAGAAGCTTTGACTAGTTGCAGAACTGGGGGATCCGAAAATTTCAGTTCCTTGAACTTGATTCCCGTGAAGGTCGAGGAAAGAGATGGTTCCATTATGACAGTGAATGTCAGTCTGATTTTTATGGAGCCAATCCATTCCAAGGATTTCGTCATAGATTCCCAAGGGTAAGAGATGATGAACAAGTTGTAATCCCTACTCAAGGAGTCCTTGAATTGCAGCCCAGTAGCATCATAGATTCTAGGGAAAGGCAACTCCGAAATAGAACTCTTGTAGAACATCTAGTACAGGGGAAAGATTACCCTGAAGAAGAGGATGCAACTTGGGAAGATGAAGCTACACTCTTAAAGGATTATGCCCAATTCATAATGAGATGAGGACATCTCGATTTCTTTAAGGGGGGAAGGATGTAACATACCCATCTTCACAAATAAAGAAATGTTCATCTAATAGATAAATTTATGAGTTTTTATGGTATAAAAATCAATGATTTTATTATTTGAGTCATTTCTACTTAGAATCTTCAAATTTTGAGTCCAAATTTAGAATCTGCGTGCGTGATTTTACCCTAATATAAGATTTTACAGCATCCAAAACGGACACCGGATCAAGCTCCTCAGTCTCAACCTGAGCTCAACTCTGCAGGCCCCTTGCCTGTTCTCATTTGACGCGGCACCCACTCCCACGGCCATTGTGGGCGGCACCGGCAGCTTTCTCTTCGCTCAAGGCACCGTTACCGTTGTGCCCGTGGACATCACAACCTTCAATCAGACGCTACGCTTGGATATCGACGTCTTCTGGCCTCCTTATTAGCTGATATGCCCCACTGGGCACCTGCACTGTGGTGTGGTGTTGCTTCTTGAACAAACAGGGACTTTTGTGGCACTGCATCAATCTAATAAGGGCGTTGATTATGCGCTATGGTAGGATTAAGCTGCACTCGCAACGCCCATTGTGCAAGCAGCGCCTTTAATGTATCGCTATTTAGACATACTATATAACAAGGTTGTCGCGGTAATTAGCAATAGTGCATGTCACACGTTAATTAGTGTGAATTTGTCACTGCCTCCGGCCTATCATGCTTGCGTTAATTTGCCGGGTTTGATTATAACAGCAGGTTTTGTGCCTCTAATGTGTGAGTATTTAAGCAGTAACGTAGCGTATGAAGGACTAGCGTAGCAGTATTCAAGAGCTTGATTCGACGGTTTAGGTGATAAGATGTTCGTATCAGTGCTCTCAGATAACCCGGTTTGTAGTGCCCTCACATAACCTGGTTTGTAGTGTAATTTTCTCTGCTGAAGTTTTGAAATGGTGGTTGGAATTTCACCCTTGAAATTTGTACATTTCAGTTATAAATCTCTACATTTGTACAATTTCTAGTATTTTTTAAGTTTACATCCTAGTTAAGCCTTTGATTTCAGTTATAAATCTCCACATTTGTACAATTTCTAGTATTTTTTAAGTTTACATCCTAGTTAAGCCTTTGATTTTTTAAAGGGTTGAAAAAAGCATTTTTTCAAGTATTTGTTCGTACTCTTTGCATGTGAGGAAATTAGTCTTAGTTTAATTTGTAATATTACACGTGTAGAAGAATGGCCTATTGGAGTAAGATGTTCGTATTTTTTGCCTTGCATGTCAGGAAATTAGTGTTAGTTCAATCTGTGCTAGTACAATGCTATCACACACGTAAAACAATTATGGTTCCTCTAAAATAGGAAAAAAAGAAGAGAGTACATAATCACTCATAAGTCATGCTCGAGTCATGTGCATGTAATCAGGGCCAAAATTTGACGAGTTCCTTAAAATTTCAAGTGACAAGCAATTTTTCAAGCTACTTTTCATATGACATGAAACTCTAAATTCACACCATTCAACTAGCATGTAATTCATCAAAACGACAAGCTTCCTTTTTTAAAGTACAAAATTAAATATAATACAGATTGCTTTCAAAAACATCATTGATAACATAAGACTCTTCCAAAAGTAGAATCAGATCCCAAGAATCAGCAACAAAAAAAAAGTGATCCATGTGAAAGGATCACACCTCACAGGCAAAACACCCTCCTTTCTCTACAAACACTGCAAAGAACACAGGCTCAGACAAAATAAACTCTGCTCAGGATCTCTGAAAATATCACTGCTCTCCTCCAAAATCTATAAACTCTTGTCAAATAAGAAAGTCTCCATAGACAGCTCCCGAAAATGATCCTCAAATGAAGTAGCTGGAGATGGGCACCCCCCTGAGTGTAGAAAACTCCTGTGGGAAGAAAAACGCAGTCAAAACACTGCTGTCCCTCCAGCAATAAATAGCACTCCACCGCCAACAGAAGGCAAGGAACATGAAGAAACTGGGAAACCGTGGAGGCCAGGAACAAAACACAAGTATAGATGCTCCAAAATCAGCAAAACGCTGACTGAAAACAGAAATTCAGTATCATCCTCAAGTACCAAATTACCTGTGCAAACCCATAATCCAAACAAAACCCCCTCTGCAAGTGATATGTGTCCATTGGAGAAGCAAATGCAGCACCAACAACAGAGGGCTGCAATCTTGAAAATTCAGGCCAACCAGTGTCCACCACCACACCTCATATAAGGAAAAAAAGTTGAAGAGAAGGTACCTTTTCGGGTCCAACAGATGAAGCCCAGATGAAGGTAGAGCTACTATCAAGATCAGTTCTGAAAAACGCAGCAACCATGGGTGCAAATCTAAAAATAGAGAGGTATTCGAGGTAGTAGAAAGGGAAAATTCTCAAAACACTGAACAAATAGTTACACCCAAGCCTTAGATCAGCAAATCAGCATTAGAAAACCTATAGGATTCATGGGTACCTTGGGCATCTTTCCTTCGAAATCGAAGTAAGTGAGAGCCATTTTCTTGTCAATAGGATTAGAAGGCAAGAAATGGTGCTTCACATGTAAGCTCCATGACACATTGATACTTTGGTCACATGAAGTACAAGGCAAGACCCCTAAGCCACCTCGTTAGGGATCAAGCAACATTCCCACTATAGCTGCATCGATTGCATCTTGGTTTTCAGTTCGAGAAGTGCCCCTAGTAGCCATCAAGACGATATTTTCCTTCTCAACACCTCTAGTAAACAGCTATAAAAAAGTAACTATTCTCGAAAACTGGAGCCTAGGTTGAATCTGGCAGCTTGCTTTATCTGCCACTTAGGGCTTCCATCAAGACCACATTGTCCTTCTCAACACCTAAAACGTGCCAAAAAAGCATCTATTTTCAGAAACTGAAGCCTAAGTTGAATATGCACAATGGATCACCTTGATTTTTTTGTCAAACTGTGAGTTTGTTTAATGTCAAAGTGCCAGTTTTATCATTGCACAAAATGTCCATTCCAAACATCTCTTCGATGGTAGTCATTATTTTGGTTATGGCACCCTAGAGCATGGCAAATCCACAATACCATCATTTCACATATCCCAAAATATTAACCTCTAAGAACGACTTCTTGATTGCTATGCTAGAGAAGAATTCAAGTAACATTTCATTTCATTACACCTAGAAATGATCAATAAACATGCCCACATCACCTACCCGCAGAGTCTATGAGACGAGAAACCAATAGGGATTCCACCAATGAGAAGCATTAGCAAGTTATCTATATGTTCAGTCTTGTATGGAATACATGACTATAATCTCTTCTGCCATCCCAATGCCAATAGAGCATATGCAAAAGTTTCCAATTGCTGTGAGCACCTACAAATAATGGAAATAGTTAAAGACCATATATTAATCCCAAATGCTTTAGATTTTCAAATACATGAGGTAGATGATGATTTCACATGCTAGCTCTGCATCCAGAGCTCAAACAACATGATGTGTAGCTTTGCCAAAGAAGCTATGCACGCCAGTGGTGGGTAATCACAAGAGCTTCTATCTCACCATGTTTGCAAGTGGAGCTTGAGTAAACATGTAATACAAAAAAATGAAAAGCCTCTTTTTTTAAATACAAATTACATAGAATATAGATTGTAAGTGGAGCCTGAGTAGACATGTAATACATCAAAATGAAAAGTTTTTTTTTAAGTATAAGATTATATATAATCCAAATTGCTTAGATGCTATCGTCCAACCATCATGGATGCACCATTTGTCCTATGTGTCTAACTTGCCAAAATGGACCCAAACATACGTACAATAATGTGAATTTAGAGAACAAATATCACTCTAGTGGCATTGCCCTCCTATTCTTGGCTTGTAACCAAGTATATATAAAAAAAACATCTTTCCAACAAACCAAAGATGCATCACTTGCAATAAGTGATAACAACATCAATGCATCAAGGGTCTCCAAACACGAGCTACTTTGCAAATTATTCTTTATGGTATTCTGTCGAGAAACCTCGCTCACATGATGTTGTACGTGGTAGAACGACTATGCTTGCTTGCATCAATCCTGGAAGTGTTCTCACCAAGTCTTTGTGTTACCCAAGCATCATGCATACCTCTACCCCTAGCAACTCTATATAACATGCCAATAAAATCCTCTCGTTCACCAAGATATTCCCTAATGTCAACTGTTGAATCTTATGCATAAGGTTTATGCATACATGTTAATACATAGAGCTAATGCATTAAGCTTATGCCCAAGCCTGTGCATTAAGCTTATGGAGAAGCATAATGCACAAGATCTATACATAAGCTTTATGCTTACATGCTTATGCACAAGCCTATGCATAGAGCTTATGCACAAGCCTTTGCATAAGCTTCATGCATGCATGCTTTATGACATGCATATGCATAGAGATTATGCATAAGCATAAGTATGTATGCATAAAGCTTAGGCATAGAGCTTGTGCATTATGCTTATGCATAAGCGTAATGCACAAGCCTATGCATAAGCATAATGCGCAAGATCTATGCATAAGCTTTATGCATACATGTGTACATAGAGCTTATGCATTAAGCTTATGCCCAAGCCTGTGCATTAAGCTTATGGAGAAGCATAATGCACAAGATCTATACATAAGCTTTATGCTTACATGCTTATGCACAAGCCTATGCATAGAGCTTATGCACAAGCCTTTGCATAAGCTTCATGCATGCATGCTTTATGACATGCATATGCATAGAGATTATGCATAAGCATAAGTATGTATGCATAAAGCTTAGGCATAGAGCTTGTGCATTATGCTTATGCATAAGCGTAATGCACAAGCCTATGCATAAGCATAATGCGCAAGATCTATGCATAAGCTTTATGCATACATGTGTACATAGAGCTTATGCATAAGCTTAATGCACAAATGGACAAGCCTATGTATAAGTTTAATACAATGCATAGAGCTTATGCATTAAGCTCTATACATAAGCTCATGTATAAGCTCTATGCATTGAGCTTAATGCATAGAGCTTATGCATAGGCTTAATGCATAGAGTTTATTCCCATGGGATTATGGATTATGCATAGAAGATCATATCAGGGAGTTTGGAAAAATCCCATTGCTTTGGGAATTTTCTTTTTAATATACTTTTTTGTGTATCTTCAACATACCAAATCCAAAGTTGTCGAAGCACTACAACAGAATGAGGGTTTAGCAACGAAAATTGCAAACCCTGTAGTATTGTAAAATCATATTTATCTTGCATAGGGGGTGGTCCACTTCTTCAAGCTATAGACATACAAACAAATAAACATTTTAGAAAGTTGTTATTTAAGATAACCTCCTTTAATTAAAAGATGAGATACAATTTGAGGCTAATATATACTTACAAATATTGTTGGGATATCGACTCCTCCTTCACGTCGTGTAACATTGCGTCTCAAGTTATTTGCCATCTATCCAAGAAAAAACATAAATACTTAAAACTCTTATGCATATGGCCTTATCATATAGCCTTATGTATATGCTAATGCATATGGCATAATGCATAAAGCTACCGGCATGCATAGGTAGCTACCGCCATGCATAGGTAGGTACCAGCATGCATTGGAAGGTATTGGCATGCGTAGGAAGCTACTGGCATGCGTAGGAAGCTACGGGCATGCGTAGGTTGCTATCGACATGCATGGGAAGCTACCGACATGCCTAGGAAGGTATTGGCATGCATAGGTAGCTACCGGCATGCAGAGCATGGGAAAATAAACAAACCCTAATCTTAAAACCCTAAACTTACAAACCCTATAACATGTAAAAGCATAAGAGAAGAAACATACAAGAAAGAGATCGCTTACATTGTTGGCTGAAAACCTACAAAATCAAACCAAAATAAGGAAAAAAATGTATTAATAACAAACCCTAATCTTAAAAGCTGTAAAAGCAGGAAAGAAGAAAAATATAAGAAAGAGATCTCTTGTGAGGCTTGTATGTGTTGAAAATCTATAAAATTAAACCAAGTCAAGGAAAAAAAAAGTATTAAGAAAAATTAAGATCTCTTACCATATGAAGCTTTAATGGAGAGCTCTTAATTAGGAAAAAAGAAGAAAAGAAAAACTTAAAAGAGAGGAAAGAGAAAGGAAATACTCAAAAGATAGTTTTCATGGAAAGCTTGTTTGCATATAGGAGATAAATGAAAACAGTAGACATACCTTGCTTGAGCTTGAGGAGGATAGGATAGGAGAGGTAGAAGTGATAGACAAGGCATAAACCTACAGAAAAAAACTAAGAGTACAAGTTTATTGTATTCAAAAGATAAAACTACGTGGTCGGCAAAAGAAGCAACAAAAAAGCCAGATATTTTTACAACATAGCAGTATTTTTTTCTGCTATGAATGCTGCTTCTGCAGCGTTATTTCACTGTTGAGCAGCGATATTTCGCTGCTAAAAGCGCTGTGAACGCTGCTGAGCATTGTGAACCCATATATTTTCCATTATAGTGTTGGTGTTAGCTGTTCGAGTTTGATTAGTCAAAAATCCATTATGGAATTGACCCTTTGCCATAATAATACTCAGAGGTGTGCCCCATGGGGTTTTTACTAGTCCTTACAAGACTTTCAAGAGTCTATAGTGCCACAGATATAACAAAAATATCCAACATAATTTAGTGAAAGGACACCCTCCAACAATGTTCCAACATAATAAAATTAGAAACCTAAGATATAAAATAAGAAAATTAGCACTATGCTAAGGTTGTTTACTTGCCCTAGCTAGTTCGAAATTGAGAATGAATTATACCTTCAGATTTGTGTAGAGGGGTAGCTATTTTGTAAGGATTTACCATGGCTCAATGTTTGAATTCCTTGCTATACGAAGATCCCAAATAACTCGCAATGTAATTCTTTTGTTGTTGCAAGTGGGACATGCACCTTATTGTGTATATAAAAAAGGGAAATGATAGCAGTCAACATCACAGATAGTGAGCTTATTTAGTACACTCTAGATTTAGTAGAACTCCAAGCCAGTATGTGTTTTTATGTTTGTGATTAAGTTTTAGGCTTCTTTGATAAAAATATCCTTGTAATTTTTTTCCTTTAACATAACTATTCCAGCTTGAAAGAAAAAAATATGTGGTAAGGACGGAGTTTCAAAGTCCCTAGGTAATGGGTTAACACTACAAGAGAACGAGAGCATAGTCGCGTCCACAATTGTGCCATAACAAAGGAAATTTGGGATTTTGAATTTTTCTGCACAGCTACACACGTGACTATGTACATGGCTATGGGCACATGGTTGTAGCCATACAACCATGCGTATAGCCTCCCCCATAGCCTCACATATAACCTCCTGTATAGCCGCATGCATAGCCACGCATGTGGACTCGCCCATCACCTCCCCCATAGCCGCACATATAGCCTTGTGTATAGCCTCATGCATAGCCGCACATATAGCCTTGTGTATAGCCTCATGCATAGCCACACATGTGGACTTCGCCCATAGTCTCTCGTATAGCCTCACCCATAGCCGTGTCCACAGCCTCACGTATAGCCTCGCCCCCATAGCTATGTGTATAGCCTCGTCCATAGTCCCACTGCCAGGGATTTCACTGACGTAAACGAGAACATGCGAACATGTTAATAACATATGTTAATAACACAAAAAATCTTGTGATCACATGTTATATTCACAAAGCTTTCACAAGGGCCTAAAAAAATTATCTTTGTCGGGCATAAAAAATCTTCTTAGGTGGCCACTGACTTGCTATTATGTGAAGATGGTAACATGAGAACATGTGAATAGCTTATTCCCATGTGTAGCCAAGCTTTTAAGGGGTTCCCAAATGGCAAGTGACCTGTTATTTTGTGAACGGTAACATGAGAACATGTGAATAACTTGTTCACATGTGTTATTATCACAAAAAATCATGTGATCACGTGAATATTAAAACCCTACCCACTGCAGTTTGCCACAGAAAAAAAATGGAGACAGAATGGGAGAGATATGTCCCCACATCTCCCCCATTCTGTCCTCATTGTTTTTAAGTCAAGGAGGAAGAGATAGAAGACTGCTAAAAGATAGTCCATGACCTAAAGGAAGAACTCAAGGAAGCTCTACAAGACACAAGGGCTTCAATTGATGAGGATTAGGCTTTAGCTACTGGAGAGCTCGAAAGGAAAGTGTAGGGCTATGGAGAAGAATCTCTGAACCAACTCCAAGCCATTGATGAGAGAAACAAGAGCTTATGCATTAAGCTTATGTATAAGCTCTATGCATTAAAAGGTATATGCATAGAGCCTATGCATAAGGTTTATGCATACATGTTAATACATAGAGCTAATGCATTAAGCTTATGCCCAAGCCTATGCATTAAGCTTATGCAGAACCATAATGCACAAGATCTATACATAAGCTTTATGCTTACATGCTTATGCACAAGCCTTTGCATAAGCTTCATGCATGCATGCTTTATGACATGCATATGCATAGAGATTATGCATAAGCATAAGTATGTATGCATAAAGCTTAGGCATAGAGCTTGTGCATTATGCTTATGCATAAGCGTAATGCACAAGCCTATGCATAACCATACTTATGCATAAGCATAAGTATGTATGCATAAAGCTTAGGCATAGAGCTTGTGCATTATGCTTATGCATAAGCGTAATGCACAAGCCTATGCATAACCATAAGGCACAAGATCTATGCATAAGCTTTATGCATACATGTGTACATTGAGCTTATGTATAAGCTTAATGCACAAATGGACAAGCCTATGTATAAGTTTAATACAATGCATAGAGCTTATGTATTAAGCTCTATACATAAGCTCATGTATAAGCTCTATGCATTGAGCTTAATGCATAGAGCTTATGCCTATGGGATTATGGATTATGCATAGAAGATCATATCAGGGATTTTGGGAAAATCCCATTACTTTGCGAATTTTCTTTTTAATATACTTTTTTGTGTATCTTCAACATACCAAATCCAAAGTTGTCAAAGCACTACAATAGAATGAGGGTTTAGCAAAAACAAAAATAGCAGTACTTTTATAACTAGAAGGGTGCGGAGATGTCGGGCCTATATCACTGCTATACAATACTTAGAGGATTACATAAGTGTAAGTTTCCAAAAAAACTCATATATAAGATAAAGTGTAATAAAAACCTATGGAGCTAGGGGCTATCTAGATCTCATGTTGTGCGATTGGTATTGTTCCTTGTGGCTCCAGCCCCTTCGCTTCTCACATTTCAATTACAATACTTAGCGGATTACATAAGTGTATGTTTCCAAAAAACTCATCTACAAGATAAAGCGTAATAAAAACCTATGGAGCTAGGGACTATCTAGATCTCATGTTGTGCGATTGGTTTTGCGGCTCTAGCCCGTTCGCTTCTCACATTTCCATTGCTATTGGTAGCTATGTTTGCACCACCGTTTCGAGTTATATGATCCCAAAACATAATAAAACTAACACCAGTGAAAATTAGTTTTGCAAAAACAAAGAGGTTTAGGGTTTAGGAATGTACTTACTTGCCATGCTTGTAAAGCATGTCCTCGAGTAATAGCAATATATCCTTCATCTTGCACCCTATCAAATAGAGCTTGCAAACCCCGTTGTATTGTAAAATCATATTCATCTTGCGTAGGGGGTGGTCCACTTCTTCAAGCTATAGACATACACACAAATGAACATTTTAAAAAGTTGTTATTTAAGATAACCTTGTTTATTTAAAAGATGAGATACAATTTGAGGCTAATATATACTTACAAATATTGTTGAGATATCGACTGCTCCTTCACATGTAACATTGCGTCTCAAGTTATTTGCCATCTATCCAAGAAAAAACATAAATACTTAAAACTCTTATGCATATGGCCTTATGTATATAGCCTTATGTATATGCTAATGCATATGGCATAATGCATAAAGCTACCGTCATGTGTAGGTAGCCACCGGTATGCATAGGTAGCTACTGCCATGCATAGGTAGGTACCTGCATGCATTGGAAGGTACTGGCATGCGTAAGAAGCTCCTGGCATGCGTAGGAAGCTACCGACATGCATAGGTTGCTACCGACTTGCATGGGAAGCTACCGACATGCCTAGGAAGTTATTGGCATGCATAGGTAGCTACTCGCATGCAGAGGATGGGAAAATAAACAAACCCTAATCTTAAAACCCTAAACTTACAAACCTTATAACATGTAAAAGCATAAGAGAAGAAACATACAAGAAAGAGATCTCTTACCTTGTGGGCTTGTATGTGTTGAAAACCTACAAAATCAAACCAAAATAAGGAAAAATTGTATTAATAACAAACCCTAATCTTAAAAGCTGTAAAAGTAGGAAAGAAGAAAAATATAAGAAAGAGATCTCTTGTGAGGCTTGTATGTGTTGAAAATCTATAAAATTAAACCAAGTCAAGGAAAAAAAAGTATTAAGAAAAATTAAGATCTCTTACCATATGAAGCTTTAATGGAGAGCTCTTAATTACGGAAAAAGAAGAAAAAAAAACTTAAAAGAGAGGAAAGCGAAAGGAAATACTCAAAAGATAGCTTTCATGGAAAGCTTGTTTGCATATAGGAGATAAATGAAAACAGTAGACATGCCTTGCTTAAGCTTGAGGAGGATAGGATAGGAGAGCATTTGTTTATCTTTTAGCTAGTCGTCGAACCATTGTTTATGCCTTAGTTTGTCAACAATTATACTGTAGATAGCTAAAAGGTGTGTTTAATTAAGCTTTTCAAGCTTAAAAAGGTGACAGCTTAAGATGTTTCTTGTGAGCTTCTCTTGCACTCCGATGCGTAAGATAGGGACTAAGAACTGCATGCGTTAACCACTTCACCATAAGTTAAATTGAAGGAGGTAGCATTGGTAGCTTCCTTGTAGGAAGTTCTATAAGCCCAAAGTTCTATCGGTAACTTTTGTCGGAGCCAGCCTCCACAGTTTCAGTTAGAATGGCACACAAAATTTTGTTCATGCTCTTAGCTTGGCCATTTGCCTGGGGGTAATAGGGGGAGGACTTTCTGTGAGTGACAAGGAACTCTTGCAGGAGGAATTGGATTACGTCATTAATGAAATGTGTCCCATTCTCGCTCACGAGCTCTAGGGGGCAACCAAAGTGTGTGATGATTGATTCATAAAGGAAGCTAACAAATAATTCTTTGGATAGGCCTCATCAATACACGCAAGCTCTTTGAGACATTTGATCCTTGTGAGAAACTCATCCATTGAGTCTCCCCCACTCATGAATATTTTTGAACTCTAATTGCTTGTGCCAGTAGGTTGTGGTGCCAAGCCTGCTGTAATTTTACATGAACAAGCACATCCCAAGCCTTCTTGGTAATTTTACATGAGCAAATATGAGAGATAATTCTCCTTATTATGGAAAAAGCCTGTGTTGTTGGGGTTTAGCTCTTAGGGCCATAATTGCAACTTCCCATGTGGGTCTGCTCGCTCATCCGTCTCGCATCCTCACTTCATTGTCACACAAGAATACTCCTTTGCTAAAGGGTTGTGAAGGGAGAGCTCTCAATGACTTGATGGAGGCAAGAAGATATGGGCCTTCATGATGGTTCTCTCTAATAAAAGATCGGAAATGATAAAGCCTCTACAAGAGGGAAACCTACAATCACACCTATCCAAGCATGTAAGGAACACAATAGCATATAAGTAACAAGAAGATGAAAGGAGGAGATCCTGCAAGAAAACTATTGCAAGATAATTATTATCCTTGCTTTTTTGTCAAAAATGACTTAAATACAAGTGACTAGTTTTCATGCTAAGCCGGCCAAATTTAAAAATGGTCTAGTCTCTATCATTAGTCTTAAGGAACATGTACACTAAGTTTGTAGGCTTTCCCCATTTGACATTAAGCTCTTGGTGAGGATTCTTTTTATGTTCCAATGCCATCTTATAATAGATAACTACCCATTTTCATGGGTAAGATGGCAAAGTGCCTTACGATAGGTTAGGTTGACCAGAACCATGTTAACCAGAACCATGTTAACCAATAGAGTGATTAAGATACCCCCTTCCTAATGGTGACCACATCCTCACGTTACACAGCAAGTCGGTGGTGAAGACTCCCCTTCCTAATGGTGGCCAGATCCTCAAGTTACCCACCAAGTTGGTGGTGAAGGTGCTGACGAGAAGTGGATGGTGTGGGTGGTCTAGGATATGCCATGCAGTTGGTGGTCGAGGTTAAGTGGTTAGTTTGGGACCTACCTACAACTAGATGATAGGGTCGATGATGAAGCTAACTCTGTATCCTCCAAGATCAAATGAATAAGCATGGTACAGTTCATGGACTCCCAAGGTCGTGACTTGTCCACACAAGGTCCTATTAATTCATACTCTCTCTCCTCAACTATTGGTTTGCCACCTCTTCAACGAGAATGCAAAAGTACCTACACATTGGTAGTAGTCGCAACTTACAAGCTCCGTTTGGGTTGGAACTTGGAAAGGTTCAGTTTATCAGCTCAAGCTTGGGCGCGACAATCAGAAAACACACATTTTGTACCTCTCTCTCTCTCTCTCTCTCTCTCTCTCTCTCACACACACACACACACACACACACACACACATTTTGTACCTCACACACACACACACACACACATGCACCAAGGATTTAATATTCACGTGATCACAAGATTTTTTGTGATAATAACACATGTGAACAAGTTATTCACATGTTCTCATGTTACCGTTCACAAAATAATAGGTCACTTGCCATTTGGGAACCCCTTAAAAGCTTGGCTACACATGGGAATAAGCTATTCACATGTTCTCATGTTACCATCTTCACATAATAGCAGGTCAGTGGCCACCTAAGAAGATTTTTTATGCCCGACAAAGATAATTTTTTTAGGCCCTTGTGAAAGCTTTGTGAATATAACATGTGATCACAAGATTTTTTGTGTTATTAACATATGTTATTGACATGTTCACATGTTCTCGTTTACGTCAGTGAAATCCATGCCATGCACGCATACACATAGAGTGGAAAAAGAAAGTAGACCCTGCACCCACCCATGCATCCAAACCTCTTGTTTCTCTGTTACAGTGTTAACACATCCCCCAGAACAATCTATTTTATTCGAGCTTGCCCGGCCTGGCTCCCAGCCTTCAACAGCTTTGTTATTGGGGTTGTATCTTCACTGGGATTTTCATAGACACTAGTACCTTCTCAACATAGCCAGGCTACCTTTAGGTTTTAACCCTTTGTAGTATCTCCTCTTTTGGTGTTGCCCAAAAGCATCCTTTGTAGGGCTTTATCTTAATAGTACAACACAGTACTAGCTGTAGTAGGCCACCTTCTTCTCCACAATGTGAGCTTTCTTTTTGGAGCTTCTTACATGAGGGGTCCTCTCCCCCCCTCTCATTCTAGCTACTAGGCCAAGTTGAGATCCTACCATATCTAGTTCCATAAATATTTGCTTTGGATTCACTCTTTGTTTTTGCTCCTGGTTTCCTAGTGAGCTTAGAGCTACAAACTTCTCTTCTTTCTCTGTTGATAGATCTAGCATTTCTGCCATACTTGGTGCCTCCATGTATGCATAACCCCAACAAGCGATTTGAAGGTTTGGATTAATTTCCATGGCCATAGAAACAGAGAGAAAGGGCTTCTTATGGTGGAGCTTTATGAATCAAAGTGTGACATGTAAGTAGCGGTACACTCATTGAGTCATGGCCTACTCGCACTCTCCTGTAAGGCTGCATCATGCCACACAAAAGAGAGGAGGCAAAGTACGCACTAGTTATACTGTGCTTCTAAGTTCTTACTCACTTGCCTCCATAGCAATGGGCATTGGGGACATTCGAGGGGCAGTCATCAAAGTGCTTTAACATGATGATGATTCAATGATGTGGGTGGACCATGGGTGTTTATTAATGGCTAGGGGTGCCAAGGCCAGTCGGGCTCGTGAGGTCTAATTTGCTTCTGTAGATTCAGAGTGGGTAGTTTTTTGCTACTTACAAATGCTACCTATAGAGAACCACAAGTCTTAGGCATGCTCCAGCTACATGAGATGTCCAATGATCAGCATAGCTTCAGCCTTCTAGTCGAGAATCTAGATTCAAGCTACCCTCTACTATGCTATGATGAATCATCACACCACTCCTATCTTCTCCAACCATAAAAATAGGCCCTTGCCTATGATGACAATAGAGCTATATGGCTAGCAATGTGTAGTGGCCTTGTATGGGTGCCTAGTAATGCATCTGCACGCCACATCATCTTGCTCTTTTTTGGCCCTTGCCTATGATGACAATAGAGCTATATGGCTAGCAATGTGTAGTGGCCTTGTATGGGTGCCTAGTAATGCATCTGCACGCCACATCATCTTGCTCTTTTTTGACCCCGGCTCGAAAAACAAAACAAATCACAGATGTTTGCAGTACTATATAATACATTAAGGCCAAAAACGCCTAAAAAAGGGTCCTTTACTAATCTTGTGATTAACAAAAGAGCCAAAGAGAGTGTGCCACATGCACAAGAATATGGTATTCTTGTCTCCTCTACTTTGGAGGTAGTAGAGTCCATTTCGAGTTTTTTTCCTCTAATTTAGCCAAAATCTCTATATTCCGACCGATTGTGGTGGTCCCTAGGATCTGTTATACTGACAGACTTTGTCAAAAGATTTGAAAAAATATGGCATGTAATTAATGTCAAAATTTTTGAAGTTCGGAAAAACTACCTCCAATATTCCTTTTGGCACCCATATTTTCATTCTTCTTCTCAATGTCTAGAAGCTCTCATCTTCTAACTCTCTATCTTTTTTTTCGACCTCACTGAGCTTCATTGCATCTTTTAGCTCTTTCTCATCTCTTTTTTGACCCCATTGAGTTCCATTGTTTCATTCTCTTACTTCTATTCTATATGGAATCCAAAAGATGTCCTTCTCGTTCAATAAACTCTTGTGTCGTACACAACAAAAGGGGTGATGGAACTTGGGAGCCCAAGAGTTTCACTGTAAACGACTGGGTTACTATGTTGCCCTCATGCAAGGGATCTCACATGGTGAAAAAAACGAAAAGAGAGGATACAAAATACCATTGGAAGGGACACATTGCTGCTTTCAAGGTTAAATCTGAAGGCTGGTTTGCTCAAGTCCAACATGTTTACATGGCAAAGGATATATACGTACCTCCAACTCAACATATTCCTATGCAAGCACATTGTAAGTTGTAGTTCAATTTTGCAAATATACTTTTCCTTTTAATACAAGTTTTAACTTCGGATTTCTTCAGATATCTTTCCCTCAACAAGTTTTAGTGGTAGCTTGTGGAGAGCTTCAGTGGTACTTTCCAATCCATTCACAAAGAATTTGCAGAGCTCATGTATGGTGACCAGAATGCATATTTTTTTAATAAGGGTAATCTTTTTGTATACTATGCACAGTACATTGCTCCCCCAAAAACAGGGTATGGGCAAATTGAGGATTTAGCATTGCCAATCCTTTCTTTTCTTAATTGGGACATTCCAGATGAAGCGACGGTGCAGAGCTTCAAACAGAAAATATCCCACGATATTCAAAAGACATGACTCTGGGAAGGATCTCGAGGGGAGGATACGGTTATCATGGTTCATGCCTCTACATGCCTTTGTAGCTTGCTTCAAAGATGCAGAGTTATAGACGACAAAGGCATCATGGCTAAGTAGAAACTTCCCAGCAGATTATTTGGACAACATTATAGGAATGTTTTGGAAATCTAGAGGGTATGACCAAAAGGGTGACTACATAAGGGTGCAATGCATGCCCTCAATCCTTGGCTTTGTCTTACAATATCTCTCGACAATCTCTTACTATGGGTTATGATTATAGGAGATACAAACTTAAGTTGGGTATCTGGGAGCCTTTGGATTCTGATATAGATTGCATATCATTTAGGTTTGAGTTGCAGGTTATTCCACGTGTTGAAAGAAAGGAGGTTAATGTTACCTCTCAGTGGACGTTAAAAGATGTTAGGGAGACCTTGGAGTTTCTTGACAACACCACTCCTAGTTATAAATTCAAGGCCAATGGTACTACAATTGGAAGAAGAGCTAAATGCTCTATATATTGTATGAGTTGTTTACCTCCAGCTATTGTAATTTTTGAACCATGAATGAATAGACAATTGACTTTTTTATTGACCATTACCATTTATAAACAAACATTTAGTATATAACTATATCTTTCATAAACAAATTGTGATTTATATACAATAAATACATCTTTCATAAACAAATTGTGATTTATATACAATAAATGGTACAAATACATCTTGCGAGTTACAAGATGTCACTGCATATGTGTGAAGTTACAAAATATTCTAATGCTTTTGATCTTCACTTTGCTTATTTGGGCTCCCAGACTTTGCTTGCTCTTGGGCTTCACTTAGTTTTTTTGGACTCCCAGACTTTGCTTTCTCTTGTCCTTGAGCAAGAAAAGCACCGAAGTTGAGGGGCTTCTAAGCAGAGGGCTTCATTGCATGAGATTTATTTTGTGAGGTCCTCTTTAGCAGAGATGTCTTCTTTGCAAAGGACTTCTTTGCAATGATTTCCTTTGAGGTTTTTTGCATCTTCTCAAATTTTAAATGAGAATGCACTCGCAAACCCTTGCCTTTGCCTTTATGTCTTTTCAGTTTCTTCTCCTTCCCTTTTCTCTAAGCCTGATCTCTTGGAGGAGGGGAGTCGGGATCTACAGGTGTAATTGCTTTGTCCAACATTATCTCAACACATCTCTCTCCTATCCACCAAATATAAGATTCAGGGTATTTATTGCACTACCAAAAAAGTGGAGTTCTAAGACAAATAATGTACAAATATATTAAGAGTAATGCAAAGGATTCTCTAGTTTTCTTACATTGAGTTGTTGTTTTAACAACTTAAAATCTATTGTCTTGCAGGCATTTGCAATCACCCTCCATCCACAACTAGTAACATTAGACTGAATTGGAACCTGAAATAATAGTGTCATTAGAAGAAATCCATCTTCAAACAAAGAAACATCAAAACTAAATTATCAATACCTCTTGCTGAAGATACGTAAATGGCTTCTCTTGATCTGCAAGATCATAATTTTTCTCTAAATATGCTAATATACTTTTGCAAGCAGTGCAACAAAGTGCAAATAAAATAGGTGCAATGTTTGTAACAAAATTGGGATAGTTGATGAAAAGAGATAATATGGTAGTTGATGAAAAGAGATGCTTACATTTTGCATTGACCATGGATACCAGCTAAGTTCATGAAAATAACCTCTCTATCAAAAACATCAATGAATATAAGACTCCAATGGTGACTGCAAATATAACAATAGTCAGAAAATATCTACTCACATGAGTTATGAATTTAAAACTATTAAAAAACACTAACTTAAAACTAATAAAAAATAATACCTTTCATTATATGGGATGAATATATAATATTTTCTTAGGCTATCATATGCCCTAAAAAAATGGTCAATATTTGATCCTATCTTTGAAAAGATATCACTTGATATTAGAGGATCAGCCAGAAATATGCTGCTTGAAATCTTTGTGGTAGAAATGTATGCCCTATAATCAAAGACAATATTAAGTATGGTAAAAGGAGAGAAAAGAACAAAACTGTGGCTAAAGAATGATGCTTATCTCATGCAACAGAATATTACAGCGTGAGATATTTCAATATCTGTCTTCTCTAACATCACTTTGTACTTAGGTGAAAGTAATATTCAATCTCAGGGTTGGAGGAGACATTGATAATAATTTGACCATACACCTTGCCCATTCTATCATAATTCATACCACCAAGTCTCTTAACTTCCTCTTTACAAAAATTCTCCTCCATCTCGAAAAGCATCTCTCTTTGGTTAAGTGCTTTTCTTTTTTCATACTCATGTGTAACATCTTCAATAATAGGCCCTTCAGATTTCCGAAACCTCTTGGGAGGAATTGTAAGGATATCAAAGGCCCCAGTATCTCTGGTGGGAAGTGGCTTGAGAACTTTATCAAATCTATACCTATGCCTGCTCTCACCACTGAGAAATCCTTGTTCATTAAAGAGACTCTGTGTGTGCATGTGCAACAGCATTATAGGCATCATTGATGAAATCTATAAGAAAGTCTTTAGATGCTTCTTGTAAGCACCACCATGCAGAAGCTTGCCACTTTTTGAATGGGGTATTACTTTTAGTTAAGACACCAATCTTGTCACATATTTGCTTTACTACTACACCAATGAAGGCAGCCCTTGGGATAAGATGATGAGTGTCAGTTTGGGCCTTCCTCATCTCTTAAAAACACGTCTTTATGTAAAAAAATCTTGACTTTATTTTCTTCTTAGGACTGGGTGCAGAAGCAACCTGTGCTATCTTTGGATCTTCAGTATATACTTTTCTCGCAGTTTTCTTTGTCCTTGCCATAAATTGCACACTGAGAAATATTTGCGAAACACTGCAAGAAAAGTGAAAATATTTTCAAGATTAATACACTGTAAGCTCATCAGGGAAGATGTCAAAGAATTCTTTGAGCCAAGAGGGTTCTAATTCTTTACTGGGGTTCATCAAATTTGTTGAGCTTGACAAGGAAAACTTGTTATCCCTTAGGTGCTCATTAGGGAAGATGTCAAAGAATTCTTTGAGCTAAGAGGGTTCGGATTCTTTACTGGGGTTCATCAGATTTGTTGAGCTTGACAAGGAAAACTTGTTATCCCTTAGGTGCTCCCTTGAGAAGATGTTTTTCTTTGACTACCCTAGACTTAGGTTTACTCGTCTTTCCCTAAACTAGTACTACTTGTTGGCCATGCTCATTTCTAAAAGTGATACTCCCTGGTTATAGTGATCATTAGCATTGTTTGCGAGCGACTAACTAGTACACCCCAAGGATCCCTTCATAAATGCTTACTGGTAGGACTCCCTTGAGTTTGTTCACTACTACCCAATTCAAAATCAAGATTTCCTACAGGGTGGTGAGATACTACTTCCTTCCCATTAACTACTCTTGTCCCCCTACCTCTTGGGCCCAAACTTAGAGGTCCCCCCACCTAGAACCGTGCAGATAAAAAACCCTAAAATTTGAAAATTTTTAACTTTTCCCAAAAGTGTGTTTTCCCTCTTAAACTTCCCCCCAACATACTCTAGGTTTGGAAAGCTCATTTTGAACCTCTTTGTAAGATCCCTGTTCCCACCGAGCAATGGATTCGGGGTACTGGCAGCGGAAGTAGCACTTCTCGCGCGGGACAGGGGTCCCACACTCGGGGCCTCGCCCACGGATATCCGGATATGAGACTAATCCGTCGGTTGTTCCAAAACCGAACCCGGAAAAACTTCCTTTACTGGAAAGCACGGGCGATTCCACCAGGATAACTTTTTACTCTAACGTAGTCAAGATCATTTCTGATCGAGATGATCCGATTACATCTATAAGATACTTAGTCAGTTCAAGGAAGAAACTTGCACTTGGATCATTGGGATCAACGCTTTTTTCCCCATTCAAGAGGCACAGCCGTTGATTCCTATCCATAGAACAGTTTCTGTCCGGGATTTATTTTTATTTTTTTTTCTATCGTAAAAACAAAAGTTTGAGTCTCGGTTTACGGATCCATCAGTCCAGCCTAACCCCATCCAATCCCATGGGTTAGCCAACCGCCCAACCACTGTAGTGATGGGATCCAATTAAAAATTTGGTTAGGTTTTGTCCCGGGTACCAAGGAAAAGAGTTCCAAGGCCCCCTAGCCGGATGTTCATGCAAAATAAAACTAGTCACACCACTCACACACCCAATATGAAATTACCTTTTTTTCAACCAGATTCAACCAGTTTAAAACAATCCTTTAATAAAACCATAGTATCATTGATCACCATCTTCCAATTTATCCAATTGATTCTTAATTTCCCATCATTCCTTCATCAGAGTATCTATGGCATCATTGGTAACTAGAACGCTCAGGAGCCGTTTCGATAGTTCCTAGCCCATAATACTTGGCAATATAATCACTTAACAAGATGGACTCTCGTTGAAGATCAGCAAGATCAACCAACAGATCCATATAAGGAGCCATGGACTCATCCATTGAAGACCAGCAAGGTCAATCAACCAGATCCATGCTCGATTTCAGAAAACAACTCCAACTCTGTTCCAATATCTTCCTCGACGCACGCGTGGGTATCCTAGGCAACCCAGAGCCCGAGCACCGTATGGTCAGCACCCTCTAGGATCCTTCGCAGGTAACCTAGCGCTTCACGCATAGGCCGCTTCCTTGGCCCCTCATCCACCGTACCGGAAGCTCACCATTTTAATCGCACCGAGGCTGGTCAAGACCTCGGCCGACCTTGCTACGCGAGACGTCCTTCATTGACTCCCCGTCAGCAGTTGCAACTTTACCATCACGACTTTAATCACAAGACGGTCAAAATGCTCCCCCCAGCATTCTTGACATAAAACAATCATTTACAAACAGCATTTTCAAACAGTATTTACAAACACTATTTACAAACAATTTACAACACAATTTCTATTTTAACTTTCATTTTTCCACATTATCCTTTATCAATCTACATTACTTATTCCATATTCCATTTATATGTATACTCATCCCATCACATCATTTCTATCTCATCACTTCAGATTCCCTCACCTCGCATATCGTATATTCACATCCATACATCCACATCTATATGCGTACATTCACATCTACATGCATACATCTACATCTCTATGCATACATCCACATCCACATTCACATTCACCTCCATACATCTACATCTACATGCATACATCCACATCTCCATTCACATCTACATCTATACATCTACATCTACATGCATCCATCCACCTCCACATCCACATCTACATCTATACATCTACATCTACATGCATACATCCATATCTCCATTCCCATCTACATCTATACATCTACATCTACATGCATCCATCTACCTCCACATCCACATCTACATCTATACATCTACATCTACATGTATACATCCACCTCCACATCCACATCCGTATCTATACATCTACATCTACATGTATACATCCACATCCACATCTATACATCTACATCTACATGCATACATCCACATCTCCATTCACATCTACATCTATACATCTACATCTACATGCATCCATCCACCTCCACATCCACATCTACATCTATACATCTACATCTACATGCAAACATCCACATCTCCATGCATAATAAAATTCTTTTAATTAATCTAGGATGATAGTTCCTAGAATATGGTAGAAAATCCTCTTTTTATTTTATGCGTAATTTCTATAAAAATTTTGCCATAACTCCGCTACTATGACTGATAAATCTCAATTTTTTTTCTAAGGGATAAAGCTCATTATTAAAGAAATAATTAGAATGGTCTCTAATTGGATCATCAATCCATAATGGTCTCTAATTGGATCATTAAGAAAACAATTAGAATGGTCTCTAATTGGATCATCAATCCATAATGGTCTCTAATTGGATCATTAAGAAAACAATTAGAATGGTCTCTAATTGGATCATCAATCCATAATGGTCTCTAATTGGATCATTAAGAAAACAATTAGAATGGTCTCTAATTGGATCATCAATCCATAATGGTCTCTAATTGGATCATTAAGAAAACAATTAGAATGGTCTCTAATTGGGTCATCAATCCATAATGGATTGAATCATCAATGTGCATAAACTAAAAGCATAGCAAAAAGCCATTAATTTGGTCTCAAGAATAGCTTAATCTTGGATTAAGGAAAAGCTTTATGAAAAGCTTCATTTGGATTGAGAATGGGTCATGAGTATGACCATTTCTTGAGTGAGAGAGAGAAATTATAAAAACCATTAGAATTTAAATATAAGTGGAACTTAACTTCTATAGCATTTATTAAATTATGTAACTCTTCACTACTATTCACCAATTAACTTCATTAGCATTTAAAAAAAAACCATACCAATTAAACTTCTCAAGCTTGAGAGGGGTTGAGAAGAGAGAATCATTGAGTAATTATAGAAAAGATCAAAAATTCAATGTACTTACCTTATAATTTGCTTGATTCTTTATTCACGGTAGAGGCCCCCAACCAATCAATTGGTTTAGTATGTTGATGGAGCCACCAATGGGGATTGAAGAAAGAGAGAAGTATCAAAAACTAGTGAATTATTAAAGAATTCACAGTTCTTGGCTTAGGTAGAGTAGAGTAACAAGGCATAAGACACTATATATTTTAGCTTAGGTGGAGTAGAGTAACAAGCATAAGACTCTATCTAATTTGGCTTAGGTGGAGTAGAGTAACAAGCATAAGAGACTATATATTTTGGCTTAGGTGGAGTAGAGTAACAAAGCATAAGAGACTATATATTTTGGCTTAGGTGGAGTAGAGTAACAAAGCATAAGAGACTATATATTTTTCAACAAGGGGAGGCTTCTATTTATAGGAAAAATTGAGCTCCTAACCAAACAAACTGATTCTAGAATTTTCCAAGTCAGTTTGGTCACTTTTTGACCATTTTTAGGTCACTTAAGCTAGCTTTTTGGAACTAGACTTGAATGAGGAGAGAGGAGAGATGAAATATCTCAATTTTTATGAGTTTAAAACTCATTCAAGCATGTGAAATATGCACCTCCTTTAAAGAATTCCCCTTCCTTACATATGTGTCAAAATTGTATTGCTCATAGTTTTTTTTACTAATAAACCTTGTACATTTTCAACTCTTCATCTTATGTGAAATATGCACCTCCTTTAAAGAACTCCTCTTCCTTACATATGTGTCATAGTTTTTTTTACTAATAAGCCTTGTACATTTTCAACTCTTCATCTTATGTGAAATATGCACCTCCTTTAAAGAACTCCCCTTCCTTACATATGTGTTTATTTACTAATAAACCTTGTACATTTTCAACTCTTCATCTTATGTGAAATATGCACCTCCTATAAAGAACTCCTCTTCCTTACATATGAGTTTATTTACTAATAAACCTTGTACATTTTCAACTCTTCATCTTATGTGAAATATGCACCTCCTTTAAAGAACTCCTCTTCCTTACATATGTGTCATAGTTTTTTTTTACTAATAAACCTTGTACATTTTCAACTCTTCATCTTATGTGAAATATGCACCTCCTTTAAAGAACTCCCCTTCTTTACATATGTGTTTATTTACTAATAAACCTTGTACATTTTCAACTCTTCATCTTATGTGAAATATGCACCTCCTTTAAAGAACTCCCCTTCCTTACATATGTGTTTATTTACTAATAAACCTTGTACATTTTCAACTCTTCATCTTATGTGAGCATTTACTCATTTTTGGGTATCTTCTTTTACAAATTGGATTTATCTCCTCCCTACACATGGATTGATGCTATTGGTCCATAGGAACCTTAATTGGACCATAGTCTAAAGATTTATGAAAATCTAGACCCTTAGGCTAAGGTTCTTTATACCAATTTCCAATTAATTCCAATTGCACATTGGAAAATTCTTTTTAAATTTCTGTTTCAGGGGAACTCATCTGAATTATAAGAGATATTTTTCTATCCAAAAATATTCAAAATCTGAATATTCTCTCTCTAGAATATTTTCTCTCTCTAGGTTAAAACAGCCACAAACAAGATCTCTTATATTTTAGAAAAGGAATTGATTACAGGGGAATATACTAGACATCAAAAAGGGGTTGGGGGAGGAATCTTACACTCTTTCTTCCTCTTCTAAGCTCTCCATTGCTGTAGAAACTCCATACCTCTCAAGCTCTCCCTCCTTGTCAAGCTCCCTCAGTCTCAAGTTCCCTCTCCCTCTTTCTTCCTTTTCTAAGCTTTCCATTGCTGCAGAAACTCCATCCCTCTCAAGCTCTCCCTCCTTCTCAAGCTCCCTCCCTCTCAATCTCCCTCTCTCTCCTTCCTCCCTCTCCATTGCTGCAGAGACTCTATCCCTCTTTAGTCTACTCTAGGTTCAAGAAGCCTATTCTCAAACTCTAACCCTCTTTTAAGCTTTTCATTGCTGCACTAAAAACCCTGAACTTTCTCTCCTCTCCACTCCTCTGTTGTAAAACAAGCTTTTCTTTTCCCTTCTTTTCTTTTCTTACCACCATCGCCTCTTCCAGTAATGTGAGAAGACCTAGGGAGAAGGTGGAAGAGCTTGTGTTGCATAACACAAGAGATGAGAATGGAGTTTGGGCTCCAACAAAATTTAGGGTTGGGGCTTGGGTCTACATGCAGCCAAGCTCTAAGGGACCACATCGAGTGCGTCAACTGGGGAATATGCTACATCATTGGAAGGGGTGGCTATAAGGCTTCAAGCATACTAAGAAGGAAGGACTGGTTGCCATAGTGCAACATGTGTATACCCTTGGAGACCTGTACATTCAAGGCCAACAACCAAGGTTTCCTTCAAATTGTCAGTGTAACATAAACATAGCTTTTTAACAACATGCTAATATTGGATTTTTTCTTTCAAATTTTCTTATGATTCTCCATTTTCTCATGTCTCTCTGTAGATATTTTCCCCTCTAATTATGTTGAGGAACAACCACTCCAAAGCCTCACTGGAGTTTTCTATGCTATGGCATGGAGAGGCAATGTTTGTATATCAAAGCCCAAGTGATCTTGTACAGAACAATATCTTTTTCTTTTCTCACTCATATTTTGTAGATAAAAAACCAAGTTTATTTGGCAAGCTAGAAGAGATCCCCAACCCCCCTCTTAAACAATCCCGAATGGCCCAAACCTAATGCTTGGACCATCTTATGCTTAAAGTTTAAGATGGTGGGTGATTTCAAGACATCACTCAAGTTTTCAAAGGCATCTAGGTCAATAGGGCTAAATTGTTTTTGTCCTTTACATGTTTTTGTGCACATGTTCAATTCCATGCCAATGCACCAAACAAAAAAAATGTATATTTGTAAGGAGGTATGGTCTCACCTCATTCAAGGATTACTAGGAGAGGGTTGGGAGGTTAATGAGGGGTCACATGGTGATGTGTACAAGTGCAATGTAGTAGATTCTACAGTGTCTTTTAGGTTCTTGAAGGCATGCACTATTTTGTACATACGTCTGCATTACGAAAGATGGATGCAAAAGCACGGGACATCCCACTTCAAGCCTTAGAAGAAGAAATTATGCCTATTGAGGTAGCTATGAGTGATGATGCAAAATGGATGGATTGAGAGAGTGGCAGGAAAAAAGCATTGGAGCCTAGCAGACTTGCATCAACACTTTAGCATCATGGGCTTTGACAATGTGGAAGAGTCAAGTTTCAAGTTGATGAGAAGAAAGGTATATCTGATTCCACTACATGTCTAGAATTAACCCTTACACTTTCTGGTTATTCTGCCACTTTCTATATTTTTACAGATTGGGAAGCATAAGGAGGGGACAACCATGGTCTCAGAATCATGGCAAATGGGGGACCTTGAATTTTCAGCAGCAACAAGGTGCATAGCCCTACCAACACATAGTAGGCATGTGAAAGAGCTTGAAGATGAACTGAATATATGGGAAAATAGCCTCTGTTTTGATGCATGTGAGGGGCAAGAGTTTCAAGATTGAGGTGAAGGCAATGACAATCTTTCAAGTCAACAAGGAGATGGAGATCAACATGAAGTAAATGTCACAAGAGGGGCAAAAAATGAAGACATTATAACAATTTTAGATTAGATGACATGCTTGTAATTTTGTAGCAGGCTCTTTTTTAACCAGTCTTTATTTAATTGAAATCTTAATATTTTCACAAACTATAATTTTTTTGTCTAGTGGTCTAGTGTGAAAAGTCTAAACTTTAAATTTTAACTATAATTAGCCAAAGGTGCCTTCTTTCTCATTTTCACGCGCTCACAGTCTCTTTGCATTCACATGGCTACCCACTTTGATAACTTCTGTGAGTTCCTCTCCACCACCCCATGGGCGGGCAAGAGCGAGCTCTTTGTCATGTTCTCTCGTGAAGTCGACTTTGAAAAGTCGCTCACCCTTGCATCCCAACATTATGAGATGCAAATTGCATACATGAAGCAATACTTGCCTCCCCACTCCATCTCCTTTCCCCATTGCCCCAATGATCGATGGGTGCCTGTTGAGCTGCTTAAGTACATTCAACAATATGCCCTCCCTACATCCAATGCCTTGAACGCACCAAATGTATAGTTCTGATTAAAAAATCCCTTGCCTTTGATGTTTTTGGTTCTTGATTTAGGGATAAGCTTCTTGCTTGCATAGGTATAGCCAAAAGCATAGGCATAGAGGATCCTCAAGAAATAGCCCAATCACTCCTTGAGCACACTCTGCCCACCACCAATAACAATTGGAAGCTCAATATTGTAAGAAAGCTTTTGTAAAGATGATGTATCACTTCTTATTATGAATACAATTTTTGCAAACTTATTTTCATCAAGTATATCATTGTTTTTTCTAGTTTGTACCATCAATGTTTTTGTGAATGCATCAGAAATGACCCTGGGAGCCTAGGGGAGCAGTGCCAGAATAGTGCGAATTTTGAGCCTGCACCACTTCTATAGAGCCCAAATTTGCACTCTTTTGGCACAGCTTCCCCAGCCCTTCAGAAGAAATTCTGATGCATTGGATGACAAATAATATATTTTTACACATGATTAAAGGTATTTTTATCTTGTAAATTACTGTTTCTCATAATCAATGTACTCAACTTGATTATAAATGCATCAGAAATGATTCTGAGTGGCTGGGGGAGGAGAAGTGCCAGAACAATGCGAATTTTTAGCCAGCACCGCATAGAGCCCGAATTTGCACTATTTTGGCATAGCTTTCCTAGCCCTCTAGGAGCAATTCTGATGTATTAGATAACAAATAATGTATTTTTACACATGATTAAAGGTATTTTTATTTTGTAAATTATTGTTTTTATAATTAATGTACTCAACTTCATTATAAATGCATCAGAAATGATCGTGAGTGGTTGGGGAAGCAGTGCCAAAACAGTGCGAATTTTGACCCTGCACCGCCACTGCGCAGAGCCTAAATTCGCACTGTTCTGGCATAGCTCCCCCAATCCTCGAGGAGAAATTTCGATGCATTGGATGACAAACAATGTAATTTTACACATGATTAAAGCTGTTTTTATCTTATAAACTATTGTTTCTCACAATTAGTTACTCAACTTCATTATAAATGCATCAGAAATGATCCTGAGTGGTTGGGGGAGCAGTGCCAGAACAGTGCAAATTTTGAGCCTGCACCACCGCTGCAGAGCTTAAATTCGCACTGTTCTAGCATAGCTTCCCCAGTCCTCCAGGAGCAATTTTGATGCATTGGATGACAAACAATGTAATTTTACACATGATTAAAGCTATTTTTATCTTATAAACTATTGTTTCTCACAATTAGTGTACTCAACTTCATTATAAATGCATCAAAAATGATCTTGAGTTGGCTATGAGAGCAGTGCCAAAACAGTGCAAATTTTGAGCCTGCATCGCCGCTGCAGAGCTTAAATTCGCATTGTTCTGGCATAGCTTCCCTAGTCCTCCAAGAGCAATTCTGATGCATTGGATGATAAACACTATATTTTTACACATGATTAAAGGTGTTTTTGTCTTATAAACTACTATTTGTCACAATTAGTGTGCTCAACTTCATTATAAATGCATCAGAAATGATCCTGAGTGGCTAGGGGAGAAGTGCCAGAATAGTGCAAATTTTGAGCCTACATCGCCATTGCAAAGGCCAAATTCGCATTGTTCTGGCACAACTTCCTCAGTCCTGTCCAGGAGCATTTCTGATGCCTTGGGTGACAAACTAGCACATGATAGACACTCCATGTTAAACAAACATGATGACACCGAGACATTGTAAGAGAAACTTAAAATTTTAATTATCAAAAGGTTACAAATGAAAGCCAGACAGGCTTGTTACAAAGGGGGGTTTGAAACAAAAGAGTTGCTTCAAAAAAAAGGTTAACATCTAAGATCTCTAGATCGTGTCTCGCTCGCCTCGAATATGCCGAGCTAGTTGCATGTCCTTGGCAGATATGGTAATCCTCTTTGCATGTATTGCAAGGAGGTTGGTGTCTTCAAAAAGCCCAACAAGGTAAGCCTCCGAGGCTTCTTGCAATGCTTCAAGGGCAATCCCCTACACACGGAACTCTGTTCTATATCGTTGGAGAATCTCCTTCACTGTGCGAGCGAAAGGGGCTCTTCTTATCAGCAACTCAATGTTCCTCTGATAAAACTTGATTTCTTGTAGAGCCCTATGTCCTTGGCGCATCCTTCTCCTTGGAGCTCTCTGTGTTGTGTTAGTGCATTGGCGAGGTTGGGACTTCCTGGGCTTGAAGAGCTTCACCTTTGTACGCTTGTGTGCACTTGCAAGAACCTCCTCTTGGTCTCTCTCATAGTCTGAATCCTCCTCCTCCTATTTTGCTGTGGTACTTGTGTATCAAGTTCCTCCCGGGTAGATAGGGGATCCTGTCCTGGTAGTAGGGTCTTGCCACCTATGGTGCTGTGCAATGTAGGAATGTTTTCACCAACCCAGTCGAACTGCTCGTCCTCGGCCTCTCTGTCTTGATCTCTGGGGTGGCTGCATTGTGGAGTCTTCTTCACATGCTTGCTCCCACTAGAAGGGCCTGCATGTGTGTGCATTGGTGTTGCTATGGGAGGAGGGTTGGGGACTCTGGTGATCCCATTGGGCATGTCCTAGAATCCAAGGGGTCACTCTCTTTCGTGGTGTCGCTAGTATGTAGTCGTTGGGTGCCTTGCACTGTGTTTTGTGAAGGCATGGTAACACGTGCGGTGTTCTTGGTGCGTGCCATATCCATGTACGACTATGCTAACGTGGTGATGTGCTGGTGTCCTTACGTGGGTGTCTACGCAGATCTTGAGCTCAAGCTCTCTAAAAAAGTGAAATGAAAATGAAGTGAGAGAAGGAACTATTAATAGTTTTTTTTAGGGCAAAAAAAACCTAACTAAACTTATTTTCTTAGCCTTATTACATCTAGATTTATGCTGATGCGTGCACAACCCAACGCCTCCCTTGTCTCCTCATTCATGCATGCCAAGCACCATGCCTATGGGGAGCATTGGTCTGCAACCATTCAAGCTGAACATTTCTTTTTGCAGCCTTGCGTGCCTCTTGTTGGGCCTGCTCCCTAACCAATACCCTTCCACCAAAGGTTGTGTGGTAAAACCAATTGAACATCTCTTGTAGATAGTTTGTACATGTTCCTCCTGCAGAAGCTCCACCTCCATGTCTTGTATTTTTGAAATAAACCCCTCTTGCTTTATAATGTGATTTCTCCATCCCTTGGGTACTCCACATGTCGAGCGATCCATACTTGAAATACACACCATACGCATAAACTATGTGCTGTACACATGACAATAGGTTTTAATTAGAAAGAGTCACAGTTAAAACACCAGTTTATTTTTTTACTATACAACTTACCATATAGTGTGTTACTTTACTCTCTCCCCAAGCACCTAGCACACTTTTGGTGAATTCTATGATATGTTGTTGGAATGATGCTCGTTCTTGGGCAATTGTGCTACTTTGATTCATAAGTCTGTGTAACTTGAGACTGAACCATAACCGTACGCATATAACTAAGACTAGTTTAGGTATAGATATGTTTATTACTAACATCTAAGTTAAATTGGCCTTACCTTTCCTCTTCATAGAATAACTTGAAGTTTCCCTAGTCATAAAAAGAAAAAGAAAAAACATGCATGCATAACCATGTTTCATCTTGTTATTGCAAAGACCTCTTTACTAGTTGATTTGTTTTTCACACAAATATCCAACACTTGGCCTTTGATTATCATCACCTTCCTATCCAATAGTCAACTCATCTTCACCAACATATTCTAAGGAAAGAATCTACATCAAGAAGGGGGGCATGTTAACCCTCATTGGAAACCTCTTTGGGCGTTGATGCTATCCATTGGCTACCATCACTTCATTTGGTCGTTGACATTAAAAATGCTAATAATATATATTTTATGTGTGTGATCGTCGCTTGTCTATGAAAGGTGTGCCACAAGATTAACTATGAAAATTGCATGCTTAGATTAAGTGTTTGTACTATCCTAGGCGGCCTTGGGAAGACATGGACCTATATTTTAAGTATGGCTGGTCAAGGTGTGAAGGCTGGGGGAGGCAAGATAAGGGTCAATTTGTATTCTCACCATTCATTCTCTTATGCAACTAATAGAGCGCTCTTCTTCTCTACTCTCTTTCTCTCTTGTTTGTCTTGAATAATTCAATTAGAGCTATTGTATGCTCGTTGTGTATGTATGAGTGTATGTGAGAGAGAGATATTAAGTGAGAGGAGGGTCAAGCTTCCTTTGGAGTGCGACGGTGCCCTTGGAGAGGAGCTTTGGAGTGTGGCTACATGGCAACATCATCTCTACGAGAATCCGAGTATAAGTATTCATGAGGTGAGTGACACACCTTGCCCATGGAATTGTGAGCTAGGTTATGGAAGATTAGCTTCTCAGTTGAGCTGTTTTATGCTCCCGAGTATAGTTGGGTAAAGTCCCATGACCTTAGTTAGTTCTTGCACTCTTTCTATGGTGCAAGGGCTTCCCACTCATGATATCATAGAGTGGCTGAATTCGAAAATGGGATAAGATTTAGTGAAGCCAAGGAACTTTTTGGAGGTAAAAGTAGGCAATGTTGACTGTCGAAAGGCCTGAGACTCCCAAACTATCAAGGGTACTTGTTCCTTGCACTCTACCTTGGGTTTCAATAAGAAAGATCCTACGCAAGTATTGTTGAGAAGCTTGTCATGTTTCTATTCATTCTTCATAGATGAAGCATGGGACAAGTGTAGTTCTCTCTCTCATTTGGGTTCGTGGTCCTTGACTAAGCTAGAACCCATTAGTGGCCAAGATGGCACACGCATTGAGCAACATGATGTACATCCTCGGGCAATTGCGAAATAACAAAACTTCACAAGAAAACATATCAAGAGTTAGGCATAAACTTTTAAGAGCCAAGAATGAAAAATTGTGGGAGGATAGACGAAAGAGTATACCTTAAAATACATCTGAGCACTTTGTCGTTGACTTCAGTTCTAGGATCAAACAAAATGTTTATCTCCTCAGCATGAATCGGGAAATAACATCTTTGCCCTCTAGTATGATAGGGTACATAGAACTCCGGCAAAACAAAAATTGAAGCGCCTCCCGATTCATAGCGTGGAGTGCGCAAACATTTTTTCTTTTTGTTTGCAATGCAAGCATTGCCACATGATGTTCCCTTTGAGCGCTTGCTCGAAAATTTGCCCGAGTCTCATGTTCATGTTCTAGAACTCCCTCCGTCACCTCTTCAATTCTCACTTTTTGAACGGGACGACAGACATCCAAAATTTGTACCATTCGTGCATCAGTAATTGTAACTGGCCTAAGTAACTTATCATATCTAAAACAAAGGGCTACTAGGCTGAAAAAATCTTTGTTCATCACTGTGACCCTGTGTGCATGGGCCGCAAGAACATAACTATCCAAAAAAAATTCAATCAAATCCTCTGCAGCCTTCTACATGCAAAATAGGGCCGATGCCTTCCACCTAAACAAAATTCCTTTCGCTCGCAAATTCTCCTGACAAGCCTCTCGAAAGGTAATCTTGGAATAGCAGTAGTCGGGTGCTTCATAAATCGTGTGATTTCTCGCAGCACTGACGAATGCTCTGCGAAACGCCTTTGTCTAGGCTATAGTTTGGATAATCGAGAAGGACTGCTTGATTTCCTCGATCTTGAGGCATTCAGAGTGCCCATCTTCTTCCCACTAGATGAGGGACTTGCATTGTCCTTGGGTCTAGCTGTATACCTTACACACGAGCCATCTTAAAACGCAAACAAGTGCAGAAAACTTAGCTATTCAGTAGTACACAATTAACAATTCACCATAACGCGAGAGAGGGTGGCCAAGAAAGCAATATGCATTTCCTCGCGTTATGTTGAATCCATTCACCATAATGCGAGATGAAGGGCCACTGAAAGCACAATAATCCTCCTCGCATTATGGTGAATTAATTGACACCAATGCGAGGTGGATTATCGTGAATCCTTTGCCCTTTGATCTTGTGTTATAGTGAATGGATTTACCATAACGCGAGACCAAGGGCCAGTCAAAGCAAAACAATCCTCCTCGTGTTATAGTGAATCGATTTACTACAACGGGAGGAGGATTATCGCTCGTGAATCTCTTACCATTCCATCTTGCATTTTGGTGATTCGATTCACCATAACACATGGAGCCGTATTGAGATTCTAATGGCCCGTCGTCTGCTTTAAGGTGAATTGAATCACCATAAAGCAAGATTCAATGGCAGACTGTGTCGAAGAATAAACAAAACAATAAAGGAATATACAAAAAAACTCACAAAACAATCAATGTATTTAACTTAAGGGAGGACCATTGCATAGCCTTCATAGCCCAAAATCTAGAGGTTGATGACAATTTTGTAGATGATGATGGGATAGATAAGTACTTACTAGTGGATAGCCATGTGAAAGACTAAAGATGATCTATGCTGATGTCCTTAAATATGATGGAAAATTTGCCACAAAGGAAGAGCTACAAGAAGCAAGGGAAAGACTAAATATTACCAACATGGGAGAGTTTAGGGATGTGCCAAGTAAGACAGCGAAAACCGTTCCTCGTTCGAGCACTAATTTATGGCAAGATGCCTTGCTTGAAGCAGATGAGAACCAAGAGGTTATTTTCTTTTTTTTGTGTTTTCAAACTTTTGTTTTGCGGATTTGGCTTTATCAACTTTGTCCTGGATTGTTTGATGATGTTGTTTCTGGGCTAATGCTCCTTTATTTTTTCAGTTGGAAATATATGAAGACACATTCCTCAAACGTGCTTCAGGCAAGCGTATGGCGGGATTGGGCCACGATTCGACACTAGGAACATATATACATCGCCTAAAATTCCCTCAAATTGTAATATTTCACGCTAGCTTCTCCAAGGACAATGCAAGTTTTCCTCTGATGGCGATAAAGACTCTATCCAGGTATCTAGGTGGCTATCACCTAAAGATGAATGCAACCAAGGCAATACTTCTGGAGCGGCAGCAGCTGTTCGATTTTTTGGGGAGGGACTAGGAGTATATTCATTTAGATGTAAATATTATTTAACATATGCTGCTTACGGCTTGGCATGTGGAATCACAGATCCTAATCTATTGAGTGATTGCGAGAAGAAGCATCTTCTTAGAACAGCAAGGCCAATGGTCCCTGTTGTGCCAGTGATAGAGGAAGAAGAAGATGTTGTAGAAACTTCATCAAAAAGGGCTCGGTTGGGGGATCTCTCTGCTCCACAACAATAGATTTAGATTGTTCCAGTTGTTAAGAAGTTTCATCAAATTTCTCGATACTCTTCTTGCTTACCATTAAAAACTATGAAATGTATATATATTGAAAACATTTGTATGGGACATAGATGAAAGCTCTTGTTCTTTTAAAATCTTTTGAAGTTACATCATTGTTTTATAATATGTATTTCAATGATCAATTTTCTTCCACACTCTTCCGTGTCTTTGTCGTTGTCTTAGCCATTCAGCATGATTCTGCCTCCCCTGTGAGGAGACATATATTGATCATCTCCGTTCAGCCCCTGCATCTCTCTTATTGCACATGGCACAACTGATTTATACTGTTTGATTTTCACACGAGCCCTCACTTGAATCCGCCTATACCACCACTGACATAGTTGCTTCATGGGATTACTTTTCTTCACTCCTCCTCCATGTTGAGTGGCCTTTTGATAGGCACAACATGCTTGCCAATGAGATCTTTCCATGGCTTGGGTAGACCAATCCCAAGGCTTCCACACTCTTCCACAAAAAAGGGTCCATGTGCATGCAAAATGTGCTACAAATGCTCAACAACAAGACATTTAGTATCGTACAATATATTTTGAACAACAATAAAAACTCAAAGCTGTAGGTATTCAAGTAATAACCATGTATTGTGTCAAGTTTGTCGCACCCCATGCCTTTTCATAGCTAGTGTAGAACTCTGTCATCATAACTGCCTCAAATTTCTCAACATCTCTATCTTCAAACCTAGCTTTTTGCAACAAAGGTGCTAGGCGATCAAGTGCCAACCACACTTTGGCCTTTGCCACCCTTGCTTGTCCTGAAGAGCCTCGATTAGGTACAGCTGCATGAAGCTTTCTCCACACCTCAAAATCTATACCCAGGTGACCTCTCTGGGTATGATTAGATAAGAACTTTCTGGCTTTTGCACCTCCAAAACATGGTTTGCTAGGAACATTTCCTGTCTTCCCTGACCTTTTCAAGTCCTTCTCAATCTTCACTTGACCACAATGTAAACCTACATCTGAAAGCACTTGCTCTATTTTTTTAATAGTTCTTTCACTCTCTAATGTTGGTTTCATAATCCATGCAAATTCGATGTACATGTAGACTAGTTTCTCAATTATTCTAACCAGTGCATGTAAAACACAAATATGAACTCCGATCAAAGGGATAGCAAGAATTGTATCCCAATTAGGATCCACTCCTAGAGCATCACGATTTGGGGCTTGACGCCTATTACTGTTTGCATTTAGGCATTTCCATTCTCTCTCCTTTCCTCCTTTGGAGACACCTCGTTTGGCCATGTAATACAGGCAAGGATACTTGCCCATTGCTCCTTGGGAAATACCAAACATGCATTTCAAGGTTTTAAGATCTGCAGCCAGGTGCCATTCAACCTCATATTCACCATATCCTTCTACATAAAGCTTTTCACCATTCGACTGCTGCTAGATAGTGGAAGGAAGCTCAGTTTGGTTAAAGTACCACTTTAGAATTTCATGGGTCTCTATTGAAACCTGTTAACAAGAGGCCAGTTAAATTGTCTACAACATGTAATAGATAGCAACATAATATAATTTTTTTTAAAATGGATAGCACCTCACCTCAAATGCAGCCAGCCACCAAATCTCATTTTCGGATTGTACACTAAAGTGCCTCTCATCGGCATTACTACTAATACTTGCATCCAAAGCTCTATTCATTAAAGTCAAGTTAACCCTTTCTAGCTTCTTCTGTCCTTTGATCACCTCACTCTCATATCAAGTTTTAAAACAAATTTCAGCCTTCCATTGCACTCATGAACACTGATGTCATAAAATTTCACCATAGCCTTTTGTAATTTCCGAACATCCATAATGAAATTGTTGAACTTTGTAAGCTCTATGATTTTCTGTTCCCCGCTCTTTTTAGTCACTGTCAATGCGTGACAAGGCGACCATTCCCAAGTTGAGAATATTTCGATCTTTGTTCACGTGAAATGGTTTTGGAATGGGAATTACTGTTTTTTTTCCAAGCTTAGAATTGAAACATTCTTTAACTTAAACCTTCTTTAACTTTATTAAACGACATCCTGTAAGACTTTGTGCTTATGCTAGCCATGTCACATATACCTTGTGCATCTGTAGGAGTGAATGCTTCACTCACCTTCTGCAAGGATCGCTTTGCTATGTCTGATCAAAGTCTTGCAAACTTAGGATGATATATTGTTGACTCCACGATGTCTTTTGTCAGAACTTTGCCAAATATATCAGCCAAATATATCAGAACCTTGATCTTTTGGACCCACAACATCTGTGACCATCCTGAAGCAACAACGATAGCTATTTCAGTCCATCATTCATCTACCACCCCCACACCTAATCCCCCATCTCCAAAAAAGGAACTAAAGATGAAAATGAAAAGTGAGTGCTCAAAAAAATTATAGATCCCATAATACCTGCAACAACGACGCTTCCATTGGCCACCTCCAACATTGAGTTCTTCTAATGGTTTGAACTGTCTCTTGCGTAATCGAGCACCCAATGGCGTGTCTTTCAAATATTGTAATTTTTTGTTGAACTTTTCAAGTTGTTTTCTAAGGTGTGCATTCTCACTCTCCAAAGTGAAATTATTGATTTCTCGAACTGCCAAAATTTCATTCTTCTCATTAATAGTGTCTTGCATCTTACGAATAGTCTGCTGCTGCAAATGATCAATCTCTTTTTGTAACCCAGAACAAAATTTTGCTTTGTCCTCATATGAAGCTTGTAAAGCTATTGTGATCGATGCCATGTAAAAATTCGTACCTTCAAGCATTTTTATTCTGGCGTCTCTATCACTCAAATGTCTTTCAAAGTTACACTGAATGATACTTTGACATTGGCCAAACAATCTTTTGCAATATCCAAGCAATTTTGAATCTCAATAATGTGGGCTTTGCATGCTAGCCTAGAACAATTTCTCTTATAGCAGGGAGCATAATCAGCTTCTACTTGGAAGTGGATGTCCACCTTTTTCTTCTTTTGTTTCACAGGTTCCATTGCATTGTTCTGTGCTTTAACAATACCAAAAAGCATCATGAACTCACACTTTAACCAAAAGAAACCAAAGATATTACACTTATCTCCCGTGAACAAGATTGCTTCATTAAAACCAAAAGACAACATCACTAAATAATACCTCCTTGTCCATCAAACAAACTTGTTGGTATCCTGGATGCACCAAAATGTACACAATACTTGTAAGCACAACCCTCACTTGAAAAAGGTAAGAAATGGGATTGTTATTCATGCACAAGCAGGTATGGCGCATGAAGAACAAATTCTTTTCTATCCTTTTTCAAAACTTGCCCCCTCAATCTCTCCTCAAACCTTGATGTATGATGAATCAATGTTCCATTGAATGTGCCACGCGAACTTGGAGGTAGGCAGGCACTCATGAGATGGAGAGGAAGATTGTGGCGTGAGAAAGACGCGGGAGGCTATGAGCTTCCAAAATGGAAGGAATGTGAATGAGAAGAAGAGAAAATCAAAAACTTCCCGCTCAAAACAATTCGGATTTGGAGTGGTTATGGTTGTGGTTGTGGAGTCGGGAAGACAATGAGGGAGACAATGCAAGATGATGGGTTGCAGAGAGGGACGAAGTTTGGTTCAAGTTTGGTAAGCAAAGTTGGCTTGGTTCCATTCAAAAGTGTAATGAAGAAAGAGAGTGGTGACTTTTTTCAATAAAATAAGGCACCATAGTGGGAATAAAAAACTATACTTAAGAGGCATTGTTTTGAATTAAAAAACACCCCACATGTCAGTTAATGGAATAAAGAACTCAAAAATGACGCACCTACCCTCCAATATTATATGTGGGTTTATTGGCTTGCTTTGTCCACATCACCATCCCAAGGATCTGTTACAAGGCCCCTTTTTGAGTCCAAAGTTTCCCTAATGGCTCACATAAGATGAAGAGTTGACTGAGTACAAGGTTTATTAGTTAAAAATTATGACATATTACTAAAAAAATGAGATATTTTGGAATAATGATGCATTTTTGATACCTTGGTAAGGAGAGGGGGACTCTTGAGGTAGGCGCATTTTTCACATGTGTGGAAGGGATTTTAATTCAAAAAAATTGTGATATGCATTTGCATAATTTTTATTTTTTTTGGGCTTAGTTGAAAATTTAAGAGCACTACTGATACACACACTAGATGCCATTGCTTGCATAGGGGAAGATTTCACACAAGAGCAGGGGAGCATAGCCACGTGAAGAGGAGAGAGAGTAGTGAGAGGGGATCCGGCGTAGCTATGTAGGTCCAATGTGTGGTTATGCACGCGACTATAACCACGCGAGGCTATGAACGAGGCTATAGCCTCGGTGCAAGTATACGTGAGGCTATAGTCGTGTATTGTGAAAAATTTAAAAAATTAGGAAACCCCTTCCCATGTAGTACACCACCTATTCTCCATCATCAAACATCTCCTCCTTCAAGCTCGAATATTATCTACTAAACCCTAGCTATGGCATGCTCTTGTACCTTATAACCCCTAATCTTCCTCTTTCCCTTGCTATTAAGCTCTTCTCATAAGCCCTTTTTCTCACAATTCCTCACCTCTTCTCCCTCATCTCCCTTCACAAGAAAACCCTGTTCTCCCTTCATGAGTAACAAAGGTCTCTCTTCACAAGCATCACAAGCACTAAGGTAATCTCAAGCTCTTGTCTTTTTTGTTTCTTTAAGCTTTTTAATTGAAAATAAATAAATTAATAACATGTTTTATATAGGGTTTACAAAGCTCTCATCTCTTCACCCTCTTCTCCCTTCACAAAAAAACTCTCTTTTCTCTTCACAAGAAAGAAAACCCTCTCTCCATAAGCATCACAAGCAAGCTTAAGGTAATCTCAAGTAACACAAAATGATTACATGTTTTATTTAGGATTTGAGAGTTGCCTCAATGTGCTTGCTCTCTCTTTTTTCCCTTATGCTATTCACTTCTCTTTCTCTTGTATGTATACCTTAATAATTCACTTAAGTTATTAAATAAAAGCTTTACTAATCTTTTTTCGTGTGGCTAGGTTAAGGTAAATGGTCCACATATTTGGCAAGAAGGCTCTAGTTGTAGGCTTCTCTAAACTCTCTTGACTGCCTATAAGTTTCTAGTAAGCAGAAGAGGTAAGCCCTTAACTTGAATCTTTGCTTTTCTTACACCTCCGGGTGCCGGGGATTTCTTCTTTACTTGTCCTTTTAAAATGCACAAGCCTATGCATAAGCTGTATGCATACATGCTTTATGAAAGCATGCATAAATAAAGCTTATACATAGGCTTGTGCATTTGTGCATTAAGCTTATGCATAAGCTCTATGTATGCATTATGCATAAAGCTTATACATAGAGCTTGTGCATTATGCTTATGCATAAGCTTTATTTATAGGCTTGTGCATTAAGCTTATGCATAAGCATAATGCACAAGCTCTATGCATAAGCTTTATGCATAAAGCCAATGCACAAGCCTCTACATAGAGCTTATGCACAAGTCTATGCATAGAGCTTTATGCAATGCATGCTTTATGAATGCACAAGCCTATGCATACAACTTTATATATTCATGCTTCATGAAAGCATGCATGCATAAATCTCTATGCATAGGCTCTCTGCATAGGCTTAGGCTTATGTATAAACTCTATCCATAGGTTCTATGAAAGCATGGAGGCATAAAACTTATGCATAGGCTTATACATAAGCTCTATGCGTAGGTTTGTGCATAAGCTCTATATATAAGAATGTATGCATAAAGCTCATGCATAAGCTCTATGCATTGGCTCCGTGCGTTAAGCTTATGCATAAGCTCTATGGATAGACCTTATGCATAAGCTCTATGCATTAAGCTTTATTAAGCTCATGAACTAAGATCTATGCATAGGTTCTATGCATTAAGCTCATGCATAAGAAGGGAAAAAGAAAGATTCAATTAGTTAGGGCAAAATCTTTCCTTAAGATTTCTATTAAGATTAGGGTTTTGTATGTGCTTTCTATTAGGGTTAGTAATACTTTTATTCTTTATTTGGTTTGATTTTGTAGGTTATCCACACATACAAGCCCCATAAGGTAAGAGATCTCTCCCTTTTATATTTCCTCTCTTATGCTCTTACATGTTATAGGGTTTGTAAGTTTTAGGATTTGTTATTTTTTTTTCCCCTACATGGATAGCATAGCTCCTCTCTAGAGGTGGCCATCTCCCTTAGCCTCATGTATGAGGCTAGTGCATAAAGCTTATGCATTAGTCTTATGCATAAGCCTCATACATAAGTGTAGTGCATAAACCTCATGCATAAGACATGCATTACCAAATGTATAAGCCTCATGCACGAGGCTTATACATAAGGTTTATGTATGAGATTTTTGCATAAAGCCTCATGCATAAGCCTCATGAATAAAGCTTATGCATTAGTGATAAGCCTCTATGTATAGCCTTAAGCTTATGTATGAGGATTATGTGTTAGCCGTATGCATAAGCATCATGTATAAAGCCATATGCACAAGTCTTATGTACAAAGCTTATGCATATGGCTAATGCATAAGCCGAATACATAAGCTTTATGCATGAAGTTTTATGCATAAGCCTCACGCATAACCCGCATACATGAGGCTTATGTGTAAGCTATGAATGCATAGCCTTGTGCAAGCTATGAATGCTATGCATGAGTCTTATGCATAAGGCGTATGTATTAGGCGAGTGCTACCTAGGCATGCACGTAGCAACTGGAATGCACTGGAAGATTCTATTACTTGCCAGGTGCTACCGCCGATGGTAGCAACCTATTACTTGCCGAGTGGCTTCCTAAGCATGCCGAGTGGCTTCCTATGCATGCCGATAGCAACCTATTACTTGTCGGGTGCTACCGATGCATGCTGGTAGCTTCCTATGCATGCCGATAGTAACCAACACATGCCGGTAGTAACCAACGCATGTTGGTTGCTATTGGCATGTATAGGAAGCTATTGGCATATGTTGGTTGCTACTGGCATGCATCGGTAGCTTCCTACGCATGCTAGTAGCAACCTACGCATGCCGATAGCTTCTGATGCATGCAGATAGCAACCTACGCATGCCGGTAGCTTCCAACGCATGTTGGTTGCTACCGGCATGCATAGGAAGCTATTGGCATATGTTGGTTGCTACCAGCATGCATCGATAGCTTCCTACGCATGCCGGTAGCTTCTGATGCATGCCGATAGCAACCTACGCATGCCGGTAGCTTCTGATGCATGCCCATAGCAACCTACGCATGCCGGTAGCTTCCTATGCATGCAGGTAGCTTTCTATGCATGCCGGTAGCTTCCTATGTGTTGGTTGCTACTATCGGAATGCATAGGAAGCTACCTGCATGCGTTGGTTGCTACCGGCATGCATAGGAAGCTTCGAGAATGCACTGGTTGCTACTGGCATATGTTGGTTGCTACCGGCATGCATAGGTTGCTACTACTGACATGCATCGGTAGCTTCCTACAGCAACCTACGCATGCCGGTAGCTTTTTGATGCATGTCGGTAGCTTTCGATGTCGATGTATGCCGGTAGTAACCTACGCATGACGGTAGCTTCTGATGCACGACGGTAGCTTTCAATACATGCCGGTAGCAACCTATGCATGTCGGTAGCAACCAACGCATGCCGGTAGCTTCCTATGCGTTGGTTTCTATCGGCATGCGTTGGTTGCTACCGGCATGCGTAGGTTATTACCGGCATGCGTTGGTAGCATCCTATGCATGCCGGTAGCTTCTTATGCATGCTGGTATCAACCAATGCATGCCGGTAGCAACCAATGCATATGAAACTAATGGCATGCGTTGGAAGATACCGGCATGCGTCGGTAGCACCCTACGCATGTCGGTAGCAACCTATGCATGCCGGTAGCTTCCTATGCATGTCGATAGCAACCAACGCATGCTGATAGCTTCCTATGCATGAGTTTTATGTATTTATGTTTTTTCCTGCATAGATGGCAAATAACTTGAGGCATGATGTTCACTTGTTTGTACAACTGTAGCTTGAAGCAGTGGACCCCACCCCCTATGCAGAGGAATATGATTTTGCAATACAATGGGGTTTGCAAGCTCTATTTGATATGGTGCAAGATGAAGGATGGATTGTTATTACTGCAGGTGATGCTTGGCAAGCATGGCAAGTAAGTACATACCTAAACCCTAAATCTCTTTGTTTTTGCAAAACTGATTCTTACGTGTGTTAGTTTTATTATGTTTTAGGATCATATAACTAAAAATGATGGTACAAACATAGCTACCGATAGTAATGGAAATGTGAGAAGCGAACGGGCTGGAGCTGCAATACCAATCGCACAACATGAGATCTAGATAGCCCCTAGCTCCATAGATTTTTATTACGCTTTATCTTGTATATGAGTTTTTTGGAAACAAACACTTATGTAATCCGCTAAGTATTGTAATTGAAATGTGAGAAGTGAAGGGGCTGGAGCCGCAAGGAACAATACCAATTGCACAACATGAGATCTAGATAGCCCCTAGCTCCCTAGGTTTTTATTACACTTTATCTTATATATGAGTTTTTTGGAAACTTACACTTATGTAATCCTCTAAGTATTGTAATTGAATTTTGACATTCCTAAAACCATGGTTTGCAAATGTCTTTTGTTTTTGGTATTTGTAAGTTTTACATTACACTTGTTCATGAGATGATGTGAAGTTATGTTAATTGTAGTGTGTCTACATTATAAAAAAAAGAGCTGGGGCGGCAGACTGGGGAGTTCTATGCAGACTTCCCAGTCTGCCCCAGCTTTTTTAAATTCTGTAGGACATTCGCGCTGCTAGTTTCGCTGCTGAGTAGCGAACCCGTTTTGCAGCAAAAATAGCAGCATGTTTAGTAACGATATAGGCCCGACATCTTCGCACCCTTCTAGTTATAAAAGCGCTGCTATTTTTGTTTTTGCTAAACCCTCATTCTATTGTAGTGCTTCGACAACTTTGGATTTGGTATGTTGAAGATACACAAAAAAGTATATTAAAAATAAAATTCCCAAAGTAATGGGATTTTGCCAAACTCCCTGATATAATCTTCTATGCATAATCCATAATCCCATAGGCATAAGCTCTATGGATTAAGCCTATGCATAAGCTCTATGCATTAAGCTCAATACATAGAGCTTATACATGAGCTTATGTATAGAGCTTAATACATAAGCTCTATGCATTGTATTAAACTTATACATAGGTTTGTCCATTTGTGCATTAAGCTTATAGATAAGCTCTATGTACACATGTATGCATAGATCTTGTGCATTATGCTTATGCATAGGTTTGTGCATTACGCTTATGCATAAGCATAATGCACAAGTTCTATGCATAAGCTTTATGCATACATACTTATGCTTATGCATTGGCTTATGCATGATCTCTATGCATATGCATGTCATAAAGCATGCATGCATGAAGCTTATGCAAAGGCTTGTGTATAAGCTCTATGCATAGGTTTGCGCATAAACATGTATGCATAAAGCTTATGTATAGAGCTTGTGCATGAGCTCTATGCATAGGTTTGTGCATAAGCATGTATGCATAAAGCATGTATGCATAAAGCTTATGTATAGAGCTTGTGCATTATGCTTCTGCATAAGCTTAATGCATAGGCTTGGGCATAAGCTGAATGCATTAGCTCTATGTATTAGCATGTATGCATAAACCTTATGCATAGGCTCTATGCATGTACCTTTTAATGCATAGAGCTTATACATAAGCTTAACGCATAAGCTCTTGTTTCTCAGCAATGGCTTGGAGTTGGTTGAGAGATTCTTCTCCAGAGCCGTACACTTTCCTTTCGAGCTCTCCAGCTAAATCCTAATCCTCATCAATTGAAGCCCTTGTGTCTTGTAGAGCTTCCTCGAGTTCTTTCTTTAGGTCATGGACTATCTTTTAGTAGTCTTGTATCTCTTTCTCCTTGGCTTAAAAAAAATGAGGACATAATGGGGGAGATGTGGGGACATATCTCTCCCATTCTGTCTCCTTTTTTTTGTGTGGCAAACTGCAGTGGGACTATGGACGAGGCTATACACATAGCTATGGGCGAGGCTATACGTGAGGCTATGGACACGGCTATGGGTGAGGCTATACAGGAGGCTATGGGCACGGCTATGGGTGAGGCTATACAGGAGGCTATGGGCGAATCCACATGCATGGCTATGCATGAGGCTATACACGAGGCTATATGTGAGGCTATGGGGTAGGCGAGTCCACATGCGTGGCTATGCATGCGGCTATACACGAGGCTATATGTGAGGCTAAGGGAGAGGCTATATGCATGGCTGCATGGCTACAACCATGTCCGTATAGCCACGTACATAGTCGCGTGTGTAGTTTTGCCAAAAAAAATCAAAAATCCCAAATTTCCTTTGTTATGGCACAATTGTGGACGTGACTATGCTCTCATTCTCTTGTAGTGTTAACCCATTACCTAGGGACTCTGAAACTCCTTCCTTACCACATATTTTTTTTAAAAGCTAGAAAAGTTATATTAAAGGAAAAAAATTACAAGGATATTTTTATCAAAGAAGCTTAAAACTTAATCACAAACATAAAAACACATGAACTTTCAAACACTCGCTTGGAGTTCTACTAAATCTAGAGTGTACTAAATCAGCTCACTATCTCTAACGTTGAATGCTATCATTTCCCTTTTTTTGATCTCGATAAGTTTCTCTCCTACAACTTATTTATTTGTGAGGTTTGAAAGGTCAATGGAAATCTCCAATAAAAGCATTCTTGTTATCATTTTAAAATTTGAAAAAATCAATGTTGCTCTCAAGAGTGTGAGCATACAAATTCCAAGAGATGGAAAAAAAAACATCAATAAGCATCAAAGCCAACTACCCCCCATAATTTCACACAAACGACTGAGAGCTACATCCTGCTTCTACATAAGGGATCACTACATGGCCCAAGTGCCCTTATATGCACAATAAGGTGCATGTCCCACCTGCAACAAAAGAATTACACTGCGAGTTATTTGGGATCTTTGTAGCAAGGAATTCTAACCTTGAGCCATGGTAAAATACTTGCAAAATAGCTACCCCTCTCCACAAATCTCAAGGTATAATTCATTCTCAATTTTGAACTAGCTAGAGCAAGTAAACAACCTTAGTAAAGTTGTAATTTTCTTATTTTATATCTTAGGTTTCTAATTTTATTGTGTTGGAACGTTGTTGGAAGGTGTCCTTTCACTAAATTACGTTGGATATTTTTTTAATATCGGTGGCACTATAGACTCTTAAAAGTTTTGTAAGGACTAGTGGCAACCCCATCGGACACACCTCCGCATATTATTATGGCAAAGGGTCAATTCTATAATGGATTTTTGACTAATCAATCTGGGACAGTTAACACTACAACACTATAATGGAAAATATAGGGGGTTTTCACGATGCTCAGCAGCGATCTATAGATCGCTACTTTGCAACGCTTTTAGCAACAAAATATAGGGGGTTTTCACGATGCTCAGCAGCGATCTATAGATCGCTACTTTGCAACGCTTTTAGCAACAAAATATTGCTGCTCAACAGTGAAATAATGCTGCAGAGCAGTGTCCATAGTAGCAAAAAATGCTGCTATACTGTAAAAATATCCCACTTTTTTGTCGCTTCTTTTTCCGCCACGTAGTTTTATCTTTTGAATACAATAAACTTGTACTCTTATTTTTTTTTTCTAGGTTTATGCCTTGTCTATCACTTCTACCTCTCCTATCCTATCCTCCTCAAGCTCAAGCAAGGTATGTCTACTGTTTTCATTTATCTCCTATGCAAACAAGCTTTCCATGAAAGCTATCTTCTGAGTATTTTCTTTCTCTTTCCTCTCTTTTAAGTTTTTCTTTTCTTCTTTTTCCCTATTTAAGAGCTCTCCATTAAAGCTTCATATGGTAAGAGATCTTAATTTTTCTTAATACTTTTTTTTTCTTGACTTGGTTTAACTTGATAGATTTTCAACACATACAAGCCTCACAAGAGTTCTCTTTCTTATATTTTTCTTCTTTCCTGCTTGAGGGTTTGTTATTAATACATTTTTTCCTTATTTTGGTTTGATTTTGTAGGTTTTCAACACATACAAGCCCACAAGGTCAGAGATCTCTTTCTTGTATGTTTCTTCTCTTACGCTTTTACATGTTATAGGGTTTGTAAGTTTAGGGTTTGTTTATTTTCCCATGCTCTGCATGGCGGTAGCTACCTATGCATGCCAATACCTTTCTAGGCATGTCGGTAGCTTCCCATGCATGTCGGTAGCAACCTATGCATGCGGGTAGCTTCCTGCACATGCCAGTAGCTTCCTACGCATGCCAGTACCTTTCAATGCATGCTGGTACCTACCTATGTATGCCGGTAGCTACCTATGCATGCCGGTAGCTACCTACACATGCCGGTAGCTTTATGCATTATATCATATGCATTAGCATATACATAAGGCTATATGCATAAGGCCATATGCATAAGAGTTTTAAGTATTTATGTTTTTTCTTGGATAGATGGCAAATAACTTGAGATGCAATGTTACACGACGTGAAGGAGGAGTCGATATCCCAACACTATTTATAAGTATATATTAGCCTCAAATTGTATCTCATCTTTTAATTAAATAAGGTTATCTTAAATAACAACTTTCTAAAATATTCATTTGTTTGTATGTCTATAGCTTGAAGAAGTGGACCGCCCCCTACGCAATGAATATGATTTTGCATTACAACGGGATTTGCAACCTCTATTTGATAGGGTGCAAAGATGAAGGATATATTGCTATTACTGGAGGACATGCTTTGCAAGCATGGCAAGTAAGTACATTCCTAAACCCTAAACCTCTTTATTTTTGCAAAATTGATTTTCATTGGTATTAGTTTTATTATGTTTTAGGATCATGTAACTAGAAATGGTGGTGAAAATGTCCATGCTGGTAGAAATCGAAATGTAAGAAGCGAAGGGGGTGGAGCTGAAAAGAAACAACAATAATCGCACAGCATGAAATCTAGATAGCCCCTAGCTCTAGAGATTTTCATTACGCTTTATCTTGTATATGAGTTTTCTGGAATCATACACTTATGTAATTCCACCAAGTATTGTAATTGAATTTTGACATTCTTAAAACCATGAACTACAATTGTGTTTTTTTGTTTTTTTGTATTTGTCAAGTTTTACATTACACTTGTCCATGATGATGTGAAGTTGTGTTAGTTTTACTATGTCTACATTAGAAAAAAAAAAGAGTTGGGACAGACTGGGGAGTCCTGTGCAGACTCCCCAGTCTACCCCAGCTTTTTTTAATATGTAGTACTTTCACTGCTAATGAGCAGCAAAATATCGCTACTAGTTTTGCTACTGAGCAATGAACTCGTTGTAGCAAAAATAGTAGTGTGTTTAGCGCGCAAAGCGACATAGACCCGATATCTCCGTACCCTTCTAGTTAAAAAAATGATGCTAAACCCTCATTCTATTGTAGTGTAAGTTTTTTTATTTATTTTTTATCGGAGCTTGGTCAATCCACTTTTGGATCATTAATGCAATAAAGGTGGAGGTGGAGCCACCTCTATCCCAATATGTGTTTTTAATAGGCCCCTCTACTCTACCTACTATTGTCCTAGTGAGAATGAGTAGCCAAGCAAGAGCAAAGTCTAGCAAGAAGCCACATAAGCAGAGCTAAATTATCCCACATTGATGTACAAGCCCAAGAATGTACCTCCTCATATAAAAGGGGACCATTTTCAAGCAATGAGCATGGCACTTGCATTTATCTCAAGTTTCTTTATTAAGAGTCTCACATGGAGAGTATTTATGATTCCCTTACATAAGGACCTTTACATCATTCCAGGATATGGATAACATTTTTTTGGAAAGATTAAGTGTGATTTCACTAAATTGTGTTGCATATTTTTGTTATATATGTGGGACTATAGACTCTTGAAAGTCTTGGGTGGCATGCATTTTGAGTGCTCCTTTAGCCCTCATGGGACACATCTCTGAGTATTACACTACAACACATCGGGACCACAACAACATTTTGAGTGCTCCTTTAGCCCTCATGGGACACACCTCTGAGTATTACACTACAACACATCGGGAGCACAACAACATTTTTTAACATCGTTTTTGAAAAGGAAATGTCAGGGATATTAATGTTGCTGAGCAATGTTTTTTTCGCTGCAAACAACGCTGCTGAGTAGAGAAAAAACATTCATCAGCAGTGTTCGTGTAGCAGCGAAAAGAAATGCAGCTATACTATAAAAATATCTCGCTTCTTTTGTCACTGTGTCATTTTTATCTTTTGAATGCACTAAACTTGGTACTCTAAGTTTTTTTGCAGGTTTATGTTCAATCTATAATTTCTACCTCTCCTACCCTATCCTCCTCAAGCTCAAGCAATGTATGTCTTCTCTTTTCCTTCATCTTCTATGCAAACAAGCTTTCCATGAAAGCTTTCTTGTGAGTATATCCCGTCTCTTTCCTCTCTTTTAAGTTTTTCTTTTCTTCTTTTTTCCTTCTTATTGAAGCTTAACCCTAACCCTAGGTTCTACATAGAAACCCTAACTAAGAGCTCTACATTAAAGCCTCACAAGGTGAGAGATCTTTATTTTTCTTAATATTTTTTTCCTTAATTTGGTTTGATTTTATAGGTTTTTAACAAATACAAGCCTCACAAGGTAAGAGATCTATTTCTTGTATGTTTCTTCTCTTATAATTTTACATGTTTATAAGGTTTGTAAGTTTGTAAGTTTTGTAAGGTTTGTAAGTTTTAGGGCTTTTAAGATTAGGGTTTGTTTTGTTAATACTTTTTTTTCTTAATTTGGTTTAATTTTGTAGGTTTGCAACACATACAAGCCTCATAGGGTAAGAGATCTCTTTCTTATATATTTCTTCTCTTATGTTTATAGGCTTTGTAAGTTTTAGGGATTTTAAGATTAGGGTTTGTTAAATCTTTTTTTTTCTTAATTTGGTTTGATTTTGTAGGTTTTCAACACATACAAGCCTCACAAGGTAAGAGATATCTTTCTTGTATGTTTCTTCTCTTATGCTTTTACATATTATAGGGTTTGTAAGTTTTAGGACTTTTAAGATTAGGGTTTGTTATTTTTTCCATGCTTTGTGGATAACCTTTTGAGAGGTATGCTTCTCTCAAGAGGTGGCCATATGACTTAGCCTCATGCATGAGGCTAGGACATAAAGCTTATGCATGAGGCTAGTGCATAAGCCTCATTCATGAGACTTATACATTAGCCATATGCATAAGTCGGTTGCATGAGGCTTTATATATGAGGTTTATGCATGAGGCTTATGAATAAGCCACATGCATGAGACTTGTGCACAAAGCCTTATGCATAAGACTCATGTATAAAGCTTCTGCATGATGAGACTTAGGAATTAGCCACCATAAGCCTCTATGCATAGTCTTTAGAGAGCTATACATCTCTCAAGAGGTGGCCATATGCATGAGACATGCATTAGCCTCATGCATGAGGCCTATACATTAGCATGTCGAATAGCTTCCAATGCATGCCAGTAGTTTCCAATGCATGTTGGGTGCTACCTAGGCATGTTGGGTGCTACCTAGGCATGTCGATAGCTACCTAGGCATGCTGGAGCTACGTAGGTATGTCGATAGCTTCCAATGAATGCCGATAGCTTCCAATGCATGACAGGTGCTACCTAGGCATGCCGGTAGCTTTTGGGTACTAAGAGTTTTATGTTTGCATAAGAGTTTTAAGTATTTATATTTCTTCTTGGATAGATGGAAAATAACTTGTGGTAGATGTTACGCATGAAGGAGGAGTTAATACCCCAACAATGTTGGAAAGTATATATTAGCCTTAAACTATATCTTATCTTTTAAGAAAAGAAGGTTGCCAGAAATAACAACATAAAACTAATGTTCATTTGTTTGTATGTCTATAGCTTGAAGCAGTGGACCACCCCCCTACGCAAGATGAATATGATTTTACATTACAACAATGGAGTTTGGAAGCTCTCTATAGGGTGCAAGACAAAGGATCAATTGTTATTACTGGAGGACATGCTTGGTAAGCATGTCAAGTAAGTACATTCCTAAAATCATAACCTCTCTGTTTTTACAAAATTGATTTTCACTTGTGTTAGTTTTATTATGTTTTAGGATCATGTTACTACAAATGTGCAAGCAAGAAGTAATGGAAATGTGAGAGCAGAGGGTGGAGCTGCAAGGGAAAATAATAATAGAAATACATGAGATGTAGGTCCTCTCCATGTAGCCCTTAGCTCCATATATTTTTATTATGCTTTATTTTGCATATGACCTTTTTGGACTCATACACTTATGTAATTTTACCAAGTATTGTAATGGAATTACACCATTTGCCAACCATAAATAGCAATTGTTCTTTTTGTTTTTGTAGTTGTAAAGTTTTACATTACATGTGTGCATAATGATGAGTAGGACATGAACTTGTGTTAGTTTTACTATATTTGTATTAAAGAAAAAAGCTGGGGTAGATAGAGGAGTCCTATGTTGACTCCCTAGTGTATCCTAACTTTTTTTTTCATGTAGTTTCATCGCTTGTCATCAGTATAGCGAAGCGAAATTTTGCTATTCAGCATCGAAATTTTGCTGCTGAGTAGCGATCTTGCTCTACAGCAAAAATTGTAGCGTTTTTAACAGTAAAATGGGCCCGACAACTCCCTACATTTCTAGTTATAAAAGCGCTGCTACACCCTCATTCTTATATTATCATTTTGGCGAAGGACGAGTATCATAATGGATTTTTTAGCCAATCGAACACATGAGGATTTTTGTTTTATTAATAGAGCTTTGTCAATCCACTTTTGGACCATCAATGCAATAAAGGTGGGGGTGGAGCCAAGCATGTGTTTTTAATAAACCCCTCTACTTTACCTAACTATTGTCTTAGAGAAGAGTCTCGCATGGATAGTATTTATGATTCCCTTACATAAGGATCTTTATGTCATTCAAGGATATGGATAACATCAATGTTTTAAATATATTTATATATTTTTTCCAAGTCCATGTTGAAAACAAGCTATAAAATTCCACGCCTTATTTTGGGCTTCTAAGTGTTTTTTTGGGCTTTAAATTATGCTTGACTAACCTTGCAAACCAAGTAAAGGTATCAAGTTTCAAGGGATGTAAGAATATGTGACATGCCAATGGGTGTGTGGTGGGTTGGTTAGGGCAGCACACTACAAATATGGAGGTCGTAGTGCTACTCACCACACCGTTGGCACGATTAAGCTCGTTGCCATGATTAAGCCCAGCAGGCTGAAATTTCCCATTTAGTACCAATATCTCACTAATAAAAAAAAGAATATGTGACACACACATGCAAAAATATTATCTTTTGATATATCTTTTTGTTTGAAACTAAATACTCAAGAAGTCAAGGACCCATTACCTTTACTGTTCACTGTTGTGAGACAGGATGATGGTGGAGCATCTAAGGTATCTAAGGAAGATTTTCCTTAGATGACGAAAGAAAATAATACAAGAATAGTACCCTTAAATCCGTTCAAGTGGGTCTTCTTTGTGTACAAGGAGGAATTACTTGGTTGCATCATATCTCGGGATGGTATTCTCACATCCTTGAGAAAAATTCAAGTCATAGAAGAAATGAGTTTCTCGACAACAATCACCCAAGCTAGGTCATTTGTAGGTTATGTGAGATTCTATAGTAGGAGATTTATCCAAAAATTTGCAAAAATAGCTACTCCCTTACATGAGCTCGCAAAAGTTTACTTGGCAAGATTGCAAGGAATCGACATTCCAAACATTCAAGACAATGCACCAATCCTTATTCAACCTCGATGGGATGTAATTTTCCATGTTCATGTAGATGCATTGGGGTTCTCCATAGGAACAATACTACCCTAACTTGAGAGAAAGGTTGATTTCCTATTAGATTTTGTAAGTAGGAAGTTTTGGGAATAGTAAGAAGGCATATATCACCACAAAACGAGAGGCTCTCAAGATGGTCAATAGTGTCCAAACATTTAGGCACTATGGGAAACATTTTCTTATTCTATGTTGAGATCACTAGGATTTATTGTACATTGCTGGACGTTGACCAGCTGCACCGAACAGTCGTCGCAGTCGTAGACTACCGCCCAGTTGAGCCAAAACGCCGTCACCACCAGATGTCAGAAGCGGTGCTAATAGGTCACTAGTTAATAGGTCATTGCTCTGTAAATCTACTGTGTTCACAACATGACGGTATCTTTGTACCACACTATGACTGCGAGTGAGTAGTATAAAAGGATGTAAGCCAAATATTGTAGAGGTTGTTGTTGAGAAGACTATTTATAAGATTACTGTTTTTGTATATTGTTTTTGTATATTCTACTGTTTTTGTATATTGTTTTTGTATATTCTACTGTTTTTGTATATTCTCATCTCATTGAAATAAAGGAAGATCACTTTTGTATCATCTTTGTGCATCTCCTGAGTTAGTACGCATGTCTGCTTAATCGTATGATCTATTTGCATTTTCGATGATTCAATCTATTAAGTCTTTCGTTATTTTTCATGCAACGATCAAGATCATCCACACCAGTTGATTAGTCTTAGTAGTCGGTTCTGTTGTGCAACTGCCTATAGCCCCGATAGGTTGTGTCTATTCATTTTATGCCCGATCTGTATCCAACTGGTGTATGCTATGCGCATAACCAAAGCCACTCAGTAGGTTGTTTGGGACAACTGTCAGTCCCCAACAACAGGTGACCATGATGTGTCTTGCTACCTCTTTCTTGTGCTATTTGCTTATTGCTTGATTTTTTTTGTGTTTGAATCAATTTTCCTTGCATTTGAATCAATTCTCCATGTAGCACGTGAACTGTGCTACTTGGTGCGACTAGAAGCTTGGAAACTCCAGTTTGCCACACCCGAAGAAGCCCCCGCAGCACCTAAACTAGAAGAACCGAAATCTAAATTCGAAGAAAAACCTGTAACCCCACCCCCACCTCTGTTCATCCCCCCATCCCCACCTCCACCACCACAACTTTGCCTAGCACCGTTCATACTCACCAGCCCAACCCCGCCTTCTGAACTACAACATGCTTTTGTGACGACCAACCATAAAGTATCCCAAGTTCTCTGGGAAATCCTTGGAGGATGCAAATGCTCACATAATTTTTTTTGATAGTTCTTGGAGCGTGTCCTCTGGTGGACCAGAATCTCAAGAAAGTAGCCTTCGTCTGACCTTATAGAAAAGTGCCTCTCTCTAGGTTACTCAGTATGAGTACGCCCACCTTACCACCTATGATGCAATGAGAGATGCGTTCCTTCAAATATTCAGGGAAGACAAGACCTTTGTTGCATGTGCTAGTTGATAAGCTGTGCTGGATGAATCAGAAAAACCTGACGGTGGAAGACTATGTGGAAATAATTCAGAATCTTCTCTGTAGATTGGATGCAACCAATTAGCCTGCAAAGGAGATCTTGAACTCATGTCATGAAGGTCCTCATCAAAGAACTCAAAAGGGTAGTAGCTGGCACCAATCTTACCATCATGACTCTGGAGAGCAGCTTGTCAAATCAGCTGGCACCAATCTTACCATCATGACTCTGGAGAGCAGCTTGTCAAATCAGCTGTGACGGGGCCTCATCAAAGAACTCAAAAGGGTAGTAGCTGGCACCAATCTTACCATCATGACTCTGGAGAGCAGCTTGTCAAATCAGCTGTGAGGGCCGAGCGTGTGTTAGTAGGATCCGTCTCAAGAGCAAGGGCAAGACCAAGATAAGAAGAAGTTTAAAAGGTCCGCTTCCGAATCCTCAAAAGAGGAGTATGATTCTGATAACTCAATCACAAGTGAGGAATCGTAGGATGATGAGGAAGATTACAAGGCAAGGTCCGAGAGTAAGAAAGCAAGAAAAACAGCCAAGGAACTAGTTGCAACCATGGCTCAATTCACCAGTGAAAGCGCTAAGTCCCCTCCTAAGGTCCAGTCACGTACTTGGTGTGCAAGGTGTCGCAATCATGGACATGAATCCAAAGAGTGTGGCTTCAATGAGCCACACACACCATACAAGCATGTAGATACAATGAGAGGACAACACCTTTCCCAACCGGTGATCCAAGCCCCCGTGGTGGGTAGCCATTCAAACCGCCCCGTCGATGGCTCCACTTAATCCATACCGCAAACCACAATTCCATCCCCATGGAAATTTTTCTCCCAGGGATGTGCCTGGCCCATTTTCACGTGTTTTTTTTGTCATTCCCGAAGCCACTCGTCGCGCAAGTCAGAATGTGACATTTGGAGGAAGCACAGAGCTGAAGTGGAAGGAGCCTAGGCTTCAACATCAGGACCATCGGCAGTGAATGCCTTAGAAATCCAAGCTCTCGAGAAGCCAGAAGAAGTCAGGTCGACCAAAGAGGTGGTCTAATTATTAGCCATGGTGGTGACACAATCTATGCAACCCTAGTCTCCAGAGGCGGTAGAACACCCAACCTTAGATAAGAGGGTGAAGTAGAAAGTTTTCAACTGGTAGGAGCAGAACAAGGTATGGACGGAAGTGTGTGATTGGGTGGAAACGCAGCAGAGAGGCGCTACAAAAAACAGAGCCAAAAAGGCTCAGACCAGTCTGTCGGGAAAAAACCCAAAGTCAATTTACGAGAGATGAACCCAAAGCAAGAAGGCGAACTGTCCTCGCAAGTGGAGACACTAAGGCCAAAGAAAGGTGCAGAGACACCATGGCCGAAAAGAGGTGCGGAAGCACCAAAGTAGGAAGAAAGCCGAAGAAGTCGGCTTGGAAAAGTAGAAACTCTGCCGTATGATCTGTGGGAAGATCTAAAGAAGCAACCAATTCACATGTCAGTTGAATAGCTCCTCACACCGGTACCGAACTTTAGGGAATAGCTACTATGTCGCCTAATGCCTCAAGAAGAGAAGATGGCACCTTCATAGCCACCCGCTAAAAGCCATGCACATAGATAAGATAGAAACCTCGTCGAGAGAAGCCCCAATTTATGATGAAGCCATCCCAATGATCCAGGTCAATTTGGCCGAAGTGGATATAGCATAAGTTATGCTGGATGGAGGATCATGAGTCAACATACTATCGGATACGACATGTAGAATGCTCGGTTTAAGAAGATGGAAATCCACTCCATTTGCCAAAAACATAGAGAATTAGGCGAGTGGACCCCCTCAGATTAATTTGCGAGCTCATGTTAGAAGTCGCTGGGTTTAGTTTCCATATCGCAGTAGTGGTGCTCCAAATGGAGGACATCAAATATGCTTACCTGATGCTACTAGGCAAGCCATGGCAAGGATCAAGCAAGAGTGGGATGTAGATAGGATAACTATCCGCTAAGAAAAGAATAAAGTCAGGATTTCTGTCACCAGTCCACGGAAAGTGGAGAATCCGTCTCGGCCAAAAGTCATCGAGGGAGTAAACATGCTAGAAGGATTAGACCTTGATGAAGAGGAAGAGTACCTCCAACAGAATGCCAACCTAATCAGCATGTTTAAAGTTGATGTGGTTTGGGTAACAGACAGATATAGGTTGGATCATCAGGGATCAACCTGATCCGTTGAGCTAAGGGAAATTTCCTGACAAGGTCAACGATGTTTTTGAAGCTTTAGCTGATGGTAGTACCCCGAGTATACAATAGATCATTGCACTGGAGAAATATTTTGATAGGGACCTCAAGCAATCCAAAAGGGTGAAGGAAGATAAACTAATGGAGATGAACCTGGGAATATAGGGCGACTCGAAGATGGATAGAGTTAGTGCCAAGCTGGATGCTTCATTCCGACAGGAAGTCTAGGTGTTGCTCATGTCCTTCAAGGATGTGTTTGCGTGGAGCTACACCGAAATCTTATATGGTGTAGGAGATCTTTGAGAGACCTTCCTAGATTGATTACACTAGCATATGGAAAGAATGGAAGCACAAGTGGGTCCACTTGTGTTGTATGAAGCTATGCTATATGAAAATGTTATGGAGCCAATATCGTTCAGGTCTAGAGGAGGGCTTCTTAAAGAAAGGTTGCTTCTTCAATATGGATGGCTACTCCATGATCATGGCATCACCCAAGGGAAGATTGTATTTAAAAATACGGATGTCAAGCCATTTTTTGAGTGCATCAACATTAGTGTTTACACTAGAGCTAGGATTTGGGTTTGCAATTTGTACCACAATTAGGGTTTGCAATATGTGATTTTGATTTATACCGCAATTAAGATTTGGATGTGCTTGTGTTTCATGAGATGATTCCCTTGTAAATGTAAGAGAGGGCAAGGCGCATCAAGAACCAATTAGAAATGATGAGGATGTCTTGATGGCCTAAGGAGAGGTATACTAAACAACGAGTGAGTGGGAACGAGCGAAATAAAGATCAAGAAAATCCCAAAAAGAAAAGACAATGAAATCTACAATGTCTATTGCAATGAGAAATTCATGCATGAGATCATGTCACTTTGGCACAAAAAAGTTTGAGGTTGCTCTGTTCATGCATAAGTTGAGAGTCTATCTGTCCGCTGTTGAAATGCTGAGAAGCTTTGGAGCCTTGAAGCTCAAGATGTAATGTTTGTAAAGCTCAATGGGAAATGAACTTCTTGGTTGGAGTCAAGGAGCTGAATAATATATGGCCCATAAAAGAAACACATATGTGAAAAGCATCCTACTAATTTGCAAGAGAGATAGAGAGAGACAAAGAGAGAGAGAGAGATTATGAATATTAAAATAAGTTGGCTAAGCTAAAGGGTTTATAGATGGGACTATAGATTAATGGTGAAAGGAGCTAGGATAGCATTTACACCACATACATGCACCATACAACATAATGCTAATCATCACACCTCCATGCATCCTTGTAAGTTGTAACTGCCAAATGTATATATCATTGTGTTAAATTCCAACCAATGATATATTATAATCAAGTTATTCACTTACGTGCTCTTATATTCTCCATGTTGGGATTATCCTTAGGGGGAATAGCCATTTCACGAGTGAAAGAGAAAGAAACGAGCAAGATACTAAAACGCAGAAATTACAAAATTTTTTATCAACATAACACTATTCATCTTGCAATGTAACTAGACTAATAAAAAGAGAAGCACGAGCTATCTGAGGACAACTATAGACACCATAATATCCAAAGTAGCTACACCAATCCACCATAATATCAAAACCCCACCAGAATATTAGAACTATCTATATCAAAATATTAAAAGATGTTTGCCACATAGGTTTCTAGAACTGAGAGGACCAATTTATGATATCATCTCGAGATTCTCCTACCAAAACGTTAAAGGCATGTAGCATTGACGTGGAAGTAGCTAGGTAGTTTCAGTAGCTGTGGGATAACGAATAATTTAACTTTTGTGAGTGCCTGGAAATAATGAGCAGTAGCATCCAAGTTCAACACTTGTAAGCATTGGGAGAAATATAGACTCTCATTTTTTCCCTTAAGGATTTCCTTGGGCCAAAGACCAAACCCCAAGAGCAGGCCCTGGTGGCCCATGTTGAGATATCGAGCTCATCTACTGAGGCGGTGGACACTGATGACCGCCTGGGGGATAGACCCCACACTTACACCACTGGCATGGTTGGTGAGATCATGGGTGATATGCGGCCAGTGGGATGACAGGCTGTGTGACAGCCATTCTAGAGACTAGCATAGTTATAGCGCGAGCTCATTTAGTTGGGTTCACACTATAGAGATCCCTAGTATGTATTTAGTTGAGTACCTTTTATATTGTGTGTACTCTTATCCTACTCTTATCTTTGTATATGGTGTGTTGAGTGTTGTGTGAAGTAGAAGAAGATTTTCAGCCTCTCACCTTGTGTGCTCTCTTTTAGGGTTTTGTGAGTGTGTGTGTGTGCTTACAAGAGCTGAAGCTCTCTTCTCCCCTACATCTTTTCATGGTATCCTAGATTGGTTCATGAGAAGAACAAGAAGCGGTAGGAGGGTAAGAGCTTCAACTACTCTTCCCTATTTGTGTTGGCGCCTACACCCTTGTCAGGAGCTCTACGGGAGGCACCGACAAACAATCTCTGATTGAGGAGCTTTCTTCGCGAGAGTAAAGCTATAGGGAAACTATAACATCCTATTGGACAATGTTTTTCGGGCCAAAAACACGTTTTGGGCACGTTACGAGCTCCGTTTTTCAGAAAGCAGGCAATTTCCAGCACTGCGGGTAAGTCATCGATTCTTTGCAAAACTCTGTTTTAAGAACTGCAGGAAGACAGATTGGTTGTGCAGACATTGTGTGTCCTGCAAGGAGGTCAACAGTTGCCATTGGGGGTGTATGTATGCACATTGAGGTCACTAGTTGTGACATTTGAGTGTAGTACAGTACCGCTGGCAGAAAATATAGCAGTTTGTGCAGGACAAACCAAAGTGTTGTTTCTGGTAAATTTGTGTCTGGCAAGATGTCAAATGATGGCATAAACCAGATTGTTGCTGAGAATCTTGACAAGAACAACTTTCATGCTTGGAGGTTCAGGTGGACAAATTTCCTGATAGAAAAGGGTTACTGTGGGACTACATAGAAGGTGAGCATGAAGAGGCACTGGAGATACCGCCGACTGTTGCAGATGTGAAAGAGTTCAAGGAGCCAGAAAAGTTATGTATTGACTCTCTATCAGTATATAGGACACCATGATTAGGCACATACAGGATGCCAAGTCCCCCAAGGAGGCATGGGACACCTTGGTAAAACTCTATGAAACAAATACAAAGGCACGAAAGATACAGTTGAAGAATGAACATATCATGGAGAAAAAGAGTATGTCTGTGAATGACTATGCATTGAAGATCAAGGGTATTGTGGAATCCCTTGCATCTATTGGCGTTTCAGTAGATGATGATGATAAGATGGAAGTCTGCCTACGTGGTCTTGGGCCACAATACAAGGTGTTCAAGACGTCTATTCAGACTCGGGAAAACATTCCCAATTTCACATATTTGGTGTCTATGCTGATTATAGAATAGAAGAGCTTGGGTGAAGACCAACAGTCTTCACAAAACAAAAACAGTTAAGAGCAACAGACCTTCTACACAAGTTCACCAAGAGGACAAGGTAGAGGAGGCCCTCGACGCGGTTAAGGAGGTGGCCAAAAAGGTAATCAGAATTATGGCCAGTACAGCAATAGCAACAATAATCCCAGAATTCATAACAACAACAACAACACGCAGGTGGAAGAGGCCAATTCAGAGGCAAAGGGAGTCAAAGAGGTCGTGGAAATTGACAAAGGTAGTATAATGATACACGTGGATGCTTTTATTGTGGTAAGCCTGGATATGTGCAGGTAGATTGTTATAAGAAGCAGGCTGACATGCAAAATGGAAAATTGCATCAAAACAACTATGCATCCTCGAGAGCAAAAACAATGAGGATAATGAAAGGTTGTTTGTTATGCAGCATGTCGTTAATGCCATGTCTGAAAATGTTGAAGCAGCACATAAAGATGATATATGGTACGTTGATTTAGGTGCTTTGAACCACGTGACAAGTCATGGGGGGAGTGGTCTAAGGAGATGAAAAACCTTGAAAGACCAGGTTTTGTGGAAACAGGGGATGACATTGCTTATCTAATTGCCCATGTTGGAGATGTGCCATTGTCTATGCAGGATGGCAAAGTGAAGTACCTTGCAAATATACTTCATGTTCCGAACATAACAAAGAATCTGGTTTCAGTTGGCCAGATGATTGAGCAGGGTTTGCAGGTTCGGTTTAACCCTAATGGTTGTTATATTGAAGACTTTAAAGACAAGTGCAGGTTGGTTGCAAAAGGCAACAGAGTGGGTAGGATGTTTGCATTGAATGTAAACATGCCTGAAGTGAGTGCTTTGTGATGTTTGCAAATAGTTCAGGAATTGTTGCAGACACAGGCATTTGGCATAAAAGAATTGGATATGTGAATGTGCAGAGAATGAAGTCTATGCAGACTAAAGGAATTGTGACAGGGTTGCCAAAATTTAAAGTTAAAGGTATGCAGAGAATATGTGAAGCATGCCAATTTGGAAAGCAAACAAAGCATGTATTTCCACGTAATAGAAATGTGAGCAGAAATGCACTAGATGTTGTGCATTCATATGTATGGGGTCCTACGAAGGCTGCAGGTATTATGTGACATTTATTGATGACCACACACAAGGAAAGTGTGGGTATACTTCATGAAGGAGAAGGGTGAGGTGTTCACTCACTTTCAGAATTTTAGAGTTATGGTTGAAAAGCATGTAAAGTGCCTAAGGTTAGATGGAGGGGGAGAGTAATTCTCCAATGAGTTCTCTGAATTTTTGAAGAAGAATGGTATTCGGAGACAGTTTACATGCAGATACACTCCGTAGCAAAATGGAGTTGCTGAGTGGAAAAACAAACACATTGCTGAGATTGCGCGAGCATTGATGGAAGAGAAGAATATGCCGCATAGCTATTGGGCTGAGGCTATTTCTATAGCAGTTTGCATCATGAACAGGACTCCAACTACAGCCATACATGATGTAACTCCAGAGGAGAGGTTTACTCGTAGAAAACCGGATTTGTCTCATCTGAAAGTCTTTGGATGCATTGCATATGTGCATGTGCCAGATGAGCTGAGAACTAAGCTAGATCCAAAAGCTAAAAAATGTGTGTTTATTGGGTATTTCCTTGAGCAAAAGGGATACAGGTGTTATAACCCTGCTACACGTGAGTTGAGGGTAAGCAGGGATGTTTTTGATGAGATGAGCAGCTGGTATGCTGCTGAAAAAGAAGCTGTTGGGGCTGATGTGAGTGGAAATGTGGTTGCACACAATGCAAGTCACAGCAATCACAGTCTTTGAGTGGACCAGGAGAGTCCTCATCTAGTGGTTCAGTTGATAGACCATGGAGTGACAGGCTACATCATAATACCAGATCTACAAATGTGATTAGTACATCACATAAAGGAAAGTGAAGGTGGTTGAGCCCCTTAGTATGCCTGACATTTTTGCAGGGCATTCTCATGTTGATGGAGAGTCTAGTGGCTCAGAGATGAGTCGTGATGAGAACTTGGGATACCAGCTATGAGAACACCTGGTGTAAAGAAGGCTATGGAAGCCTTGAATGCAAAGCTGCGAAGATCTGGGAGAGTGAGAATCCTATGCAGAGGTTTACCTATCATGGTTATGTGGCACATCACTATGCATATATGGCAAAAGTTGTGCAGGTTGTAGAGCCCACATGCATTGATGAGGCTGTTGAAAATGTATGTTGGGAGAAAGCTATGGATGAGAAGATGGATGCACTATATGGAAATGAGACTTGGGATTTAGTGCAATTGCCTGAAGGCAAGAAAGCCACTGGGATGCAAGTGGGTGTACAAAGTAAAACATAACAGTGACGGAAGCATAAGCAGATACAAGGCTAGATTGGTAGCCAAAGGATATGCGCACACATATGGCATTGATTATGAGGAAACTTTCAGCCCAGTTGCTAAGATGGCAACAGTGAGAGTTGTGATAGCAGTGGCTGCATCAAAGCAATGGTCTTTACATCAGATGGATGTAAAGAATGCATTCTTGCATAGGGATTTGCAGGAAGAGGTGTATATGTTGTAGCCACCTGGTTATGAGGATGTGAGACACCTCGAGCATGTTTGCAGGTTGAAGAAAGCCTTGTATGGCTTAAAACAAGCACCAAGAGCATGGTCTGACAAGATTTTTTAATATCTTGTTATTATTGGCTTTCATGTAGCCAATGCAGATTTCTCGTTGTATGTGAAACACCGTGATAGAGGGGTTGTGCTTGTTGTCATCTATGTAGATGACCTGATCATTACGGGGGACCATGATGCAAAGATCTTTGATGTAAAGATCTTGCTTAGACAGAAGTTTGAGATGAAGGATCTGGGGGAGCTCAGATATTTCTAAGGATCTGGGGGAGCTCAGATATTTCTTAGGCATTGAGGTGATTAGGTCACCACATGGTATTGGATTACTGCACAGATAGTATGTCTTGGACATGTTGTCCAAGTATGGTATGATAGGTTGTAAGCCTATCTCAGTGCCATTGGATCAGAATGGCAAGTTGAGTACAGATTCAGGAGAGATTTTGGAGGATTCTACTATGTATAGGTGCATGGTAGGAAGCTTGATCTAAATGACGATCACTAGGCCAGATTTGAGCTATGCTATTGGGTTGGTGAGTCAGTTTATGTAGGTTTCTCATCAGAAGCTGCATTTGGATGCATTGAGACGCATACTAAGGTATGTGAGGTCTACTTTGCATTGTGGACTTTTTTATGAAACTGGGACAGAGATATGTGTACATGGGTACATAGATGCTGATTGGGCTGGTAGTATCTCAGACAGAAGATCTACTAGTGGCTTCATGTTTTCTTTAGGGAGTGCTGCTGTGACTTGGAGCAGCAAGAAGCAGCCTACGGTTGCTCTATCCAACCAGTACTATAGAGGCCGAGTACAGAGGTGCTACTACGGCAGCATGTGAGGTAGCTTGGTTGAGAGAAATACTTGCAGATTTGGGTCTATCAGTGGATAGACAAGTTGTCATTTTCTGTGACAACATTAGCAGTATACAGTTGGCCAGGAACCCAATTTTTCATTCCTCATGGAAACTAAGGCAATAATGAAGGAAATCAAGAGAGGAAGAAAAAAGAAGACAGAAAGGACGATGAGAGGTGTCATACGAGATGTGGCTGAGGAGACACAAAGAATTGAGGTTGAGCTCACACAACAGATCAAGTCGTATACCAGTAAGTACTAGAGCAGCAAGAAGCCACTATCAGCACAGCCAGGCCACATAAGAAGAAGCACAGCAAATGACTCCTCCTCAAAGCCCAGCTCAGCTAATCTTCAAAAATCTATCTCCACTCAAGAATTGTACTATGTTAGACACACTTGCACAGGGATGTAGTCAGAGACTGAAGTAGAAGCAGTGCCAATGGAAGAACCCCAGGAGCTTGAAGAAGCAACATTGCTCCAAGTGCAAGTCACAATAGTGCCATTAGATATAGGTAAAAGGCCAAGTGCTGAAGATACACCTATAGTCCAAGCAAAAGGAGGCATTTGGTGGAGGATACCAGAGCCATCATTCCTACATAATCTAGACTATGAAAAATTCCTTCAGGAAACGATGAAAGGACTAGATGAGTTACTAAACTTTTTGCATGCAAGATTGAAAGGAGCAGTGGCTATACAAGTGCATCATTGTGGGAGCAGGAGCAATGAGTATGGCGGTGCCATCTGCTCACAACACATATGCTTCATGATCATAATGCCACACTCTGGTTAAGAGTCCAACAACCAAGTATAGACCTTACAAGAACACCTAACAAACGTTGGAGGCTACACACAGGGATGTGATCACGAAGAGTTTAAAGGCAACTGAGGAGCAAGAGGCCACATGGACACCCATGCAACCACTACACTGGAAGGCCCATGCCTACCCCACATCTAGCCCATTTATAGGCACCACACTTTCCACAAGCTCATACAATGACCACAAATCGGTGTACTTTCATGTACACCATCGTTTCCACCCCTCTTTTCCTCTGTTCTCACCCATACTCGTACCCTTACTAGACCCTATATAAACCCCCCATCCCCAGCACCCCCCTCTATGGTCGGTAGCCCCTCTCTAGCTGGAAGCTCTCCCTGATAGCCCTCTGTATAGCCAAGCTCTCCCCAACAGCCCTCTATAGCCAAGCTCTCCCCAACAGCCCTCTCTAGTTAAGCTCTCATAGCCAGTCCCCTTATGTTGTGGAGGGAGTGTCCTACACCTCTCTCCCTGTGTGAATAGACTTAAGGGGAGAACACTCCTCCTCCCTCTATGTTTGGCTCTAGCCAGCCATGATCTTCAACTATGGACACTCTACTTCCCCCCCCATACAAAAAGACTTAAGAAAGAACACACTAGCCCAAAGAGGTGGTTCCGTGGGGGAGTCTTTTTCTCATAAACTGAGCAAACGAACTCCAAATTATGAAACATCTAGATCATTGAGTTTGTGATTGTATGAGCTACATGAGAGTAGACACTATGGCGCCTCCTTGAAGATGCCAAAAAGCTGCCTCGAGAAGCGTACACACGACATTAATGACACAAGAGGGGATGCTCCGAACACAGCCCTAGCTCTTCCCTTGGGAGTCCCTCATTAAGGCAATGGCCAAGTTAGCTTGAAAATCATCTAAAAAAAGGTTTTTGGATTAGGATTTAGGTTTAAATTCTTAGGGTTGTTTTGAAGTGTATATTTTATCTCAATTACATGTTGGTTGATAAAATACCTTACTAGTACAAATTGATTTGGTGAGTGAATGAATGATTGTAGGAGGAGGAAGACACTTCCTCCAAATTCGTAGTCTTTTCCATCTTCGAGGTAGCTTGTCACTCCTCGAATTACAAATTGTATGATACGATGATGCAAATACTCAAGAAGTTCTCTCCCTGATCCCTCTCGTATCCAAGGAGGGTCAAGGAGGGTGGGTAGAGGCCTAGGACCCTTTCGAGTGCCTGAGATCACACCTTTCAGGGGTTGATTAGAATTGAGACAATTGAGGGCGTACAGGTGGAGGGTTTCGTGAATGGGAGAAAACTTAAAAAATATTTTGGACCACTGACCAAAGATGCTATCGCAAGAACACGAGCTGCTCTTTGTCCAAAAGAGATGCTCTTTTGGACCAAAGAGCTTGCTGGATATTTTGGGCCACTGACCAAAAGCAGCTCGTGAAAGAAAAAATCCAGCAAGCTCAAGAAGAGGCTAAGGCAAGGGAGGCCAAAGCCAAACAGATACTCTAGAGGAGAATGTTGAACGTGAACATGGCTTCACTAACTCTCTTAGACGAAGAGGAACTAAACATTGAGCAATCATGACTCAAGGTGGGACTCTCTATGGCTAAATGTCATGTAACGAGCATTGTAATAATAGATACGGGATCAAGTCATAACCTGATCTCATATGAGACATGGGTAGCCTTAGATAAACTGCACCTTGAAACCACCAACGCACAAGTACGTAATGTTCACTTGACTACAAAAGCTGAGGGATTTTTAAGTGTTAATATTTCCATCAGAAATAATTCCTTGGTTGGGAAGGTGTTTATCATGCCTGTAGGCTCCATGGAAGAGGAAATGATCCTAGGATGATCTTGGATTCACGCCAACAACTGTAATATCCAATGGGAAAAGAGGACAGCACTGCTAAGTGAGGGCAACAATGTCATATCCATAACCTTATGGAGCCTGATAAACACAGGAAGCAGGCCATGATTTAGGAGAGAGAAACACCAAGCATGTGGCATCAACTCATGAAGCAGGCCATGATTTAGGAGAGAGAAACACCAAGCATGGTGGCATCAACTCAGGAAGCAGGCCATGATTTAGGAGAGAGAAACACCAAGCATGGTGGCATCAACTCATGAAGAAAAAAAGGTAACAATTCTGCAATCCCATGCAAAAAGCAGCCCAAGTCACAGGGTAGACAACATTGGGTGTCTAAAGGGAAACTTAAAAACTAGCTCCACAAGGAGGAGAAGGGAGTCAATAAGGAATCAACAAGAAGGGTTCAAAAGGGAGACAAGGGACATAAATGGTCTTCACAAGTAAGTTGGCAATACTCCAAACAAATCAACACTCCACAAAGCATTCGTAAAATGGGTCCAAAAGGATTTGCTAATGGCACAAGGTTACTACCAAGGCAATACAACAGTATCGGTGCCTAAACTCTTCCTAGTGATCACCGTTGCACACACTCGAATATAAAGGAAAGGGTAGTAAAGGCATTCAGAACCAACTCCCAACTAAAGCAAATGCTAAAAGTGCACAAACACTGGTGTGGAGGAAGAAGCCAACCCAACAAGATGGGTTGAATATAGCCAAACCAATACCTGCCACCCCGATCAAGGAGCTGGACAAGAACCGTGAAGGGAGAAAAAAGAAGGTTCAACAAATGGACACTAATACAAGCCCCAATCCATAGGCCTCCGTAGAAAAACTGTTCAGTTGGGTGGAGGGAAGAATCAAGCACTCCCACATGGAGTTAAAACTTTGCAACAACATCTACCGAGAATTGCCAAAGTACCACCTTGTTTTCCATAAAAATAAAAAGATGAAGATGTCAACCTTAGACTTAGAAGCCACAAAGACCCCTGTGGTAACATAGGCCAGTGCTACGAGATCCCCGGTGAGCCAGAAGAAAAGACCCACACGGAGCCCGAAGATGAACTACCTGGGTCCATACGCTCAGGCCTTCCATGGATCCATCATAAGTAAAGAGATCCACATGGCACATGGAAAGGTGGTGTTGCAATAGCATAGCCCAGAGTGCCTCCACATTCTGGAAAAGGTAGAAGTGAAAGACAAGCTGGAGAAGGTGGAGAATGGCATAGGTTCTTCCCCGAAACATTGACATCGAAATTTGTGCAGAATACATAAAGACGTATGACAAAGCCACCAAGATGGCACCACGGAACAAGTACTAATCATAGAAGATTTAATACGTGAAGCTCTACAGCTCCCACCACCATTCAAGATACTTGCACATGCCTTTGACAAGATGCGCCCCAATGCCATGTTGAAGAAGAGCTCCTACAACTCTAATGGCGCTGAATACAAAAATATAAGGGATGTAGCCACAGAAAAGGCATGCAGGGCAGTGTCATTAATCATGCAACAGCTGAAGCCACTGGACAGGTATAATAGGATGCCATTGAACCGAATCGCAAAGGTACATGAAGAAAAGGAGGAGGATTGGGCATATTATATACACAGGGAGATGGAAAACCACCTTAAGGTCCATCAACACCATATTGGGGAATATGGGAATTTCTCATAAGTTTGGGACATGTGGTCAAAACTTTGGATTCGCCATAACTTGAACACCATTTGTCCAAATTGTGTGCTATAAAGCTCAATAGATCCCATTTTTCAAGCACTTTCCAATGATAGGTCACATGATAGGGTTTTGAAAAACTTATAGACATGTTTACCGAGTCCCACCTTTTTAGTATTACAAAAATGGGACTTGGGAGATTCCCAAACTCACGAATATGGTGTTCATCAATAAAAAATATGCAACCCATACCTGATGACACAAGTATTGAACCATGTGGCTAGGAGGCCTCTTTCAGAACTAGAACTAGAACCAGCTAAGAAAATGTAATTGGCACTCCTCACAGAGCAACCAATGCTAACTGCTACAGAAATGCAAGAGGGACAAGCTGTCCTCATGGAAACTAAGGCAATAATGAAGGAAATCAAGAGAGGAAGAAAAAAGAAGACAGAAAGGACGATGAGAGGTGTCATACGAGATGTGGCTGAGGAAACACAAAGAATTGAGGTTGAGCTCACACAACAGATCAAGTCGTATACCAATAAGTACTAGAGAAGCAAGAAGCCACTATTAGCACATCCAGGCCACATACGAAGAAGCACAGCAAATGACTCCTCCTTAAAGCCCAGTTCAGCTAATCTTCAAAAATCTTTCTCCACTCAAGAATTGTACTATGTTAGACACACCTGCACAGGGATGTAGTCAGAGACTGAAGTAGAAGCAGTGCCAATGGAAGAACCCCAGGAGCTTGAAGAAGCAACATTGCTCCAAGTGCAAGTCACAACAGTGCCATTGGATATAGGTAAAAGGCCAAGTGCTAAAGATACACCTAGTCCAAGCAAAAGGAGGCATCTGGAGGATGAAGATATGATACCAGAGCCATCATTCCTACATAATCTAGACTATGAAAAATTCCTTCAGGAAATGATGGAAGGACTAGATGAGTTACTAAACCCATCGCATGCAAGATTGAAAGGAGCAGTGGCCACAAGTGCATCATTGTGGGAGCAGGAGCAATGAGTATGGCGGTGCCATCTCCTCACAACACATATGCTTCATGATCGTAATGCCACACTCTCGAAGCAAGTTCAAGAGTCCAACAACCAAGTATAGACCTTACAAGAACACCTAACAAACGTTGGAGGCTACACACAGGGATGTGATCACGAAGAGTTTAAAGGCAACTGAGGAGTAAGAGGCCAGGTACCAAGCGCGCCGAAAAATAATAATTTGGTTCTCAGCCAAACTATTGTGCAAAGAATTAAAGAGAATACGGATTTGAAAGCGTAGCTGCAGCAGGCTAAAGAGCAACTTCAGAAGGAAGTTACCCATAACCAAGAGCTAGCAGCCATCCATGCCTAGCAAGTACAGGAGCTCCAGCACACTTCCCTAGCTAAAGAAGAAGAGCTACAAGGTTAGATCAAGATGCTATTTGTAAGATTCCTCCTCTTCAGTATCTATAAAGCTAAGAAATCATTGTACACTTTCCCTTGACTTTAATCTTTAAAATAGTTCATTTTCTCTTAGATTGACTTAGAGAGAGAAAATATTATAGAGAGAGGTATTACAGTTTCAAGATAATTTTGGATACAAAGTTACCCTTTAATTTTAAGATAAATTCCCCTGAAACAAAAGTTTACAAAGAGTTTTCGAATGTACATTAGAAATTAATTGAATATGTGCACTGGACACTTTAACCTAGGGGTACCTATTTTCAGAAAAAATTGGATTAAGGTTCAAAGAGTGTTCTAATGGGCCTATGGGATTAATACAAGTGTTTGAATAAGAAAAAATTCAAGAAGAAAAGAAAATCCACCAAAAATGAGTAAATTTTCACATAAGATGAAGAGTTGACCAGTACTGGAACTTAGTATTAAAAAAATGTGAATTTTGACACCTATATGGAGAGATAATCCCACTTCAAGGAGGCGCCTAGAAATCACATCAAAGGGGTCATTTTTTTATTCAAAACATACATGAGGTGGCTAGATATTTCATGTCTCATCTCTCCTCTTCCAAACTAGATCAAAAAGTGGGCATAACTAGTCTAAATCTTGTCCAAATTGGCCCAAACTGAAGCTGGAAGCCTCTAGATCCTAGTTGGGCTTGGTTGGAGGCCTCCCTCACCTATAAATAGAATCCCATTCCTTTGTATTTTTATCTTAGAGTATTTACATACTAGTGTAATTTTCATTTTAGTGTAATTCCTTCATCCCTCTTTCTTGCCTCTCCATTGTGAAACTTTGGTGCTTCACTAAACCTCTTCTTCTCTTGAAGACTACCCTCTTGTCTTGGTGGCCAAGCCTCTTCATTGAGGGCTACACATCTCCTTGCAAGATAAAGAATCAATCCGAAATCAAGGGTAAGCCTAAACAATGATGTTTATACTATCTTCTTCTCCTCTACATGCTTGGGAAGCATCCTATCTCATGGTTTCTTCTTAAAACCATGCCCTTCTTGATTTATGTTGTTGTTTAGATGAAATAATGTTAATCTCCTATGCTTAAGTGTATTGTTTATGATTAATATTCACTCTTTATGAAGGAATACTCACTTCTTATGGTTAAATCCTTCTTGCAAGGTTAAACCTTAATTCTAATCTCATTTTTTATCCCTAAACTCTAAGCTTATCAAGCTAGAGATGAACGTTAAACATTTTTATGTTTATTAACCTACTTAGAACAAGGTTAATTCATTTAAGCTTGTTTTTATGATAAGAAATTTTATATTTATTCATTTTATGATGAAAGAGAGCTTATGATAACATTTATCTATCTATTTTCATATGGAAGTTATATTTGAATACTTTTATTAAATAAACAAGATGTTTAGATGCATTTATGTTTATGTTTATGCTTAGGTTTGTGCATAAATAAATTTTTATATTAAAAGTGGAATTTTGAGCATTCTCATTTCATAGAAAATGCAGGGAAGCTATGGCAAAAATTTTATCATTAGAAAATGAATTTAAATTTATGCATAATAAATTTATGCTAAAAGCGAAGTTTTGAGCATTATTCATTTGCCAGAAAAATAAAGAAGGTTATGCACAGTTTTTTCTAGATTCATTTAATTTATGGAAATTATGAAAAGATTCACATAATTTTTTCCTTTCATCAAAAGTGGACTTTTGAGTATATTATATTTTAGAAATTATGAGAATGTTATGTACAATTCTTCTCTAATTTTCAAATGAAGATTATGAATATAATTCATTTAAATAAAAATGAATTAGTATGTGTGCAATAAATATTTTATGCTGAAAGAGGAATTCTGGGTATAATTGATTTTTGTAAATCCCATAAGGATGTATGCATAAATCTTTTATTCAAAAAGAGGAATATTGAGAATATTTTATTTTGGAAAAATTGAGAAAAGAATGTGAAAATATTCATAGGAATGCATAGCAAAAACATGGATAAATTTTTAATCACAGAAAGAGGAATTACGAACATATTTTACTTTTGGAATTATGAAGTATACGTCTAGATTCTCGAAAAATAGAATCTTAAGTTCGTTCTGAATGGAAAAAAGGTGAGTGGAAACTCTTACTAGAATTATTGATTAAATCAAGAATTCCACCACCATAATCAGATTTAATGATTTATGGACAAGGGAATTGCATAAAGGCTTTCTCGATGATTAAAGAATTGGTTGAGACTGACTGAAATAACCTAATAAAGATTCTAATCCAACTCGTATTCCATCTCTTGGTTAGGTTTTTGACAGGAAAAGGATTTTTCAGAAAAAGACCAGAAACATGCTTAGTTGGATGAATGTAAATACTTGAGATTAACTTATTCCAAGATTCCCTGGGAAAGGATTCTGGAATTCTTGAAAGGATAAGGATCCAAAAGTGAACTGAAATTCAAACTTAAATGAATTAAGACGAGAAAAAAGTTATCTTTAACGAAGCCAAGTAATGGCCGAGACTTAGAAAGTTCTATGAGTATGAAAAGTAGAGTAACTGTACTCTTAACCTGGTTGATTGTGGAACAAAAATTCTGATAACTAGATCAAGGAAAGTTGATAATCAAACCTGATTCGCTCAAAGTGAAAAGAGACCATCTTGTTTGTGAAAATCCGAATAAAATGTGGAATGATGTGAAATAATTTGGAATGATGTGAAATAATGTGGAATGATGTTAAATAATGTGGAATGATGTTGAATTATGTGAAATAATGTGAAATGACATGGAATGATGAGGAATGATGTGAAATGATGAGAAATGATGAGGAATGATGTGTAAAGATGGGAATCTTACTTGAAAAATTTGCATGTGAAACCTGTTTTTAAAGATTGTTTTATGTCAAGAATGCTAGAGGAAGCATTTTGACTATCTTCTGGAAAGAGGTCGTGGACCTGGGTTAAGAATGTTGCAATAGCCAGCAGACAGAGAGTCAAAGAAGGACGTCTCACGTGGCAAGGTCGGCCGAGGTCTTGACCAGCCTCGGTTTGGTTAAAATGGTGAGCTTCCGGTACGGTGGATGAGGGGCCAAGGAAGCGGCCCATGAGTGCTAGGTCACTTGTGAAGGATCCTAGAGGGTGCTTACCATACGGTGCTTGGGCTCTAGGTCGCTTAAGATACCCACACATGCATCGAGGAAGAAAATGGAACATTGAGTTGAAGTTGTTTTCTGAACACGGGCCTAGATCGGGTTGGTTGACCTTGCTGGTCTTCAACAGATAAGTCCATGGCTCCTTTTTGGTAAACTGGGTCTCGTTGGTTGATCCAGCTGATCTTCAACGGAGAGTCCATATGGATTTTATGGATAGAAATTGAAACATGTGGAACTTGGACCCGGGAACTGGAATACTGAGGATTATGATGGAAACATTGTGGTTTTATTGCAATTCTGTCTTGAAAATAGTTGAATGAGAAAAGGCAATTTCATATTGGGTGCGTAAGTGGTATGTCTACTTAATATTTTTGCATGAGTGCTGGCTAGGGGGCGTCGGAACTCTTTTCCCTCGTACCTGAGACAAAACACAACCAAATTTTTATAAACAGGGATCCCACCAATACAGTGGTTGGGCGCGGTTGGCTAAACCCATGGGCTGGTTGGGGTTAGGCTGGATTGGTGGATTCCTACAATAAAGTTCAATTCTGTTCAAGTTACAATAGTTTAAGTAAATCACGGGATAATTCTTGTTCTATGGGAAAGAATCCATGGCTGTACCTCACTTGAGGGGAAAAAAACGTTGATCTCTATGAACCAAGTGCAAGTTCCTCCCTTGATTCTTCCATGTGACCCGTAGGTTTGGTTGGAATACAAAGGATAGTTAAGGCTCTTGACCCCGTTAGATAAATTTTTGTTAGAAGATTTTCTTGGAGGAATCGCCTATGCTTTCTGAGTGAGGAAAGTTTTTTCCAGGTTCGGTTTTGGAAGAGCCGCTGTACTAGTCCCTTGCCCGAACATTTGTGGGCAAGGCCCCGAGTAAGTTGCTCTACCCTGCATAGTCGTTATTCTGCTACCTATTTTTCAGTTAAACTACAGGGAAGGGGTCCTACACTATCCTTAAGTTTGAAGGAAGTAGAAAGAAGAGTAACAATAAGAAAGAGAACAAAACAACAAGGCAAATGCGGAGAAAGTTAGAGCTCTTAATGATACCATTAGCACCAATCAAGCTAAGAGGCAGAGAATGGTGATTGCACACCAAGAGGCAATGGCGCAAGTCACCCAACATCTATGAGACAGTCAAAGATTGCCTGCCAAAAGACTTCAAAGAATCACAGAAGCTCAAGGAAGGGAGGCTACTGCACCAGACGTGCGCAAGAAGAAGTAACAAGGCACTTCGAGGAGTTGGACGCTCCCACCAGGATGGTCAAAGAAACTGCTATATCAAACCTCCTTAGTGCCAAGGACTCTTGTATCCAGAAATTAGAGTGTCAACTAGACATACAATACTGAAGTCAAAGACAAGAACCTACAAATGAAATGCACCTACTCCTTGAGTGAGTGAGCCTCGGACATAGGTTGTTAGTAACTCCTCGGGCCCCTCCTCAAACTCTTACTCTTTTCTTGCCTACGCTAACCCTCTCATTGCTTCAATATGATATAAATCTTTTTGAGGACCTAAGCCTAGGATAACTACTGCTCATTAAGCAAAATACTAAATGTGATGCTGATCCCACTATAATTATGGGAATTTTTTGGGGGGATGTAGTATTAACTAATCCTTAGGATATCTACTTTTATCCCTTACACCCAATTGTGCTAAACCTTCATAGTTGGTGTCGGGTGCTCCAAAACTCTGAAATCTTGGACAACAACGTCGAAAAATTAGACCTTTTTGTTCCAGATGATATTCTCGACACACCGGCCAACTACGAGGTTGTAGCGGCCCAGAGCTATCAATGGGTTATAAGCCATGGGTGGCTAGAAGTATACAACACTCACCAGCACTTAAACTTACGTGAATGTACTTTATATCATCCTTTTGGTATTCTAAAACTCTATCATAACATCTACAAGCATCTAGAGGCAATGTTAACAAATGTCCTTTACACTTTTGATAAAACACATTGAATATCCTAACACAAGTCTCGAGGATATCACTAAGCTTCAATATTTTATGAAATCCCACGAACCTAGCTACCCACCCCCTAGCTCAGGCCGTGGTCAGGAAGAGACACCAACTTCATCATCTAACCCTACTTATCCTGTGTATTCCAATGTAGCTAGTAAACTATTGAATTCGTATCCTAATGCACTGCCTACTAATAAGTCTCAATGTGAGATCCATGTCCCCACCGCGCAACAGATTTGGGGTGCTAGCAACGGAAGTAGCACATCTTGCATGGGCCAGGGTCTCACTCTCGGGGCCTCGCCCACCACCACGGATATCCGGACAGGTGACTAATTCCTCAATTCTTCCAAACCGAACTTGGAAAAACTTCTCTTGCCTGGAAAGCACGGGCGATTCCACCAGGATAGCTTTTCCCTAACGTAGTCAAAAGCCTTACTTAACTGAACTGATCTGACCGAACTCGTAAGTTCCATAGTCAGATTCAAGGGACAGATTGCACTTGGATCATACAGACCAACGCTTTTTTCCTCATCGAGAGGCACAGTCATTGATCCTTTTTCCATAGAACAATTTTTGTCCGGGATTTACTTCATCTATCGAACTAAACAGAATTTGAGTCTCGATTTACGGATCCATCAGTCCAGCCTAACCCCATCCAGTCCCATGGGTTAGCCAACCGCCCAACCACTGTAGTGATGGGATCCAATTAGGAATTTGGTCAGGTTTTGTCCCGGGTACCAAGGAAAAGAGTTCCTAGGCTCCCTAGCCGGAAGTTCATGCAAACATAAAACTAGTCACACCACTTATGCACCCAATACGAAATTGCCTTTTTCTCAGCATCAGCTAACTTTAAAACAATCCTTTAATGAAAACATTATGCCATTGATCACTATCCTCAAAATCTCTAGTTGAATCCATATTTCTAATCATTCATTCATCGGTGTACTTATGGCATCATTGGCAACCAGAACGCTCACCACCTATTCACTCAAGGGCCTTTTCGATAGTTCCTAGCTCATAGTAACCGGCAATATATTCACATAACAAAATGGAATCTCCGTGGAAGATCAGCAAGATCAACCAACAGATCCATATAAAAGAGCCATGGACTCATCCGTTGAGGACCAGCAAGGTCAATCAACCAGATCCATGCCCGGTTTCAGAAAACAACTCTTACTCCTTATTCCAATATCTTCCACGACGCACGTGTGGGTATCTTCGGCGACCCAGAGCCCGAGCACCGTATGGTCAGCACCCTCTAGGATCCTTCGCAGGTCACCTAGCGCTTCACTCATAGGCCGCTTCCTTGGTCCCTCATCCACCGTACCGAAAGCTCACCATTTAAATCGAACCGAGGCTGGTCAAGACCTCGGCTGACCTTGCTACGCGAGACGTCCTCCATTGGCTCTCCGCCGTCAGCAGTTGCAACTTTATCAGGTAGGTCTTCACGACCACATTCTCAAGATAGTCAAAATGCTTCCCCAACATTCTTGACATAAAACAATCATTTACAAACAGTTCACAAATACAGTTTCTATAATGAACTCACATCTTTCCAGATTGTTCCACATCAATCCATATTGCTTAATCCAATTCAAAATCCTATGTGTATCCATTCTTGACCAGATACATGATTTTCCATCCCATCACATCAGATTCATTCACTTCACATAACATCCATTCCTGTCTTTCTTAATTTACATTACGTCTCATCACATCGGTTTCTCATTATATCTCATTCGTTCAAATCTTATATTATTCATTCACATTCTGATTCACATGACATCTCATCTCATCCATTCGCTCATATCGACTTCATATCCATTCACATTCATATTTTCATTCCTTATTCCACACACACATCCACATTCGTACATCCACATTCACATCTACATCCATACATCCATTTTCACATCCACATTCATACATCCACATCCACATCCACATTCATACATCCACATCCACATCTACATTCATACATCCACATCTGCATTCATACATCCACATTCACATTCACATCCATACATCCATACCCACATTCCACATTCATACATCCATATCCACATTCCAATTCATACATCCACATTCACATTCACATCCATACATCCATATCCACATTCACATTCACATCCATACATCCATATCCACATTCCACATTCATACATCCATGTCCACATTCCAATTCATACATCCACATTCACATTCACATCCATACATCCATATCCACATTCACATTCATACATCCACATCCACATCTACATTCATACATCCACATTCACATACATATAACTACATCCATCCTTTCACATACATACATCTCCATCTATTCCTCGTTCATTTTCATCTATTTGATTCGTTTCACATCCTCATATCTATTTATAGAATACAAGAGAATTCTTATTTTTGATATAAGATTTCTTTACGCATCTATTTATGCATAAATTTCATTTTAAGGAGACTAACACTTTCGAAATAAAAATCAATCTTTTATGCATCTTCCTATACATAAAATCAAAATTGATGAAAACAACTCTTTTGAACTAAAAATAGATTTCTTTATGCATCTTTCCATGCATAAATCCAATTTAGTAGGAATTACACTTTTAGAATAAAAGATTTTTTCTTATGCATCCTATTTATGCATAAAATCATTTATGATGAAAATCACTCTTTTAATATAAAAGAATTTTTTTATGCATCTAATTTATGCATAAAATCATTTATGATGAAAGTAACACTTTTATTAAAAAAATAATCTTTTATGCATACTTCTATGCATGAAAATCAAATATGATAAAAGTAACACTTTTATAATAAAATAATAATCTTTTATGCATACCTTTATGCATGAAAATCAAATATGATAAAAGTAACACTTTTATAATAAAATAATATTCTTTTATGCATATCTCTATGCATGAAAATCAATTAATGAAAATCAATTATGATAAAAGTAACACTTTTATAATAAAAACATAATCTTTTATGCATACCTTTATGCATGAAAATCAAATATGATAAAAGTAACACTTTTACAATAAAATAATAATCTTTTGTGCATACCTCTATGCATGAAAATCGATTATGATAAAAGTAACACTTTTATAATAAAAACATAATCTTTTATGCCTAGAAATCCATTTTGATGAAAGTAACACTTTCATAATAAAGGAAAATTATTCCTTTATGCATAGAAATCTATTTTAATGAAAGTAACACTTTCATAATAAAAGAAAATTATTTCTTTATGCATAAAAATCTATTTTGATGAAAGTAACACTTTCATAATAAAAGAAAATTATTCCTTTATGCATAAAAATCTATTTTGATGAAAGTAACACTTTCATAATAAAAGAAAATTATTCCTTTATGCATAAAAATCTATTTTTATGAAAGTAACACTTTCATAATAAAAAAAAAATATTCCTTTATGCATAAGAATAATAATAATCAATATGCATCTTCTATGTATGAAAATGACACTTTTAGAGTATAGAATTGATAGGAATTACTCTTTTAGCATAATAAAAGATAATTCTTATTTCCAAAAAATTTTGCCATAACCTCCTTTGTATGGTTGACCATTTTTTAATTTTTTTTACTTAATTTTATCTTAAAAATTAACTCTAATTGATTTAGAGTAATCTATACTAATCAAAATTCACTTATAAAAGAGAAAACATTATAAAAAGTTTAATTCCAATAATTTTCACTTGACTAGGATAAAGAAGGGTTGATTCTAAGAAGAGAGAGGGGAAAAGCCTTTCGATCAAGGCATAACATCCATTTATCACTTCAAACAATCATAAACATTAGAAAAACATAAAATCAATAAAGAAAAATACAAGAATCTCTACTTACATAATTTCTTGGAGCTTTTCTTTGGCTTGATGGTTTGAGGGTTCAACTCTTGTTTGTAACAAGAGTGGCCACCAATCTTTGGAAGAGGAAAATGTCAAAAACTAGTGAATTATTAATGAATTCATAGTTCTTGGCTTGGGAGGAGTAGAGTAACAGTGCATAAACACTATTGAGTTTTCAACAAAGGGGAGGGCTTCTATTTATAGGAAAAATTGAGCTCCTAACCAAACAAACTGATTCTAGAATTTTCCAACTCAATTTGGTCACTTTTTGACCATTTTTAGGTCAGTTAAGCTCATTTTTTGAAACTAGACTTGAATTAGGAGAGAGGAGAGATGAAATATCTAAAATTTTTGAAGATTTAAAAGTCAATTGCACATGTGAAGTAGGCGCCTCATTCATGAGGGGAAAATCCCCATGCAGAGGTGTCAAAAATGCATCATTACTTCTAAATATCTCCCCTTTTTAACTATTAGCCTTGTCCTTAGTCAACTCTTCATCTTATGTGAGTATTTACTCATTTTGGGGGATTTTTCTTTTATTTCTTCATTTATCTCCTCCCTACATTTGGATGAACTTATTGGTCCATAGGAACCTTAATTTAAAATTTCGAAAAAATCTTCACCCCCAAGATAATGCCTCTTGAACAGATTATACTTAATTTCTAATGCACCTTCTGAAAATCTTTTTGAACTTCTGTTTCAGGGGAGCTTATTTTAATAAGTTGAGAAATTTTTCTATCCAAAAATATTCAAAATCAGAATATTATCTCTCTAGAATATTTTCTCTCTCTAGGCCAAAACAGATAGAAACAAGATCTTTTATATTTCTGAAGAGGGGAATGAATTACAGGGGAAGATACTTTTCATCATGAGGGCTGGGGGGAGGAATATTACACTCAAGAAGACTGCATTTTTAATTAGATTAATCTTGTGGTGTGTGGGAGACAATGCAATAGACCCACCAATAATTTCATTGCTTGAGGTAAGGCACTCTCTAATCTTACTAGCTTCATCTATTATAACTTATTTGTTATACGTGCCCGCTCGAGGTGCAGCTGAGAGAGAGTGCAAATGTCCTTTAAACTCTCTCTTTTTTTGTCTTTTTGATGGAATTATGCTTTATGTTTTGGTGAAATTTAATATGGCCAAAATGGACCATGCTAGCGCCACGGGCTATCAAAGGGACTTTGTTTTTCTTTTTTGATTGAATAAAACCCTCTCTTTTCTGCATTTTAATGGAATTATGGTGATTTGGCCTACTTTGCTTAGTCATTGATGGGGGTATGTGTGCGTGTGTAAGTCTGGCAAAGTAGACCGCATCGGCACAGGCTACAATAGAGACTCTGATTTTGCATTTTGATGGAATTAAACGCTTTTTTTTTCATTTTGATGGAATTGTGCTGTATTTTTTCTTAAAATGATTAAAATTAACATACCATGAGAACACTCTCTTTTTGCATTTTGATAACATTTTTTTTTTTGGCAACAAATGTGTTCGTAAGGAGTCTTCAAAGAGAGGGGGAGGTAGAAGGCCAAGACCAAACAAGGCAGATTTCACGCAACTTTCAAAATCATGGGTTTAGTAAAAATGATGCTGTTTAGTAGACGGTCGTTTTTGCTTCTTCCTCTCCTCCTGTACAGCGTCTTCCTCTATAACTCATGTTCCCCACCTGCAGCTAGCTGCCGGCCGTTACTGCCGAAAGGAGAGTCAGTGACCCATGCTTATAGGCGCACCTGGACCACAACACAGTGACACACACGTGACTCGTGAGAGACATACGCGCAAAAGGCTACCTAATACTGTACTGCAGCGCTGTACTGTATGATAGCTTGCAAGCACCACTGCAAACGACGTTAACTAATAATGGTATCTACCTGCTGCTGAGGGTGGGATGCCGGATCAATGTCCGGCCATCTTGGCGCACAGGTCGCTGGCGGATCAATGTCCGGCCATCTTGGCGCATAGCTGGTCGCTGCACAGCGCAGGGCCGCGCCTGGTGGACCAGTGCTCATGTAGTGTAATTTTCCTGGTTGAAATCCAGAAAACCCAGTTGACATTCGACTTTGCCCAGGCAAGTCTTCAGTCAAATCCCGAACATATTCCTCAATCCTGCACAGAATCCAGTTCGTGTGAGAGTTTCCTCCAGGTGCAAGCCAATGCCTTGTAGTGTAATTTTCCTAGTTGAAATTCAGCAAACCCACTTGAAATTGGACGTTGCCTTTAATTTTAAGGGATGAAATTCATGTGTTTTAGTTACAAATCCTGACATTTCCATCATTTAGAGTGATTTCCAAGTCTAGGCCTAAGCATTGCTTCTAATTTTAAGGGTTGAAAAAAACATTTTTTCGAGCACCGGTGTAAACCTCAAATTTCAAGCCTTTGGGAATCGGAACCCTTCTTGAGGTATTTTACCCTTCAGATAAGGGGACACAAAATTTTACCTTTCAAAGAATTCGGGGGGTCACTTATAAATATATAAGCGTAGCATGTGGGTTCAACAGAAGGGATTTTTAAGTCTCTTTTTTACACATTTTTTACATACATAAGGGTACCGTTTAAAGACGGTATTTAATAGAAAAAGGCTGTGTTTTATTCATGAAAAATTTACAGATAAGGGGTTTTTAAAATAGGCCTTGAACGCACGTGATATAGAGACTTTACATATAGTGAACCCCCCGAGTCAAAGAAAAGCTCGATTTTGAAAAATCCTTTAGTGGGCCCTTATAAGGAAAGAATTACCTTGCATTGGGAGAATATTGAAATTTGAAGCCCTCATAGGATATTAAAGCTAGGGCTGAAATTTGAATTAACCTTCCTTTCTAATTGAAGGTGGGCCAAAAACTAGCTTGACCTTCCAAAATTAGCCTTCCTTTCAAATTGAATGTTAGGTAGGCCCTCAAATTTCAGCCCAGATAGGGTGGGTGAAAACAAAAATGTACCTCCAAAGTCTCGACCTATGCCACATCATCGTACATGTTAAAATACTACTTAATTGCAAAGCTTAACTCAAGCAATTAAACATTGACTATGCTAATTTGCTAGATTCAATACATATACTCGGCAAAGAGGACCCATGTGTTTACTTCAAGACTGTTTGTTTTTTCCCATAACACCTATAAATAGGCTATTGTGAATGACACAGAGATATCTTAAGTATAGTCAAGAACCTATTTTTCATGGTCTTTTCTTGTAATTTTAACTAGTAGTAACCCAATTGAACTGTAACATGAACTAACAACTACGTATCTTCTTATAGTTGGGAACCTAAGAGATTACCATGTTTATTTAAGTGTAATTACATCTTATTGGGTGGCCACGTGTTTGCCCAGGTATAATGAAGGGTGATCTGACATGGGTTTTACATACCTCACAAGCTCGTCCATCTTATAAATACATTTTTTCGAACTCTTATTTGCATAATGGTCGATGCTAGTAGTAGGTAGTATGAACTGCGCACATATAAGAGCACATGTATGTATGGTTTATGGTATTACAAAATTTAATTTCAACGTACAAGACTTGGAAAACACTTACTTGGAGCATCTTGTGCCAATCGTGGGACTTCAACCCATATAGTTGCTCAACGCCTCTTTTCTTAGTGGTTGTAAAGGCTCCCTTCAATGATCTCATGCATCCAGTGGGAGTACGCAAAGTGGTGATGGCCTGCTTTACCTGCTTTTTCTCTTTCTTTGATATAATCCATGGTGCAGGCGGAAGACGAACGTGCCCACCCTCCTCTCGTGGCCAAGCTTGACGCATACGTCCTGCGACCTGCAAGTCCTCCCGTACGCTAACATTGTCTCGTTTACCAATAACATGTTCCCAAATACCAGATCCCACATTCTTGAAGATGTGCATGGGATCAAGAAGATGGTTGATCTTAAGATGGGTCCAATATGGTAGCCGAAAAAAAATGGAGTACCTACACAAGGGATTGCTCTATGTGATCTTTAATCCAATTAGAGACTACACAAAACAAGATTGAAAAACATTACTATACCTGTTCATGCCATCTGAAAAAAGAATATTTGTAGACTCCCAAATACGCTTCCAATCTTTTGCACGAAGTGTTTGTGGAGGAATGTTACTCTTACTAGCAACATATTTAGGATAATCTGACGGGATAAATCGATGATGATTATCGAATATGGTCTTACACAAGCCGTCAGCATACTCATGTACTAACGAAGGGCCACAAACAGGACATGCATGTTTACCCGATGTTTTCAAACCTGTTAAAATATAAATATAAGTTAGAATAATAAAGTCAATAGTTATAATTAATATAGCCAATAGTATTAGAGTAGGGAGGTAATTAGAATTCTTACCAGAACAATCGCTGTATCCTGGAAAGTCATGCATTGTCCACATCAACATTGCCTTTAAGTCAAAGTGTCGAGAGGAGGGAGGCCTACTAATGTCCACCACCGCAACACCTCTCCATAGTTACTCCAACTCATCAATCAACGGTTTGAGATAAACATCCATATGCTTGACTTTATGTTTCCCTGGAATTAGAAGGGATAACATAAGATGTCCCTTCTTGATCGCCATTAATGGTGGAAGGTTGTAATTCACCAACACAACTGGCCACATGTTGTATGCGGTGCTTTTGAAACCAAATGGATTCACTCCATCCATACCTAGGCCAAGTCTCAAGTTTCTAGGCTCTGTTTTAAAGCTGGGCCACTCACCTTCAATATGCTTCCAAGCAGGAGTGTCTGCGGGAATTCTCCACATGCCATCATCCGATCGATGTGAGGAATGCCATGACATGAGCTCTGCTATGGATTTGCACTTGAACATGTGTTTGATGCGAGGAATTATAGGAAAGTATCGCAAGACTTTACGAGGTACATCAAAACTCTTCACATCTGTTCTATACCTTGCTTCACCACAAGTGGGACAATGTCGAGCCTCCTTATGCGTCCCATGAAAGAGAATGCAATCATTGACACATGCATGTATGCGATCATAATCCAATCCTCCAAGAGATGTCACATAGCACCTCGCTATGTCTCTTGAGGTAGGTAGTCTATTCCCCTTTGGAAGCATGTTTGATAATAGCCTGCATCCAATATCATCAATTAGTCCTAAACCCTAAACCCTAAACCACTAATTCAAATTTGCAAGTTAGAATGCTTACTTCAATAATGCATCAAGACTTGCATTGCTCCATCCATAAACTATTTGTATATTGAGTAGTTCAAGTGAAGCACGTAAAATAGAGAATGTGCACCCTTCAAAAACCGGTGTCGATGAAGCCTTGTAAAGATGCTCTTGTTCCATATCATCGTCGTCCATACCTTTGGGATCATCCCTAAAAAGATACCGCACCATATCATCAAACACTTCCTCTTCCACAACTTCGTGGGGTGCAAGGCTATTGTCATCCCTTTTCCACTCATCTCTGACAATAGATCCTGAAGCTCCAGCATCATCTCGTCGACGCTTTGCGTGCTCTCGCCGCGCGTAGGGCATCATGTTAGGGTGTGGTACTGCATCCTACATCAATTAGAGCATATATATTACAACTCCATTAATTTAATTTGGATACCATGAGTCATTTGAATACTATCAATTCACATCTACTCACCTCTAAACCTATTTGATTCCATTCTCCATACATGGAGATGTGATTCAAGGTAATTCAACGCGCTTCTCCATATGCATCCTTGACATCGATTACACATACACTCGATCCTTTGTCCCAACCACACATCGCGATTACGATGATGCATTGTCTCATCCTCACCAGAACTGCTTGAGGAGGTTGATGACATCCTATGTACAAAAGAGCAAACACAAAATCATAATCAGTTTTTAATGAAAGTACAAAAATTTCTATAAATCACGTGTAACAGCGCATCTATATCCTTAAAATTACGTGTATCAGCGTGTCTACATCCTTAAAATCACGTGTATAAACGCGACTACATCCTGAAAATCGCGTGTATAAACGCGGTTACATCCTAAAAATCACGTGTATAAACGCGGCTGATTTATTATACACGCGAAAATACACGCGCTGTTACACGCGACGGCCTGTCTATACCTAAAATAACCCGCCTTCTCCAAATAAACATTTTCAAACTAAGATTTGCTCTCCTTCGTCGCTGCCTCTTCCAATAGAGCAGTAAACCTAAGTGCAAGGAGCAGAGACAAGGAGCACACACGGGTGAAGGAAACCAGCCAAAAAGAAGACTCACTTTTTTAGAGGTGAGTCAGTTTGTCCTTTGTCCTTTCTCTTTCCTTCCATTTGTTTATGCTATTGTCTCTTTTCTTTATGCGTTTGTCTCCGTCCTTCTCCTTCTCTAGTAGTACTTTTGTGAACGATTGTGACAGTGGGCTTTTTTTATAAGGACGATTTGTCGGGGGTCGGTCGCTTTTAAAAAAAAAATTACGCAGGCCGCATGTAGGAACGCGTGTAGGTCGCTGTCTGCACAGACGTTCACGTGCATATACATGCGTTTTTGGACGGGTGTATACACGCGACTGTGTTTCACCCATGCTTGCGATCTAGGTTCTTCAGAGAGATGATCCCATCTGCATATGGCTTGCCTTCACAAAATCATATGTGCTATCTTGCATTTGTGCTTTGATGCAATCATGTATATACTTTTGTTTTTGCAGATTCTTTATGGATCTAGATTCTTTATCCGATCCATTTGCGTACGGTACTTGGATGATGGAGATGCTAAATCATTTTGGGTGCCATCCTGGTCCAGTTGAGCTTACAGAGTACATGTATGCCCATCCCCCTCCTGGATTGCCTGGTATCTATACCCTGCCCCCGAGTATCCATGTCACTCCACTGCCGTCTATGCCTGCAAGTCCGACGAGATGGCATGCAGCTTCTCCTCTTCCATGCCCACCGAGGAGACATACCCCGTCCCAGACACACTCATGCACACCCTCCCAGGCACCGTCACATCAGGGCTCACAGCCACCATCACGTACTCCCTCACAACCACAGTCACGTAGACAATCCCCCAGTCGTGACTCCACCCACAGTACAGAGGAGAGAAAACGCCGCAGTAGGAAGAGTGGGAGTGGAGGATGCGGCGGGTGCTTTGGTGGGGGAGGTAGTAGGGCACGCGGTGAGAGAGGAGATAGAGGGAGAAGAGTTAGAGGAGACAGTGAGGATGAGGAGGAGGTGAGAGAGGTGGAGGGAGTGATCTGCTATGATGTGATGGATAGGGGCGAGATAGTGATGGATGCGAGGGGGAAAGAGGTAATGGAGTACATGCATGGGGTAGTATCAAACTTGTATAAAAATTGTTTTATTAGATTTAAAGATCAAAATAGCCGATTAGTTGGGGAGGTGATAGATGCTGTACATAATCGGTACCCCAATCCCCCACATGCGACATTCTCAGATGTATGGGGAAGGACGCGAATAAGGGAGATCTTAAGTAATAAAAGATCTCACCTTAAGAAACTCGCGTACGATGTATGGGGAAGGACGCGAATAAGGGAGATCTTAAGTAATAAAAGATCTCACCTTAAGAAACTCGCGTACTATGATGGGCTAAATGTAGCTGCGGGTGGCTATCCTGCCGAGAAACCTGTCATCACTGCGTACAAACGCGAGTGGAAGGAGGCAAAGAAATGAGCAGAGGGTGGTCTGAAGAGCAAGCAGCATGTGGAGGCACGACGGATCCATATGGAGACCATTGGATCTTCGCATTTTGGATCTGGCGGCATCAAGTCATGGGAGGCAGAGTTCGTAAGTATCTTGCAACTTTATTTGATTGTTTACTTAATTCATTGATTCTACGATTGTTTTAATCTTACAAATTGTGTTGATTATGATATAGCGAGACGGGTTACGGGGAGGAAGCCCACAGTCCACGATGCTGGGTATGCTCGCTGGCATAGCAGATGTGACACGTGGGCCCTCTTCAGAGCCGAGAGACATATTACAGACGCGCGGTTTGAGATGGCCATGAGACCATACGGTCGACGGGTACTTGAAAACTCTAAACGAATGATTTTGGTTTATTGAATTACATATATATACTTATATACTATATATTACTTGAACAGGCATAAGCTGCTGCTACACCTGCTGATGATCCACCCGCCGCCACTGCAGAGGGTGGACGTGAGCACTACTCATCGGACATTTCGATCGATGTGAGCTCATCTGATCATGGAGGGAGCAACGAGTCATCATCTGGGTCTGAGTAGTACTCAGACTTATAGTATCACATTCCATATTCAGGATGTGGTTGTATATATATTTTTGTAACTGAAGCCATGGGCTACTTCGACATATGGACTCCCTTGTATATATGTATACACATAAAATTTTGATAGTAATATTGAATCGTGAATTGATAGTATTGCATTCATGTCTCTCTTGAATCGTGTATTAACAATGTATGCATTCATGTCGTTCTTGTCTTAAATCTTCCTCATGGATGGTGCAATGCACCCCAAAAAAAATCCAGAGAGTGTTATTGGGTGCTGGAATGCTGGAACAGCATTCACGTACCACAAATAGCACTCTCTGGATTTTTTTTTTGGCTCTCTGTTCCCGTGTATAGATGCGTCAACTCTGCAAAAAGTCGCTTGTATACACGTGGATACTCTGTGAAATGCATGTGTATAAGCGCAGCTAAACTGACAAAACGCATGTATACACCCTCGTATCAACGCGTCTAAGCGCAGCTAAACTGACAAAATGCGTGTATACTCCCTCGTATCAGTGCGTCTAACTGGTTCTATACACGCACTTTTACACGCATGTCTCTGGCCGCGGTGATACACGTGCTGATACACGGGCCCGTTACTTTTTTTCCACAAGTTATTTTTAACGGCTAGGAGGGCGGGTATGAGCCTGATCCCTTGTATGAGCGGCTAGGAGGGCGGGTATGAGCCTGATCCCTTGTAGTGAAAACTACCAAAGAAAAGAGAATTTATACTTTTAATCATCTCAATTCAATTAGCAAACTATATTAAGGTTGTATCGCTAATATACCCTTCCTTATATGTGTAAATTATGTTATGTATATGATCTTTTAATCAAGACCAATACAAGCAATCAAACTTTATCTAAATATTATCTTCTCATCCTCATGAGCAAGGTATTTTCCATCAAACATTAAAGTTCTCTTTTTATGGTATATTTAACATGCTTTTTTATATTCTCAACCCTTTATAAAACTAGCATCAATCAAACATCTTCTTTATAGGAATTTTCTTTTTAAAATATGTATACATAAGCATTTCTATTGTAAATACTCAACCCTCCTCTCTCTCTTTCCTTAAAAATGTAAAAGAGGAATGAAAAACATAAGCTTGCTTTAAGGAAGCTATAGTGTCATCAAAGTCCCACACAATCTCTAGTCAAGACCTTACATCACAATAGCTCCATGTGCCATGCATTTTAATCATGGCTTGAATATGAAAAATCAAAAGCAACAAAAACCTATGTATGCGTACTTTCTCAATGTCTAGCCCTCTCTCTCTCTGTCTCTCTCCATAGCAATCCATAGCAATAATATATGTGACTTGGACAATGTAGAAAACATTGTGAATACATTTATATCCATGGGTGAATTAAAAAATCTTGGTTGTTTGTTTTTGTACTTTGGCTTGAATGCAATCATCTCAAACTACTTTGTTCTCCATCTTCTTGAATTTGTTTGGCTCGTTCTTAATGAGAAGGTGTCTAACATGAGCTTGAGGTCGACAACTATGTCCACTCCTGTCCTTCTTTCCATTGTGGCTAGTCTTAGGTAAAATTGATTTGGCTGAATTTTCTCGTGTGTGTGCAAGTACAAATTTGTTGCTTGTTCATGAACTCTAGATTTGGCATGCAAGGCTACTAGGGCAATGAGCATAGCTAGAAATTATACTATCCTTGGACATCCATAGATAAAAGCTAGAATGAATCATATACAAATTTGTTATCTGTCCATGAACTCTAGATTTGGCATGCAAGGCTATTAGGTCATTGAGCATAGCTAGAAATTATACTATCCTTGGACATCCATAGATAAAAGCTAGAATGAATCATATAAAAATTTGTTATCTGTCCATGAACTCTAGATTTGGCATGCAAGGCTATTAGGTCATTGAGCATAGCTAGAAATTATAATATCCTTGGATAGCCATAGGTAAAAGTTGGAATGAATCAGATACAAATCGGTCTTGTTCAAGAGTTGAAGCACCAACTATAAACCCAATACTTCTTAGTAATATATGACCATCTCATCTTGGTAATATACGATGATTGATCATCTTCTAGGCCCTTCACTTCTACAATTTACACCCAAAAATACTTAAGCAAGAATAGGGGCATATTGAATTGTAAGTCCTGCAACCTTCTTGATCAATGCTTGATCACAAGTGGAATTTCTTCTTCACCTCCTTTTACTTTTCTTGTAATAACTTGTGACCTCCCAAAAAATGAGATGCCCACTTTATGTTTATTAGGGTCCAAGTATATTTGAACAAGTTGGGGGCCTTACATTGAGGATTGTGCATATGATTCCAATTAGAAAACATTGCACATGTATTGATGATCTCTTTGAGTTATGCAAGATCAAACGTTTCAATTGGAAGTAAAGAGCTATAAGAGATATTACCTAGTACCCTCGTGTCCTTTTTTAAAGGGATGTTTTTCATACATGGGATCTTCAAAAATTTGGGCAAAGTTAACAGTCGTAGAGTGGGATTGAGAAAGGTAGTCATTTATATGGCATTAACTCTCTGGATGTAGGCTAACAAGTGCTAGGGAACGTTATCCCTCTTTAAGTGATTTTTTTCTCTACACATTCTTATGAGTGTGTGTAAGCCTTATCATGTCACTTCACTTATTCTTCACTCATTCTTGTCAATCTACTTTGAGTGTTATGCTTCTCTCAATATCTAATTGCTTGTTGCATTGGTGTGTGCATTGTTACCTTTGTCTCCACTCCAACAGTTGGTAGCAGAGTAGGTTCCCTTAGCTCTCATCCCCTTGTCATCTCTTCCTCGACCTACTCTTCTGATTATCTCAAATTAATCTATCCTCTTAGGTGGAGAAGGTATACCCTACAATGTTTTGTTGATAGAATATTAGTGCATTCTGGGGTGTTTCAAGACTTGTTCGCATATTGTAACGTTTTCGCAAACATCTCGGGGGAGTGTTGATTTGAACTGTCTTTATTCAATTTCGGGTTTTATGCATTGCAACAACATTTGGTGTGTAGAGAGGGTCATCATCAACATCGCATCTTCAAGCTGCATGAGAGAGCATCATATCATTGATTTTTGCATTCCTTTTGTAACATTTCTACACTCTACACTTTTTCATTTTTCATACACTTTGCAGGTTTCCTTCATCATCAGCCATCCCAAACTTGGTTGCATCCATCTCACTGGTGGTGGGCATTGATAGTACCTATAGATAGTTGTAATAATTGCATGTTTTGTAGAGATTTGTATTTTGTAGGATGAAATGTTATTCTTGGGATGCTTTCCACTATGGATAATCTTGACGGGAGGCACAAGTGACCTACTTGTATAAGCAGTTAGAGTCCAAGCATATGAATGAAGGAGATTTAATGGATGAGTTTCTCACAAGGATCAAAGATCTCAAGGAGAGGCTTACATGTACTGATGAGGCCTATCTAGATAGTTCATTGGTGTTTATTTTTCTCATAGCCTTACCAAATTCATACATTACAAGAGATCTACCCACCATTACCAACATTTTCTATTAGCTTTTTTAAGGAGATAGTTTTTTTAGGGATGTGATCTTATGGGACTCGATATACCCATCGGTAATACTCTTTTATGATTATTCGTCTTGTAAAAGGTCCATGGCTCTAAATAGATCAATTTTTAAATGCAATCTCCGTATCTCCTACATCTTCAATTACGAGATTAAAGGGAAAATCATTACTATTTATCTTGTACAAGGTCCATGGCTCCATAGGTTAGTTTCTGATGCAATCCTCGTATCTTCTATATTTCAAATATGAGGTTAAAAGAGAATTTATCAATATCTATAGAAGGATCTAAGGATGTACTATAAGTTCACTAGATGATAATGAGGCCTCCTCTATCAATTGATCTTCTCAATGACATCATCATCCACAACATTTACAATATGAGAATCCCTTTAATTACCCTCCAAAACATTGGGGACATTATAATTGTAACATGTCCATCTTCAATAATAATATATGTCCATTTAATAGATGAAATTATGTTCCTTTTGATAGTGTAAAAATCATCAATTTAATTATTGAGCTATTTTTACTCGAAATCTTATAATTTTGAGTCCGAATGTGAAATGTGCGCATGATTTTACCTTGGTATAGGACTTTACAACACTCAAAATGGACACCATAATAAGCATCTACGTAAATTCTTAGTTAAATTACAGTAAACTTCTGACCTTAATAAATACGTGTCTTCATGTCCGATTGACAAATGGATTGCACCCTTGTGACCAAGAAAACACCCTGGACAATTTCACCAAAAAACATTTTGACAACTGTCAAATACACCGGTACATATATGGAGGTCCGTGTCCCAAAAGAAAGAGGAGTCCTCACCCCAAAAATGCTTCCTTGGGAAGCATGCATAAAAGGACCTTACCTTGGACCATACACATACCATCACACCCATACAAATGACCGCACACGACGACCAAAGACCGGTCGCCCTAACGTAAGGTCTTCCGTGTGGCGCCACATGGACACCCATGCGGCCACTATCTTGGAGGCCCATGCGTACCCCACCTTTAGTCCGCTTATAGGCACCACACTTTCCACAGGCTCATACAACCACAGATCAGCGTACTTTCATGTACACTATCCTTTTCGACCCCTCTTTTCCTCTCTCCGCACCCTTACTAGGCCCTATATAAACCCCCCATCCCCAGCACCCCCCTCTATGGTTGGCAGCCCCTCTCTGGAAGCTCTCCTTGTTGATAGCCCTCTATAGCCAAGCTCTCCCCAACATCCCTCTCTAGTTAAGCTCTCACAGCCAGCCCCCTTATTTTGTGGAGGGGGTGTCCTACACCTCTCTCCCTGTGTGAATAGACTTAAGGGGAGGACGCTCCTCCTTCCCCTCTATTTTTGGTTTTAGCTAGCCATGATCTTCAACTATGGACACTCTACTTCCCCGCCCCCCATATAAAGAGACTTAAGGAAGAACACACTAGCCCTAAGAGGAAGTTCCATGGGGGAGTCTTTTTCTCATAAAATGAGCAAACGGACTCCAGATTATGAAGCGTCTGGATCGTTGAGTTTGTGATTGTACGAGCTACATGAGAGTAGACAGTTTGGCTCCTCCTTGAAGACACCAAAATGTTGCCTCAAGAAGCATACACGACATTAATGACACAAGAGGGGATGCTCCAAACACAGCCCTAGCTCTCCCCTTGGGATAGTTGGAGCAGTTGGGGCTTGGAAGCCTACCTACTTTGGAGCCATGGGAGCTAGAATTGTTGAATTGCCTCTACTTCAGCGAGACCTATGATGCCAACTTCCATACACGAAAAGTACTGACAATGACGACCATCCACCAGCATTAGGATTTTTTTGGACCCAAAAAGGACCTCCTAAGGATTCCTAATTTTAAGGGATTAGAGCTTAAAAATCTGGGCTTAAGGGAGGCAAAGGCTATGATGACCCCTATTTTTTGCCTTGCCACATCAGCCATACCCCCCTAGTTTCACTTTTTAAAGGGAATATTCTCATACTCTTGACTTTTCTCGTACTCTCTTACTTTTTGAATTTTGAATTGTTTCTGGCCTAATCCTCTCCAAAGTGAATTAGTGGCCACTCTTGCTTCAAACAAGAGTAGAACCCTCAATCCCCCTTAATCCTAGAAAGATTAACTAAGGGATTAATTAAACTCTTCTTATTGTTTACTCTCTTGAATTTTAAAAAAAATTATGTAGATTAGAGTTCTATAAATCTAATTTGGGTTAATTTAAGTCAAATAAAGAATGATAAAAATGAGAAATGGTCAGCCATACAAAGGAGGTTATGGCAAAATTTTCCAGAATTTTGTGGAAAAGAAAGTTTATTTTTATGTTATTCTAAAAGAGTAATTCCCACCATTTTTGCATCTAAAAGAAATATTCTAATTACTCCATGTACATATTCACCTATGAATATGCATGGATATCACTAATATTATTTATTAAATTTGATTTTTATGCATAGAAAGATGCATAAAGAAAATCATTTTATTATATAAGTGTTATTCTCATTAAATTTTATTTCTATGCATAGAAAGGTGCATAAAGGGATTTTTTTAATTATAAAAGTGTTATTCTCATTAAATTTGATTTTTATGCATAGAAAGATGCATAAAGGATTTTTTTCTAATTATAAAAGTGTTATTCTCATTAAATTTGATTTTTATGCATAGAAAGATGCATAAAGAAATTTTTTTTAATTATAAAAGTGTTATTCTCATTAAATTTAATTTTTATGCATAAAAAGATGCATAAAGGATTTTTTTATTATTATAAAAGTATTATTCTTGTTAAATTTGATTTTTATGCATAGAAAGATACATAAAGGATTTTTTTATTATTATAAAAGTGTTATTCTTGTTAAATTTGATTTTTATGCATAGAAAGATGCATAAAGGAAATTTTTTTAATATAAAAGTGTTATTCTCGTTAAATTTGATTTTTATGCATAGAAAGATTCATAAAGGAGTTGTTTTTAATTATAAAAGTGTTACTCTCATTAAATTTGATTTTTATGCATAAAGAAATTTTTTTATTATAAAAGTGTTATTCTCATTAAATTTGTTTTTTATGCATAGAAAGATGCGTATTGGAAATTTTTTTATTATAAAAGTGTTATTCTTATTAAATTTGATTTTTATGCATAGAAAGATGCATAAAGGATTTTTTTTATTATAAAAGCATTATTCTTATAAAAATTGATTTTTATGCATAAATAGATGCATGAAGAAATTCTTTTTAATTTAAAAGTGTTATTCCTATTAAAATTGATTTTATGCATAAATAGATTTTTTAATATATCAAAGAGTTATTCCCATTGAAGTTGATTTTTACGCATAAATAGATGCATAAAGAATTTTTATATCAAAATTAGAATTCTCTTAAATTCTATGAGTATTTAATAAATGAATAATTAAATACTCTAAGAGAGAAATTTCTATCATTTTATATTCACACGGATTGTAAAAAGAAAATTCAGGAAATCTATCAAGATTGAAATATTCAGATAAATGATAAATTTATTTCTCATTGAAATTTGTAACTAATTGAGAAATTAGTTAAGTGTATATTCAAAGAAAGAAATTTGATAAAATAGTAACTAAATTATCAAACCTTTTCGAGAAAAGATAGTTTAGGAAAAATCTTATCCGACTCAAACCTTGAATGAGTCTATGACCAAGACCAAACTCTTTTGTCAGTTTCGAGGAAAGAAAATGTAACTAGTTTAGAAAAATTACACTCAAAACCCCCGCCAAATCTAAAACTAAGTTTGAGACTCTTCGAATTGATCTATGGATCAAGGTTACAGAATTCAAGGAATTCAGGTATGAAATTCAAAATTCCGTTCAAGAAGATTTGGGATACTGTTTCAAGAAATACTCCTTATATTCAAAAGAAAGTCAAACTAAAAACTTGCATAGAAACCCTGTTTTCTTAAAGGACTATCTTATGCCATAATGCTGGAGGAAGCATTTGGTATATGTTTTTATAAGGGAAGTTCGGTTGCAACAGCTGGCAGGGAGTGTTCAAAGGACGGCTCACATTGCAAAGCCTGCCCAGGTCTTGACCAGCCTCAGTATGGTTGAAAAATGGTGTGCTTCTGATACGATGGGCGAGGGTCGACGAAGCGGTGAAGTGCCAGGACACCTAAGGAGGATCCTGGAGGATTCTGACACCAGGCGATGCACGGGCTCGCGGTGCCTAGGACACCCATGCGTATGTCATGGAAGATATGTATGATGGATGAAATGATTATTGTAATCTGTTACTGGATCTCGTTCCTGTCCAGAGAGTCTCAACGGAGAGTCCAGAGAGTGATACTGCTTTTTGAGAAACAAGGGTCTCGATGGAAATTTTGAGTTATGATATCTGTAACGAATAACTATTTGTCAATGAATTATTTTATATGTTAAAGTTTTAAAGAGGAGTGTGTGCGTATCTGTATTATTTGAAAGCAAAAGTTAAGAAAGGCATTCAATTATGGGTAGGTGAGTAATTATCTGGTTCTACCGATTCTAGTGGTTGGGTGTGGTGGCTAACCCATGGGCTGCTGGATGGGGTTAGGCTGGAATCAATGGAGTTTTAATAATTAAATGAAATAATAGGAATACGTTTAGAATTCGAGTAGTTAAATAAAACCCTGAAGAAATTTTCAAATGAGTAGATCAACGGCTGTGCCTGATTTCGGTTAGGAAAAAAGCGTTGATTTCCTCATATGATTAGATCAACGACTGTGTCTGATTTCGGTTAGCAAAAAGCGTTGATTTCTTCAAATTAAGTCAGTGATAGTTTTCCTTCTATCTGGTTCAATCAGGTGAAGGATAGTTTAATTTGAACCCATTAGAAAATTCATTAAGAAAATCAAAAAGGTGGAATCGTCCCCGTTTTTCAGGCAAGGAAAATTTTCTCGGTTTCGGTTTCGGAATGACCACCAGATTAGTCTCGTGTCCGGACCGTTTCGAGGGCGAAGCCTCGAGTGGGAAACCCTTCCCCATGCAAGAGGAAGCTACTTCCGCTCTCCTAGCAACCAAGAATCCGGTGCGCAGAGGGGGCAGAGGGGTCTCGAAACTTTTGCTTTATATGCAAAGGTTATTTGTCTTGGAAGAGTCTCTTCTTCCGTTTGACTAACTTGGGCTTCTGCTATAGGGGAATCCTCTTTTGGAAAATCTATCTCTTTCTTCTCCTTCTCAAAATCTTTGCTAAAACCAAAGGGTGAGTGGGAGCTCTTCACAAACTCTTCTTCTTCATCCTCTTTTTTTGCATCTAAAGGGGAGGGGTCGCACTTAATTCCACCAAAAGTGGTGAAAATTTGTTAGCACCTCGAGAGGGAGAGGTTTGCTTCCCTTAGTTCTTCTATTTACCTAGGTAAAACTATCTTTATCGCTTGGACCTAATAGTTTCCCTTTATGTTGTGTTTCTTGAGCGTCTTACGAAGGGTATAGAATGGGAAATTGTGGACCTTATGGTTTTGAAGCATGCATTAGGGAGGTTTTTTTTTTATGTCTTGAGCAAAAATAAGATATCCCAAATCTCTCAATATATTATTTGATAGGTTTTTGGCCAGATCTATCTCTACTACTAAAGCTTGCGTTTTCCAAACATAGGTTACTTGCTCATTAGCATGTCCTTGTGGTTGCTCCAAGTCTACTCCTCACAAAAATTCAAGAATAGAAAATGTAATATAGTTTTGAAAATAGTTCGTTTTTAAGACCTTCAATTTCTTTTAAAAAATGGAAATATTTAGAGTTTATTGTCCTTTCGCCTTTCAATTTTTTCGCTTTTTAATCCCACTAAAATGAAGTGAAATCCTCATTAGAGATATTGTACAAAATAGTCATTGTCGATCAAAGTAGCACCATAATTTAGTCAAATAAGTAGCTACTTTGCCTTTATTGGTCTTGCCTTATGGAAGAGTGGGGAGATTGGTTGAGCTAAAGTTTCTTTTGTCAAAGCTATGAGGTATGGATGGGGTAGATCGATAGATCAAATCATCCTTTAGTACTCCTCCTTTAATAACATCAATGTTTTTAATATTATGAATCGTCAAGACCTTGTTTTTAGTGATCATGTTAAATGTAACATGACGCACATTCAATGATGGTAGAACTCCTAGCTGTAGTAGTAGTTTAAGCGATAAAGATAGTTTTACCTAGGTAAATAGATAATTATCAGTTTAAAACTGTAGTAGTAGTGGGGGGAAGGGAAAACTTCAACGTGTAGGGGAGGGCATAAGCCTAGTGGCCATATGGCCCACACAAATTCACATGCTTAAGACTTGAGCATAAGGTTGGGGGCAAGTTTGATTTTTGGTGGGCACCCTTGCCCTTCAAAACTGATAGGTATGGTGAAATATAGCAAGTTTTTTTAAATTTTAGTGTAACTTTTGATGCGGGCACTTTAAAATTTTGCAAGTATTATGGTACAAAACAGGTGTGATGTGCTTGTCAAAAAGCAACTATGGTACCACTTCTCTACTTCTTAATTTCTATATTCTCGCCATTGTTAGAAGTTTTTGGCGAGCCCAAAATTGAGTGGATGAGGCCTATGTATTTCGCCTTGATCCACTCGGCTCCGCTCAATGTTGTGCACTCGTTGGAATAGTAGTAAGAACTGTATGATATAGTTGACGATATAGTAAAGATAATCAACAGTGTGTATGCAAGTGATGTGTGTGTGTTGCATATAAGCATAATTGTACATATAGCATGTGCTTTGTGGTGCAACAGTGTATGGCTCCGGGGATGATGACTCAAGCTTATGCTCTGACTCGCTTATGTGATGAGCTTTGTGCTATAACTCCATGGTGTGGCCTCTTCTTGGTTCGGTTTGATGTTATTGCCTGGCACAAAAGCCTTGAAGATGCTAGTGTATTTTGAATGTATTTTGCACCGGCTAAAATTCAAAAAAGCTGATTGAATTTACTCTCATCTTTACAAAACCGATCAAACTTTTAAGTTTTTGTAACTTAAAAACCAGTTAATAATGTGATTTTGAATAGGGAAAAACCGATTGTACTCCTACTTGTCTTTTTTCTCACTTGCTGGAAAAAAAGTTTATCTCTAAGATTGGTAGGTGCCTAAGAATTCCCTGAACCTGGTCCTGACTTCTCATCAGTTTCACCATTCAATGAAGCCTCTACCTGTCATTAATGAGGGAGGTACAAAAAGAAAAGGGGTTGGCCAGAACTGACTTCTGGCCCCAGAGCGTGGGCCAAGCTTTTTGTAAAGAAAATTGGAGTATGCTTATCATTTATTTAATCAAAAGATCCCGCTGAAATTCTATAAATCAAGCCAAGGGTTGATTGGCTAGTTCGCATATCGAGAATGGCTAATGGTTTAGGGCTGGCCTTCTGCAAGCTAGTCGTTCTCGTGATGATATGCAGCGCAGCAGCTGCTCATGATCATCACCACCCTGGGCAATTGGGCCGTCGCCTGCACAGGCACAAGAAGTTCCATGTCTTCTTTCACGACTTAAACGTGACGGACATTGAAATCGTTCCAGGCGTGGTGTCGGGCGCCCTCACCCCCACGACCGCCCCATTGGGCAGCATCTTCCTGGCCAATGACCCCGTCACAACCGGCCCTGAGCTCACCTCTCCGCTCGTGGGCACCCTCACGGGCACCTCCGTCTCCACTTCCTCCGAGGGTTTCGTCTATTTTGGCTCCTTCACCCTTAGTCTCAACCTGAGCTCAACTATGGGCCTGCAGGGCTCCCTCGCCATCATGGGCCTGTTCTCATATGGCGCGGCACCCACTCCCACGGCCATTGTGGGCGGCACCGGCAGCTTTCTCTTCGCTCAAGGCACCGTTACCGTTGTGCCCGTGGACATCACAACCTTCAATCAGACGCTACGCTTGGATATCGACGTCTTCTGGCCTCCTTATTAGCTGATATGCCCCACTGGGCACCTGCACTGTGGTGTGGTGTTCCTTCTTGAACAAACAGGGACTTTTGTGGCACTGCATCTATTATCTAATAAGGGCTTTGATTATGCGCTATGGTAGGATTAAGCTGCACTCGCAACGCCCATTGTGCAAGCAGCGCCTTTAATGTATCGCTATTTCGACATACTATATAACAAGGTTGTCGCGGTTATTAGCAATAGTGCATGTACAACGTTAATTAGTAATAATTTGTCACTGCCTGCGGCCTATCATGCTTGCGTTAATTTGCCGGGTTTGATTATAACAGCAGGTTTTGTGCCTCTAATGTGTGAGTATTTAAGCAGTAACGTAGCGTATGGACTGTCGATACGAGCCATGCTTCTTTTGAAGGAGCACGCTTCAACGGAAAGGCGAAGAGCTTGATTCAACGGTTTAGGTGATAAGATGTTCGTATCAGTGCTCTCAGATAACCCGGTTTGTAGTGCCCTCACATAACCTAGTTTGTAGTGTAATTTTCTCTGCTGAAGTTTTGAAATGGTGGTTGGAATTTCACCCTTGAAATTTGTACATCTCAGTTATAAAAATCTATACATTTGTACAATTTCTAGTATTTTTTAAGTTTACATCCTAGTTAAGCCTTTGATTTTATAAAGGGTTGAAAAAAACATTTTTTCAAGTATTTGTTGTTACTTTTTGCATGTGAGGAAATTAGTGTTAGTTCAATTTGTGATATTACACGTGTAGAAGAACGGCCTATTGGAGTAAGATGTTCGTATTTTTTGCCTTGCATATTAGGAAATTAGTGTTAGTTCAATCTGTGCTAGTACAATGCTATCACACACGTAAGAGAACAATTATGGTTCCTCTAAAATAAAAAAAAGAAGAGAGTACATAATCACTCATGAGTCACGCTCTAGTCATGTGCATGCAATCAGGGCCAAAATTTGATGAGTTCCTTAAAATTTCAAGTGACAAGTAGTTTTTCAAGCTACTTTTCATATGACATGAAACTCCGACTTAATACCATTCAACTAGCATGTAATTCATCAAAACGACAAGCTTCCTTTTTTAAAGTACAAAATTAGATATAATAGATTTCTTGAATGCTATTATCCAAGATTCATGGGTACCTTGGGCATCTTTCCTTCGAAATCGAAGTAAGTGAGAGCCATTCTTTTGTCAATAGGATTAGAAGGCAAGAAATGGTGCTTCACATGTAAGCTCCATGACACATTAATACTTTGGTCACATGAAGGTCAAGGCAAGACCCCAAAGCCACCTCGTTTAGGATCAAGCAACATTCCCACTATAGCTGCATCGATTGCATCTTGGTTTTCAGTTCGAGAAGTGCCCCTAGTAGCCATCAAGATGATATTTTCCTTCTCAACACCTCTAGTAAACAGCTATAAAAAAGTAACTATTCTCGAAAACTAGAGCCTAGGTTAAATCTGGCAGCTTGCTTTATCTGCCACTTAGAGCAACCAATTCGCCAACCACAAGCCTACCAGGTACAAGATAGATGCAAACCCAAATGCTCTCCATGGCATCCCTATCCTCAATCAAACCCTCAGTCGTGCCCAAAACCAACCCCCAAGTGGATTCCCAAACCTCTCGTATAAGCCCAACACATCTACGACAGCAATTGTTATATTTGGATCCCCAAATCTCCCCAACCCCAACTCCCACCTCATGTCACTCATCAGTTACCTACCTTCCAATGGAAACCCAAACTGGCATGGCCGACAAGGGAATGACCCCCCGCAGACCCTCCAATCGTCCCACAAAGTTGGAGCAGTTGTTGGGGCTTGGAAGCCTGCCTACTTTTTGGAGCCTTGGGAGCCAGACTTGTTGAACTGCCTCTACTTCACCGAGACCTATAATGCCAACTTCCATACAAGGGAAGTACTAGACAATGACGACCATCCAGCATTAGGATTTTTTTTAACCCAAAAAGGGCCTCCTAAGGATTCTTACTTTTAAGCGATTAGAGCTTGAAAAGTTGGGCTTAAGGGAGACGAAGGCTATGATGACCCCTATTTTTTGCCTTGCTACATGTTGCATTTTTTTTCGCCCTGCCTTCACTTTGTACCCTCACTTTGTTTTGGCACACAAGCATTTTTTTGTAGGTAAAACCTCCATCAAGGTGGCACACTCAAGCACCCCTCATCCCATTCTTCACATTCTATGGGACACTGTTGGAGGATCCCAACGCTCATCTAAACAATTTCAAAATTGCTTGTTTGACACACATCATCGAGGAAGGGCATGTGATGAATTACTTTAGCAGTACACTCAAAGGTGACGCCTCAAATTGGTTTGCCAAGCAACAACCAAACTCCATCCCAAACTTTGCCGATTTTGAGCAAAAATTCTTGGTTGAATTTTGCAAACCTCCAAACTTCTTTGCATTTTTTGAGCAATTACGCTCATTCAAGCAAAATCACCCGCATGAGACTGTGGAACAAGCGGCCACGAGGTTCATGAACTTTGTTGATCATTACACTCCCATTTTTAACATCGACCCGCTCACCATCATGGACTCGTTTCTACTACGAGGCATACACCCTAGCATCCAAATTTTGGTTAGAGCTCAAGCCCCAAATGACTTGAATACGGCCATCACTTTTGCCATTAATGTGGAGAGCTCTTATCGATCTGTTTACGAGCCACAACAGGCCACGACTCCATCTCCCTCGTATTATCCATGGCTAGCACCACATACTCCCGTTTCGCCCTCCCCACACAGCAACCTTGGCCAACCTCATCGTATGTGCCTCAACTTCAACCAACTCAACCATTCCAATTCCCACCTTTGTACCACCTCACCTTCAAGTGACCTCACCACCTCTTTTGCCTTTAGCACCTCACCTTCTAGCCTCTTCACAAAATCATGTTCCTACCCCTCATGCTCCATCAGCGTATGTGACTTACCCTGATTCTACTTCTACCACTCCACCACCAGCACATCACAAGGGGGGGATGGGTATGAAAGCACCGCGTCTAGTATTGGGGATTTGAAAAACATGATGACAAATTACATGAACCAACTTAATGAAAATGTGAAGGCTATAACTCTTGATGTGAATTTTCTAAAGTGCCAACAAAACTTGTTGTTTGCACGTCACCCTGACCCTAATCCCACCAACATGGTGTGTCGAGCTTGTCATGTATTCGGCCATCTTTCCAAAGATTGCCCCACTATTATTTGCACTTATGAGAAATGTTTGGGTAGGGGGCACACAGAGGATATGTGTTACATTAAGATGCACCATTTGATGAATAGGAGCACCACTTTGCCACCCCCCGGCCCCGTTAATCATCGTATTGGTATCGAGAAACCCTCGGGCCCTAGTTGGACACTTCTTCAGAGGGGGTCTCCTAGTTCTCCAGCAGTTGCTTCGTCTATTGCACCACCTACCACCACACTGAGAACCCTTCGATTAATATGATTGAGTTAGATTCATCACCCGTGCGAGCCATCACACGAAAGGGGAAAGAGAAGGTTGTTGGTGAGGAGGGAGATCCCGAACCTGTTGTTGCTACCCACCGACCCACCCATGTTGCTGTTCCTGTTGCCGACCCTTTACCTCGACCTCGCCACATTCGTCCATGCCCTACACCAAGTAAGTTGTTTTTCCCCATTCTTTCTTTTGACCTTGTTTCTGCTCTTAATCGAGTAGAGCTCTCCATGTCCCTTCGACAATACCTTCTCACTTCTCCTTCTAGAGCCGAGCCCTTTTGAGGAGGTACTGTAGAGCTTTGAGTTCTTCCCAGGGAGTGGGTCCTAATCTTCCTGTTGTTCAGAAAGTGGATTCCCTTCTTGAGCGTGAGTGTCCTCGAGTGGAGTGCATGATCCACCAACTAGTGATTCCACATGCTATTGTTGATGGAGGATCAGGTGTCAATGTTTTGAGTTATTCTACCTTTTCCAAGATGGGGTTATCTTTCAATGGAGTTCCTGCTACTAGTTTGCGTATGGGTGATCATCGACCAGTGAGAGCTAAGGGTTTCATCCAGGGTTTGCCAGTCACACTGTCGCCGCTGGGCGTATGGTGAAGATTGATTGTTATGTTTTGCGGCTTAGTCCAGGACCTAGCGAGTACCAGCTTCTTTTAGGGTGACCTTGGATATGGAATACTGATTGTGTTATTGACATTCCTAGAGGGCAGTTGCTTCTTGGTAGAGGATCTTCCTGAGCGGTTCTTCTGGCTTACCCTTCTTCTATTGTGAGTCCTGGGGTTACTACTGATGTTGAGAGTGATGGGGATGATGACCGAGTTCTACTTCTTCATGTACACCGAGTTCCTATTGCATTTACCCTAATTCTATTGAGATTACCCTTGATGATGATGAGGAGACTCCACCTTTGGCCAGAGAGGAGGATACTGTGAGAGTTCCTATAAAGGGAGATGAGAAAGTTGTGCTTTTGGGAACTTCTTTAGATCCACCGTTGAGGGAGGAGATTATTGCTTTATGTCGGGAGTATCAGGACATCTTTGCATGGGATTACACCGAGTTGAGAGGTTTTCCACCTGAGCTTGTTGTGCACCGCATTCCTCTTAAACCCGACACTACACCTGTGCGCCAACGTCAGCGCAGATTGCATGAGCCTTATAGAGGGGGTTTACATGGAAATTAAAAAGCTTTTAGAAGTTGGTTTGATTTTTCCTGTTGATAACACTGAATGGGTGTCTCCTATTGTTGTAGTCCCTAAAAAGAATAAGCAGCTTTGCATATGTGTTGATTATAAGCAGCTTAACAAAGCCACCATTAAGGACTACTACCCTTTGCCTTTTATTGACCAAATCCTTGACTCTTTGGCGGGGAGGGAGATATATGCTTTCTTGGATTGCTTTTCTAGGTACAATCAGACGGCTATCGCTGATGAGGATAAGCTCAAAACCACTTTCACCACTATATTTGGCACATATGCATATCATGTCATGCCGTTTGGGCTTTGCAACGCGGGTGCTTCATATCAGCGCTATAAGCATGAATCCTTTTGTGATGATTTGACCGATTTCTTAAAGATCTTCATGGATGATTTGGGGATTGGGACCACGCATGATAAACTTGTTTTTTGCAGCCCTTAGGTATTTCTTTCACATATGCCGTGAAAAATCAATAGCTTTGAATGCAAAAAAGTGTGTGTTTGGGGTCACTTATGGCATTTTGTTGGGTCACCTCATTAGCAAGCATGGCATTTCTATGGATCCCCAAAAAGTTGAGGCTATTCTTGCATTTTTTCCACCCACTACCGTGCGTCAAGTAAGGGGTTCTCTTGGAGCCGCTAATAAACACTATAGCCACTTCATTAAGGATATGGCACATCTTATTTTACCACTTAATACACTTCTGCGAGTTGAGCACAAATTCATTTGGGGGGAACCTCAACAAAATTCCTTCTCTTCTTTTAAAAGTGCATTCACTACGGCCCCTATCCTCAAACCACCTAATGCTTCCAAGCCTTATCATTTATTTTCTTCTTGTTCTCATTTGGTAATATCCGCTTGCATTGCACAACTTTATGATAAAAAAATGCACCCCATTGCATATTATGGCCGCAAGCTTAAAGATGTTGAAACAGGTTACACATGGGTTGAGAGAGCTTGTCTAGCAATTGCTAAGAGTGCTAGGAAGTTTTGCACATATATGGCTACCCACCAGCACACCATCATCTATGTCTCTAAAGATTCGTTGCGCCTTTTATTGAATAAGTTAGACCCCCCCCTGAGCATATTATACGATGGATTGTTGAGTTGTAGGCCTTTGACTATGAGCTTAAATCTAAACCTCCTGCATTGCAAAAGTTAGTGGATTGCTTAGCTGATGTAATCCCATGCAAAGATGAGCCTATTGCACCTGCACCACCTGAGTTGTTTCGCATTGAGTATGCACGTGAGTGGTATGACCAAACTGCTCATTATTTGTCCACACTTGAGTTTCCTTCTAACATGAGCAAAGCCGCGAAGAAGAGATTAGTTACACATGCTCAAAAATTCACTATCATTGATGGGTCTTTATACCACAAGGGGTTTGAGGGCATTTTATCGTCAATGTGTTGCACGAGAGGAAATTCCACACATTTTGAAAGAGTGTCATGATAGTGCATGTGGAGGTCATTTCGCTGGGAAACTCACTGCATTGAAAATTTTGAGGGCTGGGTATTGGTGGCCATCTGTTTTTAAAGATTCATTTGAGTGGTGTAGAAGATGTGATGTTTGCGAGAGAGCCACCCGCCTTGAGAATTGTTTGCGCCCTAATAATCCTATTCTAGTTGCCCTTTCCTTTCGAGAAGTGGGGGATTGACTATGTGGGCCCTATTACACCTACTTCCAGGCATGGGAAATCTTATATCATTGTTGCTACGGATTACTTAACTAAGTGGAGTGAGGCTAGAGCTGTGAGGAAAGATGATGCACGCACTACTACTACATTTTTTACTGAGCATATTTTGGGGCACCTGCTAAGTTAGTTTCTGATAGGGGGACCCATTTTCTTAATGATGTCATTGAGGAACTCGCTACTTATTTCAATATCCGTCATGATAAGACCACCCCCTACAAACCTTCTACTAATGGGCAAGTTGAGAGCACAAACAAAACTTTGGTCACTTTCCTTAGAAAAACTGTGGACACTCATAAAAGGGATTGGGATGAGAAGTTGCCAGCATCTGTTTGGGCTTATAACACTACTTTTAAGGAAGCCACAGGGTTCACTCCTTTCTATTTAGTTTATGGGCAACAATGTGTGTCACCTATTGAGCATGAGTTGGCGAGTTTGAGGTTTTTGCACGAGCACACACTACCTTTGGAGGAGAGTTTGCAAGAGAGATTGGGCACTTTGGAGCATCTAGATGAGTGGAGATTGAGAGCCTATCTACATCAAGAGGTTGCTAAGAAACATCAAATCAAGCAACGTGATAAGAAAGCTAAAACCTATTCTTTTGAGAAAGGGCAATTGGTTCTTGTCTATGATGCACGTCATGAGCTTTTCCGTGGGGAAGTCGGGTCCTTATCACATTGTTGAGGTTTATCCTCGCAATAAAGTCTAGCTTGCAGAAATGGATGGGACATGGTTCTCTACCAAAACCAATTTTGATAAAATTAAGCCCTATTGGATGTGATTGCATTGACTTTTCCGTTTATGAGTTGTAGATGACGTTGAATCTACCATGCCTTTTTGGAGTCTATACTTTGATGGAGCATGTAGGGGCAAGGACAAACTTGGTAGTTGCGGCATTGTCATATATCCACCTGAAGAGAATGCTATTCTTTTGAGAGTTCTTTTGGGAGATCATTTGAGCAACAACATTACTGAATATCAAGCACTTTTGATTGGTTTGAGAGCACTACTTCTTTTGGGAGCATCTCATGTTCATATCTATGGAGATTCACAACTCGTGGTCCACCAGTTTCATGACCAAGCCCGCACCCTGCACCCTTTACTATAGTCTTTTAGCCCATGACCTCTTCACTCATTTCACCTCTTCTTCCTTGAACTTTTTGCCTCGTCATGAAAATCGTGCTGCAGATTCCTTAGCTTTGATGGCCCTTTTTGGTTTCTTTACCCAAAATTTTGATCGTGCCTTGGTAGATACCCCTTCCTTTGACATTGATCCTTGGGAAAAAGTGCAAGACCTTAAGTGTTTGGGAGTTGAGGAGTTGGGTAGTCTTCTAAGGGTTTTTAAGTCATCCCATCCTTCCACTTTTGCTTCTCTCATTCTATCCATAACCCGTCGATTGATTCACTTGTCGGATGTTACCTTTCTCACTATAGATCCTAGCCATTTGCTCATGATCCTGTAGCCCAATGGATAAGGCACTAGTCTAACTGGATATTCTGGGCTCACGCTAGCCAGCTTGCTTTCCCCGCAGGACGCCACTCTTGCATCTTTTTCGCCCTGCCTTCACTTTGTACCCTCACTTTATTTTGGTGCACAAGCATTTTTTTGCAGGCAAAACCTCCATCAAGGCACCGCACTCAAGCATGTGAGACTAAGGGCTTAGCCCACTTTGATTTTTAAAGGCTTTAAACCTTAGCTTGCTGGAGAAATTGACGAGCAGCGTTGGAAATGAATCGTCGTCGCCATGCATGCGTGGAGCGAGCGTCGCCAGCACAACCCACATGCATTCGCTAAGGCACTGCCATTCCCTATTGCCGGCCGTTGTGCTACGAGCAAGAGGAGTAAAGCAAGCTTTGCTAGTCGCTGTTGCTAGCCTGTCGCACAGAGATCGTGAAGGAGAAGGAGACAAAGTCACCAACCCTCACATGCGTTAAAGGAGAAAGAGGCACCCTCATTCTGGTGTCCAGAAGCGGAAGAGCGAAAAGGAGAGAGAGAACGATTCATCCCGGCCGCATTGCAGGAAAAAAAATCCATATTATATATTTTTTTTCTAAGCTTTTCTTTATTAAAAAAAATGTTGTTAAAAGGGGCTATTCCCGCTTTCACTTGACCAAGGGGAAAAAGGGGTTTTAAAAAAGAAAAAGAAAAAGCATAATAACATTATTTCTTTTCCTTGCATGTGAAGAGAGAAGCGGAAGAGGAGAAGATATTTGTAATAAAGAAGCAAGTGCGATTCTCAGCAACAAACAATAACATAGCTTTGCACTCACCCACTCACATAGTCACGCGTTAGCAAGCCTCGTAAGTTGTTTGTATTCAAAAATTGAAAGTATTGTAGAATTCAATCCTTGAGGGCCATGAGGGCATTGTTTCTCGTGGAGGGCATCATCGGCAACAGCAAGCGCGCAAAAGCTTCATCAACATCAAGCAAAAAGTGGCTAGATAAGATCTCTCTCTTTTTCTCATATAAAAGCTACATAAATTTGCTTTATGAATCAAATACGCGCACATCGAATTCAATATACAAGGCACATTGCACGTTATATCTTGCCTCGTTCATTGGTGTTGTAGTATCATCTTGCTCTTTTGTCATTTAGCACAAAGCTTGTTTAACATTTGTGTGTGTATACATCATCAGCACTCCATCATTGCAGCACTGCGTTTGTCGAAAAGATTCATAGCACACATTCCTATCTACTAGTGCCTTCTCCTTTGGGGTGTTGGGGGAGTGTAGCTCCATTCTTTGTTGGGTATCTGGGGGGGTTGTCAGGTTTTGTCCTCTTTTCCTTGCTCCTCCAGATATTTCCCAGACCACTACAAGGGATTGGGCTCATACCCGCGCTCTTAGCCGCTAAAAATGACTTGTGAAAAAAAGTAGCGGGCCCGTGTATCAGCGCGTGTATAATCGCGGCCAGAGACATGCGTGTAAAAACGCGTGTACAATACCTCTCAGACGCGCGTATACACGGGTGTGTAGCCGCGTTTTTTTTTGCAGACGCGTTAATACACGCCAGTATACACGCTTCTTATTCTATTAGACGCGGTTATACACGGGTGTATAGCCGCATCCTGTTCAGTCCCAATGTCCCAGACGCGTTTTTACTTGCGTCTATACACGCGTTTCTTTTATTTAGATGCGCTTATACACGCGTTGTGGCCAGTTTATACGCGTTTATACACGCGTAATTTCCAGTGTATCCGCGCAGATACACGCAATTTTTAGCAGTTTATACGCGTTTATACACGCGAACAGAGAGCAAAAAAAAAAATCCAGAGAGTGCTATTTGGTGCCTGAATACTGTTCCAGCATTCCAGCACCCAATAGCACTCTCTGGTTTAGGGTTTTTGGTGCATTAGACCATCCCATTAGACCATCCACGAAGAACATATGCACGAGGGAGATTAAGACAAGAACGACATGAATGCATACATTGTCATTACACGATTCAAGACAGCCATGAATGTAATACTATCGATCAATCAATTCAATATTACTATCAAAATTTCATACATGTATACAAGGGAGTCCATATCTCGAAGTAGCCCATGGCTTGAGTTTACAAAAAAATATATACAATCACATCCTAAATATGGAATGTGATACTACAAATCTGAGTACTACTCAGACCCAGATGATGACTCGGTACTCCCCTCATGCTCAGATGAGCTCGCATCGGTCGGAATGTCCGAGGAGTAGTGCTCACGTCCACCCTCTGCAGCGGCGGCCGGTGGATCATCAGCAGCTTGTGCCTGTTCAAGTAATATATAGTATATAAGTATATATATATATATATATGCAATTCAATAAACCAAAACCATTCGTTACGAATTTTCAAGTACCTGTCGACCGTATGGTCTCATGGCCAACTCAAACTGCGCGTCCGTAATACGTCCCTCGGCTCTGAAGATGGCCCACGTGTCACGTCTGCTATGCCGGCGAGCATACGCAGTATCGTGGGTTGTGGGCTTCCTCCCCGTAACCCGTCGCTGTATCATAATCAACACAATTTGTAAGATTAAAACAATTCATAGAATCAATGAATTAAGTAAACAATCAAATAAAGTGACAGGATACTTACGAACTCTGCCTCCCATGACTCGACGCCGCCAGATCCGAAATGCGAAGATCCAACGGTCTCCATCTGGATCCGTCGTGCCTCCACATGCTGCCTGCTCTTCACGCCACCCTCTGCTCGTTTCTTTGCCTCCTTCCACTCGCGTTTGTGCGCAGTGGCAGGTTTCTCGGCAGGATAGCCACCCGCAGCTACATTTAGCCGGTCATCGTACGCGAGTTTTTTAAGGTGAGATCTTTTATTACTTAAGATCTCCCTTATTCGCGTCCTTCCCCATACATCCGAGAATGTAGCATGTGGGGGATTGGGGTACCGACTGTGTACAGCCTCTATCACCTCCCCAACTAATCGGCTATTTTGATCTTTAAATTTAATAAAACAATTTCTATATGAGTTTGATACTACCCCACGCATGTACTCCATTACCTCCCTCCCCCTCGCATCCATCACTATCCCGCCCCTATCCGTCACATCATAGCAAACCACTCTCTCCATCTCTCTCATCTCCTCCTCTTCCGAACTGTCTCCTCTAACTCTTCTCCCTCTATCTCCTCTCTCATCCCGTGCCCTACTACCTCCCCCACCTCCCCCACCTCCCCCACCAAAGCACCCGCCGCATCCTCCACTCCCACTCTTCCTACTGCTGCGGGTGGAGTCACGACTGGGGGATTGTCTACGTGACGGTGGCTGTGAGCCCTGACGTGACGGTGGCTCTGAGGGAGCACGTGATGGTGGCTGTGAGGGTGTACGTGAGTGTGTCTGGGACGAGGTATGTCTCCTCGGTGGACGTGGAAGAGGAGAAGCTGCATGCCGTCTCGTCGGACTCGGAGGAATAGACGGCACTGGAGTGCCCTGGATACTCGCGGTAGGGGTATAGACACCAGGCAGGGAAGGAGGGGGATGAGCATACATATACTCTGTAAGCTCAACCGGACCAGGTTGGCGCCCAAAGTGATTCATCATCTCCATCAACCAATTGCTATACGCAAATGGATCGGATGAAGAACCTGGAATATCCATAAAGAACCTGCAGCAAACATCATCATGTACATCATTGACTCACACATTGTCATTACACAAGTCAAATGCCTGCAAACCATGAAATCTGAAACGCCGCAGTTTTCTGTCTGCAGAAACGCGTGTATACACCCGTTAAAAAACGCGTGTATATACCCGACAAAAAACGCGTGTATATGCGCGTGGAAAAACTCTGCAGACAGGTTACACGCGCTTCTACACGCGTTCGTACACGCGACCTGGGAAAAAAATTTCTCGAAAAGACCGACCCCCGACAAAAAACAGAATGTCCTTATAAAAGGACCAGCCATTGTCGCCCCTGTCAGGATGCAGCAACCCAATCGTGTGCAAAAAGACAAACCCAAAGAGCAAAGAGTAAAGTAAACAAATCTGACAAAAGAGACAAGGCACAGGACAAAGTGACTCACCTCTGAAAAAGTAAGTCCTCTCTGCTCCTTCTCTGCTCCCTCCTTCTCCCGTGTGTGTGCTCCTTTCTCTGCTCCCTCCTTGCTGTTGAAAGAGGCGAAAATAGGCGAAAACGCATGCACTGTTGATTTCTAAGTTCAAAATCTATATTTGGGGAAGGTGGGCTATTTTTAGTTTAAATATGCCGCCGCGTTTATGGGTGCAATTATGTTCGCGTTTATCAACGCAGGTATTTGCGCGTGTACATGATTTCAGCTGCGTTTATACACGCGTTTTGCAGGAAGTAGCCGCGTGAATACACGCGTTTTTTAGGAAGTAGCCGCGTTTATACACGCAAGTTTTAGGAGATAGCCGCGTGAATACACGCGTTTTTGTGCTTTCATTAAAAATATATAATGAGTTTGTGTTTTCTGGTTTGTACACAGGATGTCATCAACCTCTTCAAGCAGTTCTGGGGAAGATGAGACAATGCGTCATCGTAATCGCGATGTGTGGTTGGGACAACGGATCAAATGTATGTGTAATCGATGTCAAGGATGCATTGTACGAGCACGTCGAATTACCTTGAATCACATCTCCATGTATGGAGAATGGAATCAAACAGGTTTAGAGGTGAGTAGATGTAAATTGATGGTATTCAAATGACTCATGGTATCCAAATTAAATTAATAGAGTTGTAACATATAATTTGATAAATTGAAGCAGGATGCAGTACCACACCCTAACATGGTACCCTACGCACGACGAGAGCACGTAAAGCGTCGACGAGATGATGCTGGAGCTTCGGGATCTAATGTCAGAGATGAGTGGGAAAGGGACGACAATAGCCCTGCACCCCACGAAGTTGTGGAAGAGGAGGTGCTTGATGATATGGTGCGGAATCTTTTTAAGGATGATCCCAAAGGTATGGACGATGATGATATGGAACAAGAGCATCTTTATAAAGCTTCATCGACACCGGTGTTTGACGGGTGCACATTCTCAGTTTTACGTGCTTCCCTTGAACTACTTAATATACAAACAGTTTATGGATGGAGCAATGCAAGTCTTGACGCATTGTTGAAGTAAGCATTCTAACTTATAAATTTGAATTAGTGGTTTAAGGTTTAGGATTTAAGACTAATTATAATTGATGATATTGGATGCAGGCTATTGTCAAACATGCTTCCAAAGGAAAATAGACTGCCCACCTCAAGAGACATAGCGAGGCGCTATGTGACATCTCTTGGAGGACTGGATTATGATAAAATACATGCATGCGTCAATGATTGCATTCTCTTTCGTGGGACGCATAAGGAGGCTCTGACATGTCCCACTTGTGGTGAAGCAAGGTACAGAACAGATATGAAGAGTTTTGATGTACCTCGTAAAGTCTTGCAACACTTTCCTATAATTCCTCGCATCAAACACATGTTCAAGTGCAAATCCATAGCAGAGCTCATGTCATGGCATTCCTCACATCGATCGGATGATGGCATGTGGAGAATTCCCGCAGACACTCCTGCTTGGAAGCATATTGAAGATGAGTGGCCCAGCTTTAAAACAGAGCCCAGAAACTTGAGACTTGGCCTGGGTATGGATGGAGTGAATCCATTTGGTTTCAAAAGCACCGCGTACAGCGTGTGGCCAGTTGTGCTGGTGAATTATAACCTTCCACCATCAATGGCGATCAAGAAGGGACATCTTATGTTATCCCTTCTAATTCCAGGGAAACATAAAGTCAAGCATATGGATGTTTATCTTGAACCACTGATTGATGAGTTGGAGGAACTATGGAGAGGTGTTGCGGTGGTGGACATTAGTAGGCCTCCCTCCTCTCGACACTTCGACTTAAAAGCAGTGTTGATGTGGACAATGCATGACTTTCCAGGATACAGCGATTGTTCTGGTAAGAATTCTAATTACCTCCCTACTCTATTACTATTGGCTATATATATTAATTAGACGGTTTGACTTTATTATTCTAACTTTTATTTATATTTTAACAGGTTTGAAAACATCGGGTAAACATGCATGTCCTGTTTGTGGCCCTTCGTTAGTACATGAGTATGCTGATGGTTTGTGTAAGACTATATTCGATAATCATCATCGATTTCTCCCCTCAGATCATCCTAAATATGTTGCTAGTAAGAGTAACATTCCTCCACAAACACTTCGTGCAAAAGATTGGAAGCGTATTTGGGAGTCTACAACTATTCTTCCTCCAGATGGCATGAACAGGTATAGTGATGTTTTTTCAATCTTGTTTTGTGTAGTCTCTAATTGGATTAAAGGTCACATAGAGCAATCCCTTGTGCAGGTACTCCATTTTTTTCCGGCTGCCATATTGGACCCATCTTAAGATCAACCATCTTCTTGATCCCATGCACATCTTCAAGAATGTGGGATCTGGTATTTGGGAACATATTACTGGTAAACGAGACAATGTTAGCGTACGTGAGGACTTGCGGGTCGCAGGACGTATGCGTCAAGCTTGGCCACGAGAGGTGGGTGGGCACGTTCGTCTTCCGCCTGCACCATGGATTATATCAAAGAAAGAGGAGAAGCAGGTAAAGCAGGCCATCACCACTTTGCGTACTCCCACTGGATGCATGAGATCATTGAAGGGAGCCTTTACAACCACTAAGAAAAGAGGCGTTGAGCAACTATATGGGTTGAAGTCCCACGATTGGCACAAGATGCTTCAAGTAAGTGTTTTCCAAGTCTTGTACGTACGTTGAAATTAAATTTTGTAATGCCATAAACCATAAATGTGCTCTTATGTGCGCAGTTCATACTACCTACTAGCATCGACCATTGTGCGAATAAGAGTTTGAAAAAATGTATTTATAAGATGGGCGAGCTTGTGAGGTATGTAAAACCCATGCTCAGATCACCCTTCATTATACCTTGCAAAATGAACGTGCATGAGGTATAACGTACTATTTATTTATTTTTCAGATATGTTAGTTCCAAAGCAATTGATCCAGCCACATTGGATGATGCGCGTGTTATGGCAGTGGAGGTGGTTTGTTTGGTAGAGGAGACTTTTCCGCGAACCATTCTCACAAGTCAACTACATCTCATTGTGCATTTAGTGGACGAAATTGCTTTATGTGGTACTGTGCATGCACGTTGGATGTTCTTCCTAGAGCGCTTCATGAAGACCTTAAAAGACTTTGTGAGGCAAAGTGCAAGGCCTGAAGGAAGCATGGCCGAGGGTTGGTTGATACAAGAGTCTCTTGTATATATTTCAGAATTTCTTGGTCAGGTGGACAGCTCTTTGCCACGACTATGGAGCAATGAAGAGGACTTGAGGATGACCTCTATTGTGCCTCAAGGAAAAGGACAGAGTAAAGTAATTGACAGAACATTGATTGATGATCTCAATTTCACTTGTATCCTTAATAGTGATGTGATGAGCAGATGGGTTACAAGATATGAGGATGCAAAGACAAAAAGGCAAGCAGAAAGAGCTCTCTTTCGGAGGCAACATGGCTCTCGGAAGGCGTACCCTAAGCATCTAGCAACACTTCCGAATGATATCCATGTTGATTGGTTGCATGAGGAAATGGAGAGAGCAGAGAGTGACGAGGGGCTGCATATCACGGCGGAAGAATGGGAGTATGCACGAGGATGCATGTCAAAGGTACATAGAACTAATGTTTTGCATTAGTTGTAAGTGATTTTCTTTTAATATTTATTCACATTGCTTACACAAATATTGCTTCTATTTTGGTCCAGTGCACTATGTTCAATGCTATATGGTGTGAAGGCAAGCATTTTCGAACACAAAGAATTGATGAAAAGAGAAATACACAAGATTGCGGTGTCATTAGTAGCTTTGAGGGAGCTAATGGAAAAATGGATGATTATTGTGGCATAATCCAAGACATATTTAGGCTTGACTTTCGTCGCTTCTTTGTGTATGTTTTGGATGTCAAATGGCAAATGAACGTGGTGGAAAAAGGGCCTGATGCAACGATAAAACGCCATGCAAGTGGATATGTAACTATTGACTCTACAAAGTTCTGGCAAACAAAGAAAGATAGGCTCGTATTGCCACAACAATGTGAGCAGGTATGCATTTTTTTACTAATGTGTTTCATGTACATATATATCTAAGCTCGCGTACCCCTTGACTTTTGATATGCTAATTAATTACTGTACTGTGGGTATTTGAGTAGGTTATCTATCTACCAATGGTGCATGACATCAAATGGTGGTACGTCATCCCTATTGCACCACGTTCCAAAGTGATGTATAATACATTCACTGATATGGAGCATATGGAGGATGTAACAAGCCGCAATGAAGATGACGTCGAACATGCCATTGAAGATGTTGTGATCGATGATCAAGAAATAAGAGATGATCGTGATAATGAGGATGAGCATGCCATTTCTCATGATCATGAGAATGACCCTACCATTGAGGATGATGGTGATGATGATGAGGATGATCAGGACATCGATACCATTATCAATGGAGTACAGAATATCGATAGTGGAATAAATTTAATCGTAGCCTTACCAATTGATCAAATGGATATTGATGTTGATCGTTTGACAAGGATGGATCTTATTGAAGATGAGATCGAACCCTAACCAATCCGTCACTGTATGTTCTAAATTGATGACATTTCTATCATCTCATATGCATGATTTATTTTTGAATATATTTCATTGTTGTAAATGCATGTAGTGGGATTATGTAATGATGTATACTGTAATGTACTATGAGATGGTTTAAGGAAAATAGTTTTTAATTTTGTTAAGGAATTCAGTTTTTTTTCAGTTTTTCTCTGCTATGCGTGTATTAATCCGTGTACAGTGGCGTGTATTTTTTCGTGTATGATAGCGAGTATTACCCCGTGAATATTATCGTGTATTTTTCCGTGTATAATAGCGAGTATTACCCCGTGAATATTATCGTGTATTTATGCGTGTATTACTGTGTGTATATAAACGCGTTTATACACGCGTTGATAAATGCAAATATACACGCGAAGTTAAATGCTAAAATACACGCGCCCGATTTTATTCAAATACAAGCGCGACCATACACGCGTTCGTAATTTATCGCGTGTATGAAACGCGTGTATGGCAGCATTGTCTTGTAGTGGACCCCACATCAGCCATACCCCCCTAGTTTCACTTTTTAAAGGGAATATTCTCATACTCTCTCTCTTACTTTTTTTACTTTTCTCATACTTTCTCTCTTACTTTTTAAATTTTTTATCTTCACTCTCTACAAATTGAATCTTTCTTGTCAGTTTGAAATTCTTTCCTCATTAACTCCCACCATATCTCCCTTCCTCATCAGCAAAACACTCTCGTGTTTAGGTGGGCCCCAAAAAGTAAAAAATTTTAATTTTTCATTTTTTTAACATTTTGAGGTGGAAAAACACCACCTAAGCAATATGTATGATGAAATATTTTTTTCCCTCCAAAAAGCTTGTAATTCAAGGGTCACATCAGAAGCCTATCAGGAGATAGTACATTCATAACTAATTGTCAGGTCTCCACAACCCCATAAACATAACTAACTGTCAGGAACCACTACATCCATGAGATCCTGAAATTGTGGGACCACTATTTTTTTAAATTTTTTTTCTCATAAATGGAATTTATTGATGAAAAACTCCATGTTAGTATATCTGTATATCAAAAATATGATTTTCTACTCAAAAAAACGGATTTGTGTTAAACCTCCAACAACAAACCTCCAACACCAAAGTTCTCTTTGATGAACTTCCTCCTCATCCAAATCATCTCCATTGGCCAAAGAGTCTGATTGTGGGGCATCCCATTCTTCCTATTCACCCATGTGTTATCGTGTGATTTGTTGAGCATGCATGACTTGCCTCTTGCACCTGGAACAAGGGTAAAAAGTTCTCTCGTTCAACCATTTGGCCATGCTTTGTCTCAGTGGTGGGGAGGGCTACAAGTAGATTCATTTGGTTCACAAGATTGCAACATGTATCAATAGCAATAGGAATATGGCTTACCTCCATAGCCTTGACTTCATGCTTCTTAATGCATATCCGGTTTGGGTAGACCACTAACTTTGTATTTATGCCTTTTCTTATTCTTCTTTTTATATAGTAAGTATTATTGGATCGTCTTGGACACATGCATTGTGAGCTTCCCTTATCCCATATGGGCACTCTAAAAAGGTATGCGCCCACCACTACCCTATCTTCTATTTTGCTTCATTCTCAAAGATTGTGGTTAAGAAGAATGAACATGTTTTTTTTATAATAAAGAAATCTATCTCTAAACTAAGAGGAGTGAGACATATGATATGTTGATTGCAAGGCATATGATATGTCCATTGTGTTGCAAGACATTCAAGACATGCAATGACTTTCATTATAGGCAAGCATCAAAGCCACACATTCTTGGCATGCGAGCATATGTACTTTGTGTACTTGTGAGTTTTTCGTGTTTATGAACCACAATGTGTGCATCCACCACTAGCAATGATTTTTTTTTAAGTTTTAGATATTAGATGACATAGACGTTAGCGGTAATTCTTGATTTTTGTAATTCAAAACATTAGCCATGACCTCTCCCTTTGGTGGCATTGCATTCTGATGATAATTTCTTTTATACAAAATTTGATTTATTATTTGTATTGAAAAACAAGACAAGCAACTAGATTTTTCATTGTAACTCCTACATGCTACCTAATAATAAAATAATTTTTCTTTTAATGATGACTATCACTATGGGGATATTTTGTAAAAAGGTAAATTCCACAACAATTGTAGAGAGAAATGGACAATTCATCGCCCCCACCTCTATATGGAAACCAGATTCTAGAGTCATCTTACACCCCACTAGGTTCTAGTGATGCCGACACCCCAACCCCAAATAGCTATATGGACTTCTTTACAGTACGTTAAGCTCCTCTCTTACATCTATGTACTTTACTATTTGTCTTGCTTTTTTTAATTTTCCATGCCAATCCACTCATTTTTCTTTCTCATACAATCCCAACAAGTACCCTCCTCTTCACAAATCTCTATTCTTATAGAGCCCCCCTGGTGCTCTGATTGTATCAGATATAGGAGGAGATGGCCCACCTCATGTAAGACATTGACCATAAGGAACACTCTTGAGGATATGGCCCATTTGGGTATTTACACCCCACCTATGTCTTACTATCCCTCACCACAGTTTACGCATGGCACCAAAGACAATAGTGCACACTCTACACAGTCGTCCAATCCTCCGAACAGTTATTAATCTCCACATCACACATGTGAGTCAACCTCCGCTAGATGCCTCCCATGGCACCAAAGACAATAGTGCACACTCTACACAGCCGTCCAATCCTCCGAACAGTTTTTAATCTCCACATCACACATGTGAGTCAACCTCCGCTATGTCTTACTATCCCTCACCACAGTTTACGAGTGTGCCACCCATGGCACCAAAGACAATAGTGCACACTCTACACAGTCGTCCAATCCTCCGAACAGTTTTTAATCTCCACATCACACATGTGAGTCAACCTCCGCTAGATGCCATTGACATAGTGGAGGGTCTACAAGATCGAGGGACTCTCGATGTCCTTGACATAGTGGCAGTGAGTCTCGTGGGGGTGTGGCAGAGCTGTTACCTCCCATGCTTGAGCCAGAGTCCAATGTCAAGGCCAATGAGGAGGGCCTTTACTATCATGTCTCACAGTACATAGGGGGGTCAATTATAGATACAAAAGATAACTCTTATGGATACCCAGTTGAAATAGTTACATAATATTATATACAAAAGCTTATTCATCAACTTTGAAAACCAGAGGTAGAGGGACCTCGACTACATCTAGACTCTACATGAGCGCTTCCCCAATCCATAGAACCATCATTTCTCACGCGATTGGGTCCGAAGCCATTACATAAGATTTCTCAACAACAATAGGTCTCAAATTTGTAATAATGCAAGGGCACTAGCCAAAAATCATGGCCCTTCAAGGCAGTACATGAAAGGAAGTGACTCCATGCATTGCAAGAAGTGAGTGCTAGGATTATATTCCCCTAACATGCCACAATGCATCAAGTGCAACTCCAAGTACAACTCCAATAGTAGGGAGTAGTACATTGGGGGTTAGATGCATGAAAAGATAGATTTGTACGTACACTTAGCTACAAAACTCATATCTTTTATCTAAATTTTATGGCTAAATTTATCTTGTCTCTTATATATTGGAGGAAATCGTGGGTCATCAAGCAAATAAAGTAGGTGTCAATTTACCATAGAGAACATTGTGATATAGATGCTTGGAATCATTTTTTGGATATCGGCATGGGGTCATCACAATGAGTGGACTCAAGTAATAGGAGCCTTTGCCAACGAAGAGGTGAGTAACTAAATGATATTAGTGAATTGTATTTACATTGATGTAGGGTGTGTATTCATTTTTTGTGCACGGATGTGTAGGGAGACCAAGAAGATCTAGAAGATGAGGAAGAGCAATGCGAGGATGATGAGGAGAATGACCTAGCCTAGGCCCATCAGTCCCTTTAAATTTTTTCATGTATATTTTATATAGACCATGAGTTTTTGAACTAAATAGTTTCATAAATACACATGATTTTGTTTCAAGTGTCTTTTTTATTTGCAAGTATGTCTCTACTTTAGTTATGTTGCATGTTTTTCGGAGACTAGCCATCGAGATGGATATGCCTATGTTGGGCACTCCATCATGAAAATTTTGTGCATACCAAGACATGCATTAAAGAAAACCAAAGAGCTCTCCTTGTAGGCTACATGGTGCATCCTCAAGGAGAGCTCTTTGTTTTTTTTAGTACATGTGTATGCATGGCCATAATTGTAGCTATACACATGGGCACATGCACAATGATATGTACAGCCACCAACACAAGCACATATGCAACCATACACGTTGTTAGGAAAATCCTGAGCCCACTCAAATCATGATGTATAGGTAAATGCAATGTACATATGATAGTATGAGATGAATCCAAGGTGGCAAAAAAAATGGTGTGGCCAAGTAGAATGGTGCAGGCGTGTGAAACAAAAATAAAAAGCGTGCGGGAGAATGAGGAAGCTGGGCAGCAATTGTTCCAGAAGAAAGTGAGGCAGCGCAACGGGGTTCAAGAAGGACAATTTATTTTTTTGGATATATGTAGAGTGGTGGCTAGAGACTACCATAGAGGAGAGTAAGAGAGAGACTGCAATGGAGTGTGTCTCCTGCAATTTCATTTTCTTGGTTGAGGTCACAATAGGCTGGAGATCTTGCAGACGTCAAAGGTCATGGAGAACAATGCAGTGTGACAAGGCTTGATTGGATCCAAGTAGAGGGAGAGCTAGAGACCAGAGTCAGCTAGGAGGTGTGTCCCCTAGGATTTCTATGCAGCAGTTGTGTTAGATACTTGGTATAGACTATGCCTGCTCAACTATAGTAGCTGTTGTTGCATAACATCGGGATGCTAGTTTGTTGTGGTGGATGAAGATGATGTTGTGAAGAGCTGTTGTTGAGGTCTATCAGTGAAGGAACTCAAAAGTTTTTGTGTTTTCTTCTTTTTTCTTTGAGCCCCAAGTCTCAGGGATGTTGAGACTGTATGGTTTTGTTTCAATGAAGAATATAGTGAGTGGAGTTTTTCTTGTCATTGAGTTTTATAAAAAGTAAGAAGATTATATGCATGTTATCTTAAAATTCATGCATCTCAATGATCCACAATAAAAGTAGAAGAAAAACATGATTACTAGAATGACCGACTTTATTTAAAGATACAAAGATGTCCCAGATCTACTTGTAATAGAACAGTTAGGCCCTTCAAGCTTATTCAAACATTTTTTAGGGTAGCCCAAATAATCTCAAGAAGGCCCCGAGCTTGAAACATATAGTGCCATTATAAGTTGAGGTACCTTGTGAGTTATATGCTAACAACCTTAAACATCATGTTTGAGAACCACTTTTGGATGCCTTATTACTACTTCAAAAAAAAAGATGCCTACACTTATTTTATTAGATAGAATAACATCCAATTCTATTGTGGAATCTTCTTCAACAAACCTTGATAATCTTGACAATGAAACTTTGATAGGGAAGTAGGGGATGTTAACAACTCTTGTTGACATATCTACCTTGTAGATCTCATTTTCATTCTCTCTCAGCTACACCTTGGGGGGGTGCCAATCTGTATCGTAATAAGTGTAATCGATGGCCACAATTGCAGGGGGCTGGTGTAGAGCATCCCTCCACCAGTCCACCACCAAATCTGGAATCTGGGTGAAAATCCATGACATGGAGCAACTTAACTATCTATCCAAGAGGTCCATTACATCAAATATGAGAAGGTAGATAAATATTATGAAAATTTGTAGATATCTAATTTAACTGAACATCTTGTTACTCTCTAAATTAAAGAGTGTTGTATGTCACATGTTGTTGTGTTTTTAAAAGCGATCATCCTTGTGATGTATTTCAAACGTTGGTTTTGTAGTTGGTACCAAAAGTATTGAATGAAAATGTTTTTATTTCAAGTCACTTGTGTAGTTGGGTCCATATTCTTATACCACTTGTTGAGACGTAAGCCCTAGCGCGCAGAAGATCAAGCCCGAGAGTGGCATGTTGTTGGTGTGAGGTGAAAAAAAGAAGAAAGAACACTGCCTCTATAGCCCTTCACCCCGCAAACATGGAATACAACACACGAACGGAGGCACCACCAGCCACCGGCTGGAACAGTTCTCACACTTCACCACCCAACCCATGCCAGAAAGACAGCACAAAACAAGGGCACCATAGACAAAACAAACACCTAGCAATATATTTCCAGAAAACACTTCATACCAAGGCGGCTCTCCCTCTCTCTCTTTGCGCCAGCCACTCTCACCAGTGCCCTCCGGCTCACCAGCCCAAAAAACCTGCCAGAGAAGTATCTCTACTCCAAGGTGGCCGCCTTCAAAACGACCCGGCTGCCAACCAAAGTAGCCCTCTGGCTTCGCTCCAGTCACCTGCAACTGTACCTCAACGGCGGCCTCCTTCTTAGGTCTCTCACCAGTAGCCGCGCACCTTGAGGCCGTCACAAGCCAATCAACTCTCTGCTCTTCAGTCGTGCATCCAGCCCTTCTGCTGCTCTTCTGCTATCATCAGCCCGGCCTGCTCCTACAGCCCGACGTCACAGCTCCTTCGCCTTTCTGCAGAACCCGGGGCCTCACCTTGCGCCAGCCATCTCTTGAGCACCGCCGCAACAAGCGATCTCCCCAGCACACTAGGCGGCTACTTCCCACGTTGGTTGTCTTCGCCTTTCACCCAGCAGCAAGCGTCTTCTTTCTGGACCCGACTCTCTCCCGCGTCGAGGTCTCTCTTCACAAGGCCGCTCTCCAAACACCCGCTACTCTCCCAAAAGGCGGCGTTACAAGGCCTGCGCTTCTCTGATCTCTACAGCAACCCACCAGGCATCCCTTCCTACTCCGACGAAGCGGCCAACTCTTCCAGCCACCAGCCTTCTACAACTCCCCTTGGTCTCTGTCCTGTGGCTACGGCAGAGAGCCCACCAGCAAAACGGCGGCCTCCTCACCTTTTCAATCCTCCTTTCCTCGCCAGCTTCTCCTAAGCGGCTCCCACACACGGCTGCGCTACCCACTGTCGCTAGCCTTCCAGCCACTCTCACTTCGCTATCATCCTCTGTACCCGCCTTGTTCTCTCTCTGCGGCTGCTCTTCACCAGGGAGGCCTCAGCTACCAGTTGCAGCCCGTCAGCCCTTCTACGCCAGCTGCGCTCACCAGGGCGCCTGCCTTTGCTGCAATTCAATCAGAGCCCCTTATTCTCTCCGCTGCGCATCTCCCGCCAGCTTCTTGAACTTCTCCTTCACGTGCTGGCCAGCGCTGGCCTCTACTCTAGCCTCCACGTGGCTTTTCACATATTGGCCACGTTTATATTATATTTTATTATATGCTTTCACACTCATGTCCTTTGCTACCTTGGCCACATCAATAGTTGCTTCCCACGCTTTCATACCTCTTCAAACACAGCCCACTTTCCAATGTCCACTGTCACTTGGACGCGCACACAAACAAGGTACCAAGCGGCTGATACCATCTCCATGGAACCTCGTTCCGGACAGGCCTGCAACAAGCCCAAAACAAATCCATCCACACTGAACACCTGGCAACGCATTCCATAGCAAAACCTTTATTCACACCATGCACACGTATTTACACAAGCCCGAAATACCTCTCAGAAAAACGCCTGACATACTTTGCCAACCCCCCCATCTGCTAGAGCATTCATGCTCAACAGGCAAAAGCAAATCCGATAGTTATCCACCAGGATCAAAAGGAAACATCAATTCACCATCCCATTCCCCAATATCTGTGAAACACCATGGCTGCATCACTGCATACCAAACGTCAACCACATGCATCAGAAAATCATCCACGTCCACTTCACCCACAATTAACCTCCCCGTCTTCAAAATCTGTGGCATTACAGCATTAGGCATCCAATTCATCATCACCAGTGAAGGCCAGGTTCCAACATTTTGACCTTTCTGCACACCAAAACCCACATCCTTTCCAACAACAGTATCCACCAGCATTTCCAGCTCTTGTAAAATAGGCATCTCTTCACAACCATACAGCTCAACTGGTTCAGAACCTTTGTCATCCAGGGACTTTGCCTTTAGCATCTCAGAAACCTGCAAAGAAGCCTTTGTCACACTCTCAACCATATCTGCATCCATATCCATCTCTAGCTCCTGTTCATCAAGGCTAGCAACTTCCCATATATCATCCTCAAGCACAATACTCACCTCACAACGCTCCTCATCAGCCAAATCTACATGCATACCTTCTTGAGTGTTGCCAACCCCCCTGGTATCATCGTCCAAAGACTCCCCATCAAGCTGTCCAAGAAAATCCATAATAATGGAATCTTCCTCCATGCTCTCCACATCCGCATCACAAACCATCTTCACTTCACCACAAGTCTCTACCCCATCCTCCTCCCTTTCTGTATCTGGTAAAGAATCATCCTCAAAGCATCCTGTATCCAGCTCCTTTTCCTTCTTATCATCAGCGAATCCCAAGGCATCATCCTCTTTGCTTCCATGTGCATGCATGTCATCCAGATCACTGTCATGTACAGCCATGATATCCAAACCCAAAGAAGAATCCACTGGCAACTCCTTATCTTCACTTTGCTCTTTCACCTGCTTCTCATCCACCTGCACATGCTTTAAAGACTTTGGAAAAAAATCAGAAGGCACATAAAACATCCCCCTTTGCACCTCTATAGGCCTTTGAGGCTCCTGTCTAATCAAACTTTGCATAGAACTCTTACCCACCTCAACCAAATTTACCTGCATATCCCTTGCAGACACAACACTTTCATATGGATAAATACCCATCTCCATCTGTTTCAAAATCTTGCCTTTCTTTTCCCTAGCAATCCTAACAGCATCATCAAATGACTTGGGATTTTTCAACTCAACCCTGATCCTCAAATGGGGTAGCAAACCATCAATAAACAAGCTCTTCTTCAGAAACATAGGAGGAACTCCCTGCTTCAATGTCATACACCACTTACTCCACAAACATGTAAATACCTTCACAAATTCATCCACCAGTGATTGCCCATGGACATGCTTCAAGATGCTCAACTCCTGCCAAAGCACACTAGAATCCTCCACTTGCTGAAAATGCTCCAAAAGGCCTTCTTTCAACCTGTCTAAGGTCAAAACACCAGCATCCTGTGCTTCAAAATCCTTAAGCCAGCTTCGGGCATCTCCCTTCAAGAAAATCTTTATCAGCTTCAGAACCTGCTCTTCATCTGTGACATGATTGCTAATGCATGCCAACTCCATTTGCTCCAAAAAGTCACACACATCTTCATCCTTCCTGCCATGAAATTCAGGATAAGACCACATCATGACAACCTGTAAAAATCCCTGAGCTCTCCTCTCAGCGGGACATACGCCCTTCTAGGCAAAGAACAATGCCAGAGCTATCCTCTGTGGAGGCACCAGACGGATGTGAGGTGAAAAAAAGAAGAAAGAACACTGCCTCTATAACCCTTCACCCCGCAAACTTGGAATACAACACACGAAGGAGGCACCATCAGCAACCAGGTGGAACAGTTCTCACACTTCACCACCCAACCCATGCCAGAAAGACAGCACAAAACAAGGGCACCATAGACAAAACAAACACCCAGCAATATATTTCCAGAAAACACTTCATACAAGCTTCTCTCGACACAGAAGCCTTACTCACACAACCATAAAAAACTCACTCAGGCCTGTCACTGCCAAGGATACACCACATCCCCAATCACAAACCTCTCGCCTGCCTGCTGTGCCAATCACACCAGAAAGAACCCGGCCACTTACTCTTCAAAGGGCGCCCCACCAGCTAACCCTCTACTCTCTACAGCCCATCACTTCTGCATGTGTTGTCAGCAGAGCAGCTATCCAAACACCTCTCTCTCTCTCTCTCTCTGTGCTGATCCTCTGTCACCTGCAGCTTATCTGCAGTGCTACCGGCCCACCACCAAGCAGCAACACCTGTCCTTCTCTTCTCTTCACTCGGCACCCTGTTCTGTGTCCATAGCCCTGTCTCCTAGGCGGCCCACACCAGCCAACGCTTTGCCTGTCCCCTTTGCTTCCAACGAGCTACACCTGCAACTGTATATCCAGCTCTAGTAGCTTCCCAACATGCCCAGGTAACCTTCACAGCCCTCTGTGCTCGCCTCTGCTTTCTTCGGCCACCCAAACCAGTCCAAGGCGGCTCTTCCTCTCTCTCTTTGCACCAGCCACTCTCACCAGTGCCCTCCACGCTCACCAGCCCAAAAAACCTGCCAGAGAAGTATCTCTACTCCAAGGTGGCCACCTTCAAAACGACCCGGCTGCCAACCAAAGCAGCCCTCTGGCTTCGCTCCAGTCACCTGCAACTGTACCTCAACGACAGCCTCCTTCTTAGGTCTCTCACCAGTAGCTACGCACCTTGAGGCCGTCACAAGCCAATCAACTCTCTGCTCTTCAGTCGTGCATCCAGCCCTTCTGCTGCTCTTCTGCTATCATCAGCCCGGCCTACTCCTACAGCCCGACGTCACAGCTCCTTCGCCTTTCTGCAGAACCCGGGGCCTCACCTTGCGCCAGCCATCTCTTGAGCACCGCCGCAAGCAATCTCCCCAGCACACTAGGCGGCTACTTCCCACGTCGGTTGTCTTCGCCTTTCACCCAGCAGCAAGCGTCTTCTTTCTGGACCCGACTCTCTCCCGGGTCGAGGTCTCTCTTCACAAGGCCGCTCTCCAAACACCCGCTACTCTCCCACAAGGCGGCGTTACAAGGCCTGCGCTTCTCTGATCTCTGCAGCAACCCACCAGGCGTCCCTTCCTACTCCGACGAAGCGGCCAACTCTTCCAGCCGCCAGCCTTCTACAGCTCCCCTTGGTCTCTGTCCTATGGCTACGCCAGAGAGCCCACCAGCAAAAGAGCGGCCTCCTCACCTTTTCAATCCTCCTTTCCTCGCCAGCTTCTCCTAAGCAGCTCCCACACACGGCTGCGCTACCCACTGTCGCTAGCCTTCCAGCCACTCTCACTTCGCTATCATCCTCTGTACCCGCCTTGTTCTCTCTCCGCGGGCTGCTCTTCACTAGAGAGGCCTCAGCTACCAGTTGCAGCCCGTCAGCCCTTCTACGCCAGCTGCGCTCACCAGGGCGCTTGCCTTCGCTGCAATTCAATCAGAGCCCCAAGCCACTTCAAAGGTGGCCTCACTGCTTATTCTCTCCGCTGCGCATCTCCCGCCAGCTTCTCGAACTTCTCCTTCACGTGCTGGCCAGCGCTGGCCTCTACTCTAGCCTCCACGTGGCTTTTCACATATTGGCCACGTTTATATTATATTTTATTATTTCTTGTAAGGCCTACAAGATGGCCACCATATGCTTTCACACTCATGTCCTTTGCTACCTTGGCCACATCAATAGTTGCTTCCCACGCTTTCATACCTCTTCAAACACAGCCCACTTTCCAATGTCCACTGTCACTTGGACGCGCACACAAACAAGGTACCAAGCGGCTGATACCATCTCCATGGAACCTCGTTCCGGACAGGCCTGCAACAAGCCCAAAATAAATCCATCCACACTGAACACCTGGCAACGCATTCCATAGCAAAACCTTTATTCACACCATGCACACGTATTTACACAAGCCCGAAACACCGCTCAGAAAAACGCCTGACAGTTGGCTGCCAAAAGTGTGCCCAAGCCCCCCTTAGCATCAATCCTGCTGTTGCCAAGGTAAGGGTGGTGGGCACAATGCAGCATGCACAAGGAAGGAGGAGGGGGTCATAGGGGAGACGGTTCACTAGTGTTAGAGAGTAACACCAATGAGGGTGAGGCTCCCATTACCGAACTTTTGAGGTTACTTTTTGGTGGGTAGGCCATAACTTGAGCATAAAAACTCCAAATTTGTCGGAGGTTGGTGCGTTAGAATCCTCTCTTCAAGATCTTTCCAATGATATGTTACATGATAGTTTTGAGGTACTATGGATAGAGTTATCCACGATCCCCCTTTTCGTAAAAGAATGATGACTTAGCATTTCTTAGAGGGCCCAAAAATGAGTCCACATTTTCCCTAATGAAAGAGTGTGATATGTCACATGTTGTTGTGTTTCTAAAAGCGATCATCCTTGTGATGTATTTCAAACGTTGGTTTTGTAGTTGGTACCAAAAGTATTGAATGAAAATGTTTTTATTTCAAGTCACTTGTGTAGTTGGGTCCATATTCTTATACCACTTGAGACGTAAGCCCTAGCGTGCAGAAGATCAAGCCCAAGAGTGGCATGTTGTTGGCTGCCAAAAGTGTGCCCAAGCCCCCCTTAGCATCAATCATGCTGTTGGCAAGGTAAGGGTGGTGGGCACAATGCAGCATGCACAAGGAAGGAGGAGGGGGTCACAGGGGAGACGGTTCACTAGTGTTAGAGGGTGGAAGAGGCTAGGATGGCTCTAGAAGAGGGTCAGGATAGTTTGGCTAGGGGGTGTAAGGGAAATAGAATTGTGGGGGCGGGGGGCTCGATAGGAGCTTAGCATCGGTGAGAGAGGGTGGGTTCAGGGGACCTATGTAGTAGTATGTAGACATCGCATTTGGGGCTAGAGCTACGTTTCGGGTCGAAGGGGCAGCATGCCCTGAGGGTGTTGGGCACAATGCAACATGCACAAGGAAAGAGGAGGGGGTCATAGGGGAGACGGTTCACTAGTGTTAGAGAGGGGGAGAGGCTAGGATGGCTCTAGAAGAGGGTGGGAATAGTCTGGCTTGGGGGTGTTAGGGAAAAAGAATTGGAGGGGCCGAGGAGCCCGATAGCAGCTCACCATCAATGAGAGAGGTTTGGTTCGGGGGACCTATGTAGTAGTATGTAGCCATCGCATATGGGGCCAGAGCTATGTTCTGGGTCAAAGGGGCACCATGCCGTGAGGGTGTTGGGCACAATGAAACATGCACAAGGAAGGAGGAGGGGGTCATAGGGGGAGACGGTTCACTAGTGTTAGAGAGGGGGAGAGGCTAGGATGGCTCTAGAAGAAGGTGGGGATAGTTTGGCTTGGGGGTGCTAGGGAAAGAGAATGATGGGGGTGCTAGGGAAACAGAATTATGGGGGCCAGGGGGCGCGATAGCATCTCACCATCGATGAGAGAGGGTGGGTTCAGGGGACCTATGTAGTAGTATGTAGCCATCGCATATGGGTCTAGAGATGCGTTCCGGACGCCAAAGGGGCACTGTTTTTTGGCGAATGAACCACAACCAACATAGGACATCAAAGGGGCCGATAGTGGGCACAATAAGCATGAGGGGGCATCAAGTAGCACAGAGGCACAAACACACACAGCCGTGTGAGAGATAGAGTGTTCTCTCTCCCTTTCTCTCTTAGAAGTTGTAGGGGTCATGCACAAAGGAGGAGGAGGGGGTTGTAGGGGAGATGGTTCACTAGTTTCCGAGTGGTGGAGAGGCTAGGATGGCTTTAGAAGAGGGTGCGGATAGTCTGGCTTGGGGGTGCTAGGGAAACAAAATTGTGGGGGCCGATAGCAGCTCACCATCGATGAGAGAGGGTGGGTTCGGGGGACCTATGTAGTAGTATGTAGCCATCGCATATGGGTCTAGAGCTGCGTTCCAGGTCGAAGGGGCACTATTTTTTGGTGAATGATTTGCACCCAGCATAGGACATCAAAGGGGCCGATAGTGGACACAACAAGCGTGAGGGGGCATCAAGTAGCATAGAGGCAAAAACACGCATAGCCGTGTGAGAGATAGAGCATTCTCTCTCCCTTTGTCTCTTACAAGTTGAAAGCCTCAAGTTATATATTAACCCTAGTTTTAAAAGCCTTCAACGTTACATGGGATTTGTCAAAACTACATTTGACAGCTTTGTTAGATTTCCTTCCGTTTAAAAAGAAGAAGAAGACATACACATTCACTTGTGATTACACATACAAAAGACCTACTAAAAATTGTGAAATTCTATTTATTGATAAGCTCTTGTTTTTCTTTTCCCTCCCCATTTGTGATAAACATTGATAACAACAATATTGAAAATTCCATCATCACACATATTAAATATTTTACTGAACTCTTATGATTCATACCTTTGTACTCTTGTCAACATCACCATTGTGAATTCAATGCATAATATTTATACTCAAACTTGCTTTGTTTTCAATGATTCAATCATACATTATATTTACATTAAAAGAATATTAATCACATAACATTTGTGGAAAGGAGTGGAGGTTGACTTTGATTGCATTGCATACTCTTGACAGTGAACATAGACGCACACACAGAAATGCAACACGTAGCATGCCTAGAGAGGAGTCTCAATCAGTGGCCAGAGAAAGACAATTTAATTGGAGCTTCTAGGCCATTCGTCAAATTGAACCGTGGAGAAAAGTTACATGTGCTGGGCTTCTGGAAGAGATGTAGTGCTTTTATTAACCCCGTGGGTGGGTGTAACCAGAAGGGAGTGCCAACCCCTTGTTTTTCGAGACGTCGCACTTACCCTAGTGGTATTAGAGAGGGCTTTGTTTGGTTATGTTGTTCCAATAACACACACTCTTGGAAAGTAGACAATACAAATGTCATTGGGCTGAAAAGATGCAGGGGAGAAGAGAGCTTGAGCTCTTGCAACAAGCACACACACACACTCACAAAACCCTAAAAGAGAGCACACAAGGTGAGAGGCTGAAAATCTTCTTCTACTTCACACAACACTCAACACACTATATACAAAGATAAGAGTACACACAATATGAAAGGCACTCAACCAAATACATACTAGGGTTCTCTATAGTGTGAAACCAACTAAATGAGCTGGCGCTATAACTATGCCAGTCTCTAGAATGGCTGTCACACAGCCTATCATCCCACTCGCCACATATCACCCATGATCTCACAAACCATGCCAGTGGTGTAAGTGTGGGGCCTATCCCCCAGGCGGGTCATCAGTGTCCAACACTCGATATCTCAACACTCCCCCTCCTCAACTCCATCTCATGTACACCAAGCGAAGCCTTGTATCTGCGGAGCTTCTCTGTACCCAATGCTTTGTTGAAAATGTTAGCGACCTGATCCCGTGTGCTGACATAAACAAGGTCAATGTCTCCCGCCAAAACCTTCTCTCTGACAAAATGGTAGTGGACCTCTATATGCTTCGTGCGAGCATGAAAAACTGGGTTCCTGGCCAACTGTATACTGCTAATGTTATCACAGAAAATGACAACTTGTCTATCCAGTGATAGACCCAAATCTGCAAGTATTTCTCTCAACCAAGCTACCTCACATGCTGCCATAGCAGCACCTCTGTACTACTCGGCCTCTGTAGTACTGGATAGAGCAACCGTAGGCTGCTTCTTGCTCCCCCAAGTCACACCAGCATTCCCTAAAGAAAACATGAAGCCACTAGTAGATCTTCTATCTGAGATACTACTAGCCCAATCAGCATCTGTGTATCATATCTCTGTCCCAGTTTCATAAAATAGTCCACAATGCAAAGTAGACCTCACATACCTTAGTATGCGTCTCAATGCATCCAAATGCAGCTTCTGATGAGGAACCTACATAAACTGACTCACCAACCCAATAGCATAGCTCAAATCTGGCCTAGTGATCATCATGTCGATCAAGCTTCCTACCATGCGCCTATACATAGTAGGATCCTCCAAAATCTCTTCTAAATCTGCACTCAACTTGCCATTCTGATCCAATGGCACTGAGATAGGCTTACAATCTATCATACCATACTTGGACAACATGTCCAAGCCATACTATCTCTGCACTAATCCAATACCATGTGGTGACCTAATCACCTCAATGCCCAAGAAATATCTGAGCTCCCCCAGATCCTTCATCTCAAACTTCTGTCTAAGCAAGATCTTTACATCAAAGATCTCTGCATCATGGTCCCCCATAATGATCATGGTCCCTCGTAATGATCAGGTCATCTACATAGATGACAACAAGCACAACCCCTCTATCACTGTGTCTCACATACAACGAGAAATCTGCATTGGCTACATGAAAGCCAATAGTAACAAGATATTCAAAAATCTTGTCAGACCATGCTCTTGGTGCTTGTTTTAAGCCATACAAGGCTTTCTTCAACCTGCAAACATGCTCGAGGTGTCTCACATCCTCATAACCAGGTGGCTACAACATATACACCTCTTCCTGCAAATCCCCATGCAAGAATGCATTCTTTACATCCATCTGATGTAAAGACCATTGCTTTGACGTAGCCACTGCTCTATCATAACTCTCAATGTTGCCATCTTGGCAACTGGGCTGAAAGTTTCCTCATAATCAATGCCATATGTGTGCGCATATCCTTTGGCTACCAATCTAGCCTTGTATCTACTTATGCTTCCATCACTGTTATGTTTTACTTTGTACACCCACTTGCATCCAGTGGCTTTCTTGCCTTCAGGCAATTGCACTAAATCCCAAGTCTCATTTCCATATAGTGCATCCATCTCCTCATCCATAGCTTTCTCCCAACATACATTTTCAACAGCCTCATCAATGCATGTGGGCTCTACAACCTGCACAACTTTTTCCATGTATGCATAGTGATGTGCCACATAACCATGATAGGTAAACCTCTGCAGAGGATTCTCACTCTCCCAGATCTTTGCATCTTTGCATTCAAGGCTTTCATAGCCTTCTTTACACTAGGTGTTCTCATAGCTGGTATCCCAAGTTCTCATCACGGCTCATCTCTGAGCCACTAGACTCTCCATCAACATGAGAATGCCCTGCAGAAATGTCAAGCATACTAAGGGACTCAACTACCTTCACTTTGCCTTTATGTGATGTACTAGTCACATTTGCAAGTCTGGTATTATGATGCAGCCTGCCACTCCATGGTCTATCAACTGAACCACTAGATGAGGACTCTCCTGGTCCACTCAAAGACTGTGATTGCTGACTTGATTGTGTGCAACCACATTTCCACTCACATCACCCCCAACAGCTTCTTTTTCAGCAGCATACCAGCTGCTCATCTCATCAAAAACAACATCCTTGCTTACCCTCAACTCACATGTAGCAGGGTTATAACACCTGTATCCCTTTTGCTCCAGGGAATACCCAATAAACACACATTTTTTAGCTTTTGGATCCAGCTTAGTTCTCAGCTCATCTGGCACATGCACATATGCAATGCATCCACCAAAGACTTTCAGATGAGACAAATCCGGTTTTCTACGAGTAAACCTCTCCTATGGAGTTACATCATGTATGGCTGCAGCAGTTGGAGTCCTGTTCATGATGCAAACTGCTGTAGAAATAGCCTCAGCCCAATAGCTATGCGGCATATTCTTCTCTTCCATCAATGCTCGCGCAATCTCAGCAATGTGCTTGTTTTCCCGCTCAGCAACTCCATTTTGCTACGGAGTGTATCTGCATGTAAACTGTCTCCGAATACCATTCTTCTTCAAAAATTCAGAGAACTCATTGGAGAAGTACTCTCCCCCTCCATCTGACCTTAGGCACTTTACATGCTTTTCAACCATAACTCTAAAATTCTGAAAGTGAGTGAACACCTCACCCTTCTCCTTCATGAAGTATACCCACACTTTCCTTCTGTGGTCATCAATAAATGTCACATAATACCTGCAGCCTTTGTAGGACCCCATACATCTGAATGCACAACATCTAGTGCATTTTTGCTCACATTTCCTTGTGTGGTCATCAATAAATGTCACATAATACCTGCAGCCTTTGTAGGACCCCATACATCTGAATGCACAACATCTAGTGCATTTTTGCTCACATTTCTATTACGTGGAAATACATGCTTTGTTTGCTTTCCAAATTGGCATGCTTCACATATTCTCTGCATACCTTTAACTTTAAATTTTGGCAGCCCTGTCACAATTCCTTTAGTCTGCATAGACTTCATTCTTTGCACATTCACATATCCAATTCTTTTATGCCAAATGCCTGTGTTTGCAACAATTCCTGAACTATTTGCAAACATCGCAGAGAGCACTCACTTCAGGCATGTTTACATTCAATGCAAACATTCTGCCCGCTCTGTTGCCTTTTGCAACCAACCTGCACTTGTCTTTAAAGTCTTCAACATAACAACCATTAGGGTTAAACTGAACCTGCAAACCCTGCTCAATCATCTGGCCAACTGAAACCAGATTCTTTGTTATGTTCGAAACATGAAGTATATTTGCAAGGTACTTCACTTTGCCATCCTGCATAGACAATGGCACATCTCCAACATGGGCAATTGGATAAGCAATGTCATCCCATGTTTCCACAAAACCTGGTCTTTTAAGGTTTTTCATCTCCTTGGACCACTCCCCCCATGACTTGTCACGTGGTTCGAAGCACCTTAATCAACGTACCATATATCATCTTTATGTGCTGCTTCAACATTTTCAGACATGGCATTAACGACATGCTGCATAACAAACAACCTTTCATTATCCTCATTGTTTTTGCTTGAGAATGCCTAGTTGTTTTGATGCAATTTCCCATTTTGCATGTCAGCCTGCTTCTTATAACAATCTGCTTGCACATGTCCAGGCTTACCACAATAAAAGCATCCACGTGTATCATTATACTACCTTTGCCAATTTCCATGACCTCTTTGACTCCCCCTGCCTCTGAATTGGCCTCTTCCACTTGCGTGTTGTTGTTGTTGTTGTGAACTCTGGGACTGTTGTTGCTGCTGCTGTACTGGCCATAATTCTGATTACCTGTTTGGCCACCTCCTTAACCACGTCGACGGCCAAGCAACCTCAAACTTTTTTGTGCCAAAGTGACGTGATCTCATGCATGAATTTCTCATTGCAATAGACATTGTAGATGTCATTGTCTTTTCTTTTTGGGATTTTCTTGATCTTTATTTCGCTCGTTCCCACTCACTCGTTGTTTGGTATACCTCTCCTTAGGCCATCAAGACATCCTCATCATTTCTAATTGGTTCTTGATGCGCCTTGCCCTCTCTTACACTTACAAGGGAATCATCTCATGAAACACAAGCACATCCAAATCTTAATTGTGGTAGAAATCAAAATCACATTTTGCAAACCCTAATTGTGGTACAAACTGCAAACCCAAATCCTAGCTCTAGTGTAAACACTAATGTTGATGCACTCAAAAAATGGCTTGACATCCGCATTTTTAAATACAATCTGCCCTTGGGTGATACCATGATCACGGAGTAGCCATCCATATTGAAGAAGCAACCTTTCTTTAAGAAGCCCTCCTCTAGAGCTGAACGATATTGACTCCATAACATTTTCATATAGCATAGCTTCATACAACACAAGTGGACCCACTTGTGCTTCCATTCTCTCCATCAACATCGTTGACCTTGTCTGGAAATTTCCCTTAGCTCAACAGATCAGGTTGATCCCTGATGATCCAACCTATATCTGTCCGTTACCCAAACCACATCAACTTTAAACGCTGATTAGGTTGGCATTCTGTTGGAGGTACTCTTCCTCTTCATCAAGGTCTAATCCTTCTAGCATGTTTACTCCCTCGATGACTTTTGGCCGAGACGGATTCTCCACTTTCCGCCGACAAGTGTGATGGAAACCCTGACTATTCTTTTCTTAGCGGCGGATAGTTATCCTATCTGCATCCCACTCTTGCTTGATCCTTGCCTACCTAAGCCACGGCTTGCCTAGTAGCATCAGGCAAGCATATTTGATGTCCTCCATTTGGAGCACCACTACTGCGATATGGAAACTAAACCCAACGACTTCTAACATGAGCTCGCAAATTAATCTGAGGGGGTCCACTCGCCTAATTCTCTATATTTTTGGCAAATGGAGTGGGTTCCCATCTTCTTAAACCGAGCATTCTACATGTCGTATCCGATAGTATGTTGACTCATGATCCTCCATCCAGCATAACTTATGCTATATCCACTTCGGCCAAATTGACTTGGATCATTGGGATGGCTTCATCATAAATTGGGGCTTCTCTCGACGAGGTTTCTATCTTATCTATGTGCATGGCTTTTAGCGGGTGGCTATGAAGGTGCCATCTTCTCTTCTTGAGGCATTAGGCGACATAGTAGCTATTCCCTGAAGTTCGGTACCAGTGTGAGGAGCTATTCAACTGACATGTGAATTGGTTGCTTCTTTAGATCTTCCCACAGATCATACGGCAGAGTTTCTACTTTCGCAAGCCGACTTCTTCGGCTTTCTTCCTACTTTGGTGCTTCCGCACCTCTTTTCGGCCATGGTGTCTCTGCACCTTTCTTTGGCCTTAGTGTCTCCACTTGCGAGGACAGTTCGCCTTCTTGCTTTGGGTTCATCTCTCGTAAATTGACTTTGGGTTTTTGCCCGACAGACTGGTCTGAGCCTTTTTGACTCTGTTTTTTGTAGCGCCTCTCTGCTGCGTTTCCACCCAGTCACACACTTCCGTCTGTACCTTGTTCTGCTCCTACCAGTTGAAAACTTTCTACTTCACCCTCTTATCTAAGGTTGGGTGTTCTACCGCCTCTGGAGACTAGGGTTGCATAGATTGTGTCACCACCATGGCTAATAATTCGACCACCTCTCTGGTCGACCTGACTTCTTCTGGCTTCTCGAGAGCTTGGATTTCTAAGGCATTCACTGCCGATGGTCCTGATGTTGAAGCCTAGGCTCCTTCCACTTCAGCCCTGTGCTTCCTCCAAATGTCACATTCTGACTTGCGAGTGGCTTCGGGAATGACAAAAAAAGCACGTGAAAATGGGCCAGGCACATCCGTGGGAGAAAAATTTCCATGGGGATGGAATTGTGGTTTACGGTATGGATTGATGGAGCCATCGACGACGGGGCGGGTTGAACGGCTACCCACCACGAGGGCTTGGATCACCGGTTGGGAAAGGTGTTGTCCTCTCATTGTATCTGCATGCATGTATGGTGTGTGGCTCATTGAAGCCACACTCTTTGGATTCATGTCCATGATTGCGACACCTTGCACACCAAGTATGTGACTAGACCTTAGGAGGGGACTTAGCGCTTTCACTGGTGAATTGAGCCATGGTTGCAACTAGTTCCTTGGCTGTTTTTCTTGCTTTCTTACTGTCGGACCGTGCCTTGTAATCTTCCTCATCCTCCTATGATTCCTCACTTGTGATTGAGTTATCAGAATCATACTCCTCTTTTGAGGATTCGGAAGTGGACCTTTTAAACTTCTTCTTATCTTGGTCTTGCCCTTGCTCTTGAGATGGATCCTACTAACACACGCTCGGCCCTCACATCTGATTTGACAAGCTACTCTCCAGAGTCATGATGGTAAGATTGGTGCCAGCTACTACCCTTTTGAGTTCTTTGATGAGGCCCTTCATGACATGAGTTCAAGATCTCCTTTGCAGGCTAATTGGTTGCATCCAATCTACATAGAAGATTCTGAATTATTTCCACATAGTCTTCCACCGTCAGGTTTTTCTGATTCATCCAGCACAGCTTATCAACTAGCACATGCAACAAAGGTCTTGTCTTCCCTGAATATTTGAAGGAATGCATCTCTCATTGCATCATAGGTGGGAAGGTGGGCGTACTCATAATGAGTAATGAGTAACCTAGAGAGAGGCACTTTTCTATAAGGTGGGCGTACTCATTGCATCATAGGTGGGAAGGTGGGCGTACTCATAGGTGGGAAGGTGGGCGTACTCATAATGAGTAATCTAGAGAGAGGCACTTTTCTATAAGGTCAGACGAAGGCTACTTTCTTGAGATTCTGGTCCACCAAAGGACACGCACCAAGAACTATCAAAAAGAATTATGTCAGCATTCGCATCCTCCAAGGATTCCCAGAGAACTTGCGATACTTCACGGTTGGTCGTCACGAAAGCATGTCGTAGTTCAGGGTTGGGCTGGTGGAGGTGGTGGTCGAGTATGAACGGTGCTAGGCAAAGTTGTGGTGGTGGAGGTGGGGGTGGGGGGATGAACAGAGGTGGGGGTGGGGTTACTGGTTCTTCTTCGAATTCAGATTTCGGTTCTTCTAGTTTAGGTGCTGCGGGGGCTTCTTCGGGTGTGGCAAACTGGAGATTCCAAGCTTCAAGTCGCACCAAGTAGCACAGTTCACGTGCTACATGGAGGATTGATTCAAATGCAAGGAAAATTGATTCAAACACAAAAAAAATCAAGCAACAAGCAAATAGCACAAGAAAGAGGTAGCAAGACACATCATGGTCACCAAAGTGTTGTTGGGGACTGACAGTTGTCCCAAACAACCTACTGAGTGGCTTTGGTTATGCGTACTGCATACACCAGTCGGATACAGATCGGGCATAAAATGAATAGACATGACCTATCGGGGCTATAGGCAGTTGCACAACAGAACTGACTACTAAGACTAATCAACTGGTGTGGATGATCTTGATCGTTGCATGAAAAATAACGAAAGACTTAATAGATTGAATCATCGAAAACGCTAATAGATCAGACGATTAAGCAGACAGGCGTACTAACTCAGGAGATGCACAAAGATGATACAAAAGTGATCTTCCTTTATGTCAATGAGATGAGAATATACAAAAACAGTAATCTTATACATAGTCTTATCAACAACAACCTCTACAATATTTGGCTTACATCCTTTTATACTACTCACTCGCAGTCATAGTGTGGTACAGAGATACCGTCATGTTGTGAACACAGTAGATTTACAGAGCAATGACCTATTAACTAGTGACCTATTAGCACCGCTTCTGACATCTGGCGGTGACGGCGTTTTGGCTCAACTGGGCGGTAGTCTACGGCTACGACGACTATTCGGTGCAGCTTGTCAACGTCCAACAATGTACAATAAATCCTAGTGATCTCAACATAGAACAAGAAAATGTTTCCCATAGTGCCTAAATGTTTGGACACTATTGACCATCCTGAGAGCCTCTCGTTTTGTGGTGATATACGCCTTCTTACTATTCCCAGAACTTCCTACTTACAAAATCTAATAGGAAATCAACCTTTCTCTCAAGTTGGGGTAGTATTGTTCCTATGGAGAACCCCAATGCACCTACATTAACATGGAAAATTACATCCCATTGAGGTTGCCTAAGGATTGGTGCATTGTCTTGAATGTTTGGAATGTCGATTCCTTGCAATCTTGCCAAGTAAACTTTTGTGAGCTCATGTAAGGGAGTAGCTATTTTTGCAAAGTTTTGGATAAATCTCCTACTATAGAATCTCACATAACCTACAAATGACCTATCTTGGGTGATTGTTGTCGAGGAACTCATTTCTTCTATGACTTGAATTTTTCTCAAGGATGTGAGAATACCATCCCGAGATATGATGCAACCAAGTAATTCCTCCTTGTACACAAAGAAGACCCACTTGAACGGATTTAAGGGTACTATTCTCGTATTATTTTCTTTTGTCATCTAAGGAAAATCTTCCTTAGATACCTTAGGTGCTCCACCATCATCCTGTCACAACAGCGAACAGTAAAGGTAATGGGTCCTTGACTTCTTGAGTATTTAGTTTCAAACAAAAAAATATATCAAAAGATAATATTTTTCCATGTGCGTGTCACATATTCTTTTTTTTATTAGTGAGATATTGGTACTAAATGGGAAATTTCAGCCTGCTGGGCTTAATCATGGCAATGAGCTTAATCGTGCCAACGGTGTAGTGAGTAGCACTACGACCTCCATATTTGTAGTGTGCTGCCCTAACCAACCCACCACACATTCATTGGCATGTCACATATTCTTACATCCCTTGAAACTTTATACCCTTTACTTGGTTTTCAAGGTTAGTCTTCACTAATTTTATAAGGTTTCATGATTACAACCTTAAATAAATATTCAAGCATAATTTAAAGCCCAAAAAAACACTTAGAAGCCCAAAATAAGGCGTGGAATTTTATAACTTGTTTTCAACATGGACTTGGAAAAAATATATAATTATATTTAAAACATTGATGTTATCCATATCCTTGAATGATATAAAGGTCCTTATGTAAGGGAATCATAAATACTATCCATGCGAGACTCTTCTCTAAGACAATAGTTAGGTAAAGTAGAGGGACTTATTAAAAACACATGCTTGGCTCCACCCCCACCTTTATTGCATTGATGGTCCAAAAGTGTATTGACAAAGCTCTATTAATAAAACAAAAATCCTCATGTGTTCGATTGGCGAAAAAATCCATTATGATACTCGTCCTTCGCCAAAATGATAATATAAGAATGAGGGTGTAGCAGCGCTTTTATAACTAGAAATGTAGGGAGATGTCGGGCCCATTTTACTGTTAAAAATACTGCATTTTTTGCTGTAGAGCAAGATCGCTACTGAGCAGCAAAAATTCGATGCTGAACAGCAAAATTTCGCTTTGCTATACTGATGAGAAGCGATGAAACTACATGAAAAAAAAGAGTTAGGATAGACTAGGGAGTCAACATAGGACTCCTCTATCTACCCCAGCTTTTTTCTTTAATACAAATATAGTAAAACTAACACAAGTTCATGTCCTACTCATCATTATGCACACATGTAATGTAAAACTTTACAACTACAAAAACAAAAAGAACAATTGCTATTTATGGTTGGCAAATGGTGTAATTCTATTACAATACTTGGTGAAATTTTATAAGTGTATGAGTCCAAAAAGGTCATATACAAAATAAAGCATAATAAAAATATATGGAGCTAAGGGCTACATGGAGAGGACCTACATCTCATGTATTTCTATTATTATTTTCCCTTGCAGCTCCACCCTCTTCTCTCACATTTCCATTACTTCTTGCTTGCACATTTGTAGTAACATGATCCTAAAACATAATAAAACTAACACAAGTGAAAATCAATTTTGTAAAAACAGAGAGGTTATGATTTTAGGAATGTACTTACTTGCCATGCTTACCAAGCATGTCCTCCAGTAATAACAATCGATCCTTTGTCTTGCACCCTATAGAGAGCTTCCAAACTCCATTGTTGTAATGTAAAATCATATTCATCTTGCGTATGGGGGGTGGTCCACTGCTTCAAGCTATAGACATACAAACAAATGAACATTAGTTTTATGTTGTTATTTCTGGTAACCTTCTTTTCTTAAAAGATAAGATATAGTTTAAGGCTAATATATACTTTCCAACATTGTTGGGGTATTAACTCCTCCTTCATGCGTAACATCTACCACAAGTTATTTTCCATCTATCCAAGAAGAAATATAAATATTTAAAACTCTTATGCACACTTAAAACTCTTAGTACCCAAAAGCTACCGGCATGCCTAGGTAGCACCTGTCATGCATTGGAAGCTATCGGCATTCATTCGAAGTTATCGACATACCTAGGTAGCTGCGGCATGCCTAGGTAGCTATCGACATGCCTAGGTAGCACCCAACATGCCTAGGTAGCACCCAACATGCATTGGAAACTACCGGCATGCATTGGAAGCTATTCGACATGCTAATGTATAGGCCTCATGCATGAGGCTAATGCATGCCTCATGCATATGGCCACCTCTTGAGAGATGTATAGCTCTCTAAAGACTATGCATAGAGGCTTATGGTGGCTAATTCCTAAGTCTCATGCAGAAGCTTTATACATGAGCCTTATGCATAAGGCTTTGTGCACAAGTCTCATGCATGTGGCTTATTCATAAGCCTCATGCATAAAACTCATATATAAAGCCTCATGCAATCGACTTATGCATATAGCTAATGTATAAGTCTCATGAATGAGGCTTATGCACTAGCCTCATGCATAAGCTTTATGTCCTAGCCTCATGCATGAGGCTAAGTCATATGGCCACCTCTTGAGAGAAGCATACCTCTCAAAAGGTTATCCACAAAGCATGGAAAAAATAACAAACCCTAATCTTAAAAGCCCTAAAACTTACAAACCCTATAATATGTAAAAGCATAAGAGAAGAAACATACAAGAAAGATATCTCTTACCTTGTGAGGCTTGTATGTGTTGAAAACCTACAAAATCAAACCAAATTAAGAAGAAAAAAAGATTTAATAACAAACCCTAATCTTAAAATCCCTAGAACTTACAAAGCCTATAAACATAAGAGAAGAAACATATAAGAAAGAGATCTCTTACCCTGTGAGGCTTGTATGTGTTGCAAACCTACAAAATTAAACCAAATTAAGAAAAAAAAGTATTAACAAAACAAACCCTAATCTTAAAAGCCCTAAAACTTACAAACCTTATAAACATATAAAATTATAAGAGAAGAAACATACAAGAAATAAATCTCTTACCTTGTAAGGCTTGTATGTGTTGAAAACCTATAAACTCAAACCAAATTAAGGAAAAAAAATATTAAGAAAAATAAAGATCTCTCACCTTGTGAGGCTTTAATGCAGAGCTTTTAGTTAGGGTTTCTATGTAGAACCTAGGGTTAGGGTTAAGCTTCAATAAGAAGGAAAAAAGAATAAAAGAAAAACTTAAAAGAGAGGAAAGGGACGGGATATACTCACAAGAAAGCTTTCATGGAAAGCTTGTTTCCATAGGAGATGAAGGAAAAGAGAAGACATACCTTGCTTGAGCTTGAGGAGGATAGGGTAGGAGAGGTAGAAATTATACATTGTACATAAACCTGCAAAAAAACTTAGAGTACCAAGTTTAGTGCATTCAAAAGATAAAAATGACATAGTGACAAAAAAAGCGAGATATTTTTATAGTATAGCTGCATTTTTTTCGCTGCTACACGAACACTGCTGACGAATGTTTTTTCTCTACTCAGCAGCGTTGTTTGCAGCGAAAAAAACATTGCTCAGCAACATTAATATCCCTGACATTTCCTTTTAAAAAACACTGTTAAAAAATATTGTTGTGCTCCCGATGTGTTGTAGTGTAATACGCAGAGGTGTGTCCCATGAGGGCTAAAGGAGCACTCAAAATGCATGCCACCGGTCCTTATCAAGACTTTCAAGAGTCTATAGTTCCACATATATAACAAAAATATGCAACACAATTTAGTGAAATCACACTTAATCTTTCCAAAAAAATGTTATCCATATCCTTGAATGATGTAAAGGTCCTTATGTAAGGGAATCATAAATACTCTCCTTGTGAGACTCTTAATAAAGAAACTTCAGATAAATGCAAGTGCCATGCTCATTGCTTGAAAATGGTCCCCTTTTATATGAGGAGGTACACCCTTGGGCCTGTACATCAATGTGGGATAATTTAGCTCTGCTTATGTGGCTTCTTGCTAGACTTTGCTCTTGCTTGGCTACTCATTCTCACTATAGGACAATAGTAGGTAGAGTAGAGGGGCCTATTAAAAACACATATTGGGATAGAGGTGGCTCCACCTCCACCTTTATTGCATTAATGATCCAAAAGTGGATTGACCAAGCTTCGATAAAAAATAAATTAAAAAACTTACACTACAATAGAATGAGGGTTTAGCATCATTTTTTTAACTAGAAGGGTACGGAGATATCGGGCCTATGTCGCTCTGCGCTAAACACACTACTATTTTTGCTACAACGAGTTCATTGCTCAGTAGCAAAACTAGTAGCGATATTTTGCTGCTCATTAGCAGCGAAAGTACTACATATTAAAAAAAGCTGGGGTAGACTGGGGAGTCTGCACAGGACTCCCTAGTCTCCCCCAACTCTTTTTTTTTTCTAATGTAGACATAGTAAAATGAACACAACTTCACATCATCATGGACAAGTGTAATGTAAAACTTGACAAATACAAAAAAATAAAAAAATACAATTGTAGTTCATGGTTTTAAGAATGTCAAAATTCAATTACAATACTTGGTGGAATTACATAAGTGTATGATTCCAGAAAACTCATATACAAGATAAAGCATAATGAAAATCTCTGGAGCTAGGGGCTATCTAGATTTCATGGTGTGCGATTTTTATTATTCCTTTTCAGCTCCACCCCCTTCACTTCTTACATTTCGATTTCTACCAGCATGGACATTTTCACCACCGTTTCTAGTTACATGATCCTAAAACATAATAAAACTAACACCAGTGAAAATCAATTTTACAAAAATAAAGAGGTTTAGGGTTTAGCAATGTACTTACTTGCCATGCTTGCAAAGCATGTCCTCCAGTAATAGCAATATATCCTTCATCTTTGCACCCTATCAAATAGAGGTTGCAAATCCCGTTGTAATGCAAAATCATATTCAGCTTGCGTAGGGGGCGGTCCACTTCTTCAAGCTATAGACATACAAACAAATGAACATTTTAGAAAGTTGTTATTTAAGATAACCTTCTTTAATTAAAAGATGAGATACAATTTGAGGCTAATATATACTTATAAATAGTGTTGGGATATCGACTCCTCCTTCACGTGTAACATTGCGTCTCAAGTTATTTGCCATCTATCCAAGAAAAAACATAAATACTTAAAACTCTTATGCATATGGCCTTATGCATATAGCCTTATGTATATGCTAATGCATATGGCATAATGCATAAAGCTACCGGCATGTGTAGGTAGCTACCGACATGCATAGGTAGCTATCGGCATACATAGGTAGGTACCAGTATGCATTGAAAGGTACTGGCATGCGTAGGAAGCTACTGGCATGTTCAGGAAGCTACCCGCATGCATAGATTGCTACCGACATGCATGGGAAGCTACCGACATGCCTAGAAAGGTATTGGCATGCATAGGTAGCTACCACCATGCAGAGCATGGGAAAATAAACAAACCCTAAACTTACAAACCCTATAACATGTAAAAGCATAAGAGAAGAAACATACAAGAAAGAGATCTCTTACCTTGTGGGCTTGTATGTGTTGAAAACCTACAAAATCAAACCAAAATAAGGAAAAAATGTATCAATAACAAACCCTCAAGCAGGAAAGAAGAAAAATATAAGAAAGAGAACTCTTGTGAGGCTTGTATGTGTTGAAAATCTAAAAAGTTAAACCAAGTCAAGAAAAAAAAAGTATTAAGAAAAATTAAGATCTCTTACCATATGAAGCTTTAATGGAGAGCTCTTAAATAGAGAAAAAGAAGAAAAGAAAAACTTAAAAGAGAGGAAAGAGAAAGGAAATACTCAGAAGATAGCTTTCATGGAAAGCTTGTTTGCATAGGAGATAAATGAAAACAGTAGACATACCTTGCTTGAGCTTGAGGCTCATTTTTTTTAAGCCAAGGAGAAAGAGATACAAGACTACTAAAAGATAGTCCATGACCTAAAGGAAGAACTCGAGGAAGCTCTACAAGACACAAGGGCTTCAATTGATGAGGATTAGGATTTAGCTGGAGAGCTCAAAAGGAAAGTGTATGGCTCTGGAGAAGAATCTCTCAACCAACTCCAAGCCATTGCTGAGAAACAAGAGCTTATGCATTAAGCTTATGTATAAGCTCTATGCATTAAAAGGTATATGCATAGAGCCTATGCATAAGGTTTATGCATACATGCTAATACATAGAGCTAATGCATTCAGCTTATGCCCAAGCCTATGCATTAAGCTTATGCAGAAGCATAATGCACAAGCTCTATACATAAGCTTTATGCATACATGCTTATGCACAAACCTATGCATAGAGCTTATGCACAAGCTCTATACATAAGCTTTATGCATACATGCTTATGCACAAACCTATGCATAGAGCTTATACACAAGCCTTTGCATAAGCTTCATGCATGCATGCTTTATGACATGCATATGCATAGAGATCATGCATAAGCCAATGCATAAGCATTAGTATGTATGCATAAAGCTTATGCATAGAACTTGTGCATTATGCTTATGCATAAGCGTAATGCAGAAACCTATGCATAAGCATAATGCACAAGATCTTTGCATAAGCTTTATGCATACATGTGTACATAGAGCTTATCTATAAGCTTAATGCACAAATGGACAAACCTATGTAAAAGTTTAATACAATGCATAGAGCTTATGTATTAAGCTCTATACATAAGCTCATGTATAAGCTCGATGTATTGAGCTTAATGCATAGAGCTTATGCATAGGTTTAATCCATAGAGCTTATGCCTATGGGATTATGGATTATGCATAGAAGATCATATCAGGGAGTTTGGCAAAATCCCGTTACTTTGGGAATTTTATTTTTAATATACTTTTTTGTGTATCTTCAACATACCAAATCCAAAGTTGTCGAAGCACTACAATAGAATGAGGGTTTAGCAAAAACAAAAATAGCAGCGCTTTTATAACTAGAAGGGTGCGAAGATGTCGGGCCTATATCGCTACTAAACATGCTGCTATTTTTACTGCAAAACGGGTTCGCTGCTCAACAGCAAAACTAGCAGCGCGAATGTCCTACAAAATTTAAAAAAGCTGGGGCAGACTGGAAAGTCTGCATAGAACTCCCCAGTCTGCCGCCCAGCTCTTTTTTTTATAATGTAGACATACTAAAATTAACATAACTTCACATCATCTCGTGAACAAGTGTAATGTAAAACTTACAAATACCAAAAACAAAAGACATTTGCAAACCATGGTTTTAGGAATGTCAAAATTCAATTACAATACTTAGAGGATTACATAAGTGTAAGTTTCCAAAAAACTCATATATAAGATAAAGTGTAATAAAAACCTATGGAGCTAGGGGCTATCTAGATCTCATGTTGTGCGATTGGTATTGTTCCTTGCGGCTCCAACCCCTTCGCTTCTCACATTTCAATTACAATACTTAGCAGATTACATAAGTGTTTGTTTCCAAAAAACTCATATACAAGATAAAGCGTAATAAAAACCTATGGAGCTAGGGGCTATCTAGATCTCATGCTGTGCGATTGGTATTGCAGCTCCAGCTCGTTCGCTTCTCACATTTCCATTACTATCGCTAGCTATGTTTGCACCATCATTTTTAGTTATATGATCCTAAAACATAATAAAACTAACACAAGTGAGAATCAGTTTTGCAAAAACAAAGAGATTTAGGGTTTAGGAATGTACTTACTTGCCATGCTAATTGCCAAGCATCACCTCCAGTAATAACAATCCATCCTTCATCTTGCACCATATTAAATAGAGCTTGCAAACCCCATTGTATTGCAAAATCATATTTCTCTGCATAGGGGGTGGGGTCCACTGCTTCAAGCTACAATTGTACAAACAAGTGAACATCATGCCTCAAGTTATTTGCCATCTGTCAGGCTAAAATCTGAAAGGTGTTTTTGGTCACATATGGTGCGTGTGGTGTGTAAATAAAATTTGCCCTGAATGCCCTGGCAAGTGTACAGGCCGAGTGGTTTGGTTGTAAGCTGGTTTATGCACGTGTTTTTTTCGGAGCAGATGCTGGTGATCTGGGAGTTTTATGGCAATTGTGTGATGTGCGGGTGGTTACTAAATGGAGGGTACCGACTGGAAATGGATGGGCTTGGTGGTAATGATGCTGATGAAGACGGCGGGCAACTCTTGCATTTATTTGGAAATTATGGGCGCCGTATCTTCTGGAAAAAGTATAAGGAGAAGGAAAGTTTTTAAATATTGGTACGTGGCCATTACTTGTGGCTTTGAGGCTTTTTGAAAAAAATAAAAAATAATATAACATGGCCACTTTATAAATAGCCACGTGAAAGTATGGTGGGCCGCCAGCTCAACGCCTAGAAGGTGTGCGTGGGCGGCCGTTTCGAGAAGGTGACGGGGGTCGATGAGAAGGCGCGCCTGCTGTAGAGGAAGTGCCCCGGGGGGAATAGTGAGAAGCCAGAGTGTTCTGCAGACACCAGGGAGAACCAAGGGGGTCGTCGCCTTGCTGAAACGGGGACGCCTGGGAGAGGCGAGAGTGGCTGCGTTGTGTGTGTGAAGGCCTCGTATGGTTGGGCGTGAGGCGCTGCAGGTGGGAGACCAGAGACGAGCTGGGGCCGCTGGGTGTGTGGCCGTCGTGATGCAGAAGAGGGGCTGGACCACCTCAGTAGGCGCACGCTGAAGTGATAGAGGGGCGTGTGACCACACAGGCACAGAGCGAAGGACAGAGGTGCTGGCGAGTATAGACAGGTTTACAGAGGGCGCCATCTGTGGAGGCAAAGGCTGGACGTGGACTGCTGGGGTGGCTCTGATGTGTAGAGGAAAGGCTGGCGGTTTGAAAGCTGCAGAAAGAGAAGGCCGCCTAGGAGCTGCTGGTGGCAAGGTGAACAGCTAAAGGGCTGGAGTACAACCGGGTGAACAAGAGAAAGAGGCTGCAGGTCTCTTGGGTGATGGTCTGGGCTGGTGATTGGAGCAGCAGAGAGGGCTGCTGATAGGAAGGAACTGAGAAGATGTGGCTTGGGCTAGATATCTGAGGATGCTGCGGTGAGCAGTGGTTCGTGGTGCTGAGGATGGTGCAAGGCTCTGGGGGTTGGTGAAACTGCTGGTCTCGACATACAGAGAGTGGGAGCTACTGAGTGAAGGTTAGCTGGTGTGGGCGCCTTCTGGAGAGAGTAGCTGGTCTTGTGTGGGCGATGATTGCAGGCAGTGCATGGATGCTGCCCAGAGAGGGAGCCTTGGGTTTTTGTGTGGGTTGGATGCAGAAGTGGTGCTGATGTGTGGGCTGGAGACAGTGGGGCTCGCCTACGACAATTGGCAGGTAGCAGCAGACAGAGAGTAGCCGGGCTACAGAGGAAGTGAAGAAGGGTTGCTGGTGTGGGCGCCCTCTGGAGATTACAGGGACCGGGAGACAGAGGCTTGGCTGTCAGACGCAAGGGTGTATTCCCTTGGTAGTAAATCCTGGCCAGAGTCCTGGTCTTTGGTGTATTTACTGTGTTTATACAGTGTGTATGGTGCTGTGTGTTTTGCTGAATGATCATCTGTTTGTTGTGATTCTGAGCTGTCTTATGGTGTGGGTGGGTGGCGAATGTTGAGAGAGTGTTCCAGCCGGTGGCTGGTGGTGCCCCGTTCGTGGTAGTTTTTCCAAGTTTGGGAGGTGGAAGAGCTATAGAGGCAGGTTCTTTCTTCTTTTTTTCACCTCACACCATCTATCCAGGAAAAAACATAAATACATAAAACTCATGCATAGGAAGCTACTAGCATGCGTTGGTTGCTATTGTGAGATCCCTGTTCCCACCGAGCAACGGATTCGGGGTACTAGCAGCGGAAGTAGCACTTCTCGCGCGGGACAGGGGTCCCACACTCGGGGCCTCGCCCACGGATATCCGGACAAGAGACTAATCCGTCGGTTTGTCCAAAACCGAAACCGGAAAAACTTCCTTTACCCGGAAAGCACGGGCGATTCCACCAGGATAACTCTTTACTCTAACGTAGTCAAAATCATTACTGATCAAACTGATCTGACTGCACCTTTAACGGTACTTGGTCAAATCAAGGAAGAACTTGCACTTGGATCATTGGGATCAACGCTTTTTTCCCCATCAAGAGGCACAGCCGTTGATTCCTATCCATAGAACAATTTCTATCCGGGATTTACTTCATCTATCGTAATAATAGAAATTAAATCTCGATTTACGGATCCATCAGTCCAGCCTAACCCCATCCGATCCCATGGGTTAGCCAACCGCCCAACCACTGTAGTGATGGGATCCAATTTGGAATTTGGTTAGGTTTTGTCCCGGGTACCAAGGAAAAGAGTTCCAAGGCCCCCTAGCCGGAAGTTCATGCAAACATAAAACTAGTCATACCACTTACACACCCAATATGAAATTGCCTTTTTCTTAGCATCAACTAGCTTTAAAACAATCCTTTAATAAAACCATTATGTCACTGATGACAATCCTCAAAGTCTCTGGTTGAATCCTTATTTCCAGTCATTCTTTCATCGGTATACTTATGGCATCATTGGCAACCAAAACGCTCACCACCTGTTCTCTCAGGGGCCTTTTCCATGGTTCCTAGCTCATAGTAACCGGCAATATATTCATATAATAGAATGGAGTCTCCGTGGAAGATCAGCAAGATCAACCCACAAATCCATATAAAAGAGCCATGGACTCATCTGTTGAGGACCAGCAAGGTCAATCAACCAGATCCATGCCCGGTTTCAGAAAACAACTCTTACTCCTTATTCCAATATCTTCCACGACGCACGTGTGGGTATCTTCGGCGACCCAGAGCCCGAGCACCGTATGGTCAGCACCCTCTAGGATCCTTCGCAGGTGACCTAGCGCTTCACTCATAGGCCGCTTCCTTGGTCCCTCATCCACCATACCGGAAGCTCACCATTTAAATCGAGCCGAGGCTGGTCAAGACCTCGTTCGACCTTGCTACGCGAGACGTCCTCCATTGACTCTCCGTCAGCAGTTGCAACTTTATCAGTTCAGTCTTCATGACCTTAATCCTCAAGACGGTCAAAATGCTTCTCCAGCATTCTTGACATAAAACAGTCATTTACAAACAGTCACAAATACAGTTTCTATAACGAACTCTTGTCTTTCCATATTATCCACTCTCGGACCACATTACTTATTCCACATTCCATTCACTCATATAGACTACATTATCTCACATACATGTACTCGTTCTCATCCATTCACTCATATAGACTACATTATCTCACATACATCTTCATATTCATTATTCTACATACATATCCATGTTCGTACGTCCACATCATACATCCAATTTCACATTCATACATACGCATCTACATGCATACATCCACATCTACATTCATACATCCATACCTCCATTTCCACATCCACACATCCACATTCATATTCATACATCCACATTCACATGCATACATCCATTTTCACATCCTCATTCATACATCCACATTCACATACATACATCCACATCCGTATCTACATCCATACATTCACATCCACCTCTTCATTCACAATCACATCTATACATCCACATCTACATACATACATCCACATCTGTATCTACATCCATACATTCACATCCACCTCTTCATTCACAATCACATCCATACATCCACATCTACATACATACATCCATACATCCACATCTATATACAAACGTCCATTTTTACATCCTCATTCATACATACACATCCACATACATACATACACATCCGTATCTACATCCATACATCCACATCCACATCAACATTCACATTCATACATATACATCTACATGTATACATCCACATCACATTCATACAACCATATTACATCCATTCTCGTCCTAACACATCTCATATACATCTTAACACATCCTAACTCATCTTAACACATTCTATCACATCTCATACACATCTTATCACATCTTTTTACATCTCATACACCTCTTATCACATCCTATCACTTTCCATACGCATCTTATCAAATCTTATCACATCTCATACACATCTTATCACATCTTTTTACATCTCATACACCTCTTATCACATCCTATCACTTTCCATACGCATCTTATCAATTCTTATCACATCTCATACACCTCTTATCACATCCTATCACTTTCCATACGCATCTTATCAATTCTTATCACATCTCATACACCTCTTATCACATCCTATCACTTTCCATACGCATCTTATCAATTCTTATCACATCTCATACACCTCTTATCACATCTTATCACATTTTATATCTTTTTTTTAAAAGAGAATTCTTATATTTGATATAAGATTTCTCTACACATTTATTTATACATAAATTCCATTTAAGGAGACTAACACTTTCGAAATTAAAATCAATCTTTTATGTATCTTCTTATGCATAATTTCAATTTGGTAGGGAATTACACTTTTAGAATAAAAGAATTTCTCTTATGCATCTAAGTTAAGCATAAAATCCATTTTTGAGAAAAATCACACTTTTAGTATAAAAAGAATATCTTTTATGCATACCTATATGCATGAAATCCAATATGATAAAAGTAACACTTTTGATATAAAATTTTTTCCTTTATGCATACTTCTATGCATGAAAATTAAAAATGATAAAAGTAACACTTTTGATATAAAAAATTTTCCTTTATGCATACTTCTATGCATGAAAATTAAAAATGATAAAAGTAACACTTTTGATATAAAAATTTTCTTTTATGCATACTTTTATGCATGAAAATTAAAAATGATAAAAGTAACACTTTTGATATAAAAAAAATTTCTTTTATGCATACTTCTATGCATGAAAATTAAAAATGATAAAAGTAACACTTTTGATATAAAAAAATTTTCTTTTATGCATACTTCTATGCATGAAAATTAAAAATGATAAAAGTAACACTTTTGATATAAAAAATTTTCCTTTATGCATACTTCTATGCATGAAAATTAAAAATGATAAAAATAACACTTTTGATATAAAAATTTATCCACTATGCATACTTCTATGCATGAAATAAAAATGGTAAAAATAACACTTTTGATATAAAAATTTATCCATTATGCATACTTCTATGCATGAAATAAAAATGGTAAAAATAACACTTTTGATATAAAAATTTATCCATTATGCATACTTCTATGCATGAAATAAAAATGGTAAAAATAACACTTTTGATATAAAAACTTATCCTTTATGCATGATATTAAAATTCAATTTCTCCATGATTGTAATGAAATTCTTTCAATTAATCTAGGATGATAATTCCTAGAATATGGTAGGAAGTCATCTTTTTATGCTTTGAATGAAATTATTTTATGCATAATTTTTATAAAAATTTTGCCATAGCTCCGCTGCTATGACTGATAAATCTCAATTTTTCTAAGGGATAATGCTTATCATTAAGAAAATAATTAAAATGATCTCTAATTGGATTATTAATCCATAATGGATTGAATCATCAATATACATAAACTAAAAGCATAGAAAAAAGCCATTAATTTGACCTCAAGCATAGCTTAATCTTGGGTTAAGGAAAAGCTTTATGAAAAGCTTGATTTGGATTGAGAACGGGTCATGAGTATGACCATTTCTTGAGTGAGAGAGAGAATTTACATAAAAATCATTAGAATTTAAACATAAATGAAAATTAACTTCAATAGCATTTATTAAATTATGTAACTCTTCACTACTATTCAAACTTCAATAGCATTTAAAAAACCATACCAATTAAACTTCTCAAGCTTGAGAGGGGTTGAGAAGAGAGAAACATTGAGAAATTATAGAAAGATCAATATTCACTAATTACCTTACAACTTGCTTGATTCTTTGTTCACGGTAGAGGCCCCCAACCAATCAATTGGTTAAGTATGTTGATGGAGCCACTAATGGGGATTGAAGAAAGAGGGAAGCTCCAAAAACTAGTGAATTATTAAATGAATTCACAGTTCTTGGCTTAGGTGGAGTAGAGTAACGATGCATAAACACTATCCATTTTTCAACAAGGGGGAGGCTTCTATTTATAGGAAAAATTGAGCTCCTAACCAAACAAACTGATTCTAGAATTTTCTAAATCAGTTTGGTCAATATTTGACCATTTTTAGGTCAGTTAAGCTAACTTTTTGGAACTAGACTTGAATGAGGAGAGAGGAGAGATGAAATATCTCAATTTTTATGAGTTTAAAACTCATTCAAGCATGTGAAATATGCACCTCCTTTAAAGAACTCCCCTTCCTTACATATGTGTCATAATGGAATCATTTTAATATTGCTCATAGTTTTTTACTAATAAACCTTGTACATTTTCAACTCTTCATGTGAGATCCCTCCGCCCCCTCCGCGCGCCAGACTCTCGGTAGCCGAACAGCGGAAGCAGCCCCCACATGCGCGGGGCGGGTTTTCTCACTCGGGGTCTCGCTCTCGAATGTCCGGGCACGAGACTAGGCTGGTGATCACTCCAAAAACCGAAACCGGGAAAAATTCCCATGCCCGGAAAGCGGAGGCGATTCCGCCATTATGATTTTTTTTTTTTAAACGAATTTTTCTAACGTGATCAATTCTAAGTTATCCTTTAACTGGATAAACCAGATAGAAGGAAACTATCACTGATATAATTTGATCATTTTAGTAAATTCAACGCTTTTTTCCTGATCCAGGTCAGGCACAGCCGTTGATCTACTTATTGAAAAATTTATCAGGAGATTATTTAACTACTCGAATCTTAGCGTAATCCTAAGATTTTGCAATTTGATTATTAAAACTCCACTGATTCCAGCCTAACCCCATCCGGCCCATGGGTTAGCCACCACCCTACCACTGGAATCGGTGGAACCAAATAAGTACTCACCCACCCATAATTGAATTGCCTTTCTTAACTTTAGCTTTAGAAAACAGATACGCACGCACTCCTCTTTATTAAAACTTTAATAAAAACAATCCTTGATAAACAATTTACGATTTATACATGTCATACTTCAAAATTTTCATTGAGTCCTTATTTCTCAACAAAACAGTATCACTCTGGACTCTCCGTTGAGACCAACAAGTCAACAACGAGATCCAGTGATAGATTATAAAAAAAAAACATAGGTCCATCATATAATATCTTCCTCGACATACGCATGGATGTCCTCGGCACCGCGAGCCCGTGCATCGCCTGGTCAGAACCCTCCAGGATCCTCCTTAGGTGTCATGGCACTTCACTCAGGGACCGCTTCGTCGGCCCTCGTCCATCGTACCGGAAGCGCACCATTTTAACCATACCGAGGCTGGTCAAGACCTCGGCAAGCCTTGCCGCGTGAGCTGTCCCTCGAACACTCCCCGCCAGCTGTTGCAACCGAACTTCCCTTAGATAAACATATATGCCAAATGCTCCCTCCAGCATTCTGGCGTAAGACAGTCTTTTAAGAAGGCAGGGTTTCTATGCAAGTTTACAGTTTTGATTTTTGTTTGAATACCATGAGCATATCATAAATCCAATTTTCAATTCCAAACAGAATTCTTCAAATTCTGTTAACTTGATTCTTAGATCAAGTCACAAGTCTTAACTTAGTTTTTGATTCGATGGGTGATTGAATACATTTTCCCCGAACTGGGCACATCGTCATTGATTGAAACTCACGAAGGAATTAGGTCTTGATCAATAATCTGAGTCCGAGTTTAGGTCCGAAAGGTTCTCTCTAAATTTATCTTCTCGAAAGGTACTATCTTAGTTTCTCTTTTTCTAAAATTTCCTACGATGAATATTTGTTTACAATTTCAAAACATGGATTTCTCGAGGAATATTCATTTACGTCGATCTCCGATTAAAATTTATCTTTTTTTTTAAAATACCTCTATACATTAAAATCAATTTTTATAAAAGTAACACTTTTATAATAAAAATATATCTTTATACATACTCTTATGTATGAGAATAAAAATGATAAAAGTAACACTTTTGATATAAAAATTTAATCATTATGCATACTTCTATGCATGAAATAAAAATGATAAAAGTAACACTTTTGATATAAAATTTTATCCTTTATGCATACTTCTATGCATGAAAATAAAAATGATAAAAATAACACTTTTGATATAAAAATTTATCCTTTATGCATACTTTTATGCATGAAAATAAAAATTGATAAAAATAACACTTTTGATATAAAAATTTATCCATTATGCATACTTCTATGCATGAAAATAAAAATTGATAAAAATAACACTTTTGATATAAAAATTTATCCTTTATGCATACTTCTATGCATGAAAATGAAATTTGCTAAAAACAACACTTTTGATATAAAAATTTATCCATTATGCATACTTCTATGTATGAAAATAAAAATGGTAAAAGTAACACTTTTGATATAAAAATTTAACCATTATGCATACTTCTATGCATGAAAATAAAAATGGTAAAAGTAACACTTTTGATATAAAAATTTAACCATTATGCATACTTCTATGCATGAAAATAAAAATGGTAAAAGTAACACTTTTGATATAAAAATTTAACCATTATGCATACTTCTATGCATAAAATAAAAATGGTAAAAGTAACACTTTTGATATAAAAATTTAACCATTATGCATACTTCTATGCATAAAATAAAAATGGTAAAAGTAACACTTTTGATATAAAAATTTAACCATTATGCATACTTCTATGCATAAATAAAAATGGTAAAATAACACTTTTGATATAAAAACTTATCCTTTATGCATGATATTAAAATTCAATTTCTCCATGATTATAATGAAATTTTTTCAATTAATCTAGGATGATAATTCCTAGAATATGGTAGGAAGTCCTCTTTTTATGCTTTGAATGAAATTATTTTATGCATAATTTTTATAAAAATTTTGCCATAGCTCCGCTGCTATGACTGATAAATCTCAATTTTTCTAAGAGATAAAGCTTATTATTAAGGAAATAATTAAAATGATCTCTAATTGGATCATTAATCCATAATGGATTGGATCATCAATATACATAAACTAAAAGCATAGAAAAAAGCCATTAATTTGGCCTCAAGCATAGCTTAATCTTGGGTTAAGGAAAAGCTTTATGAAAATCTTGATTTGGATTGAGAATGGGTCATGAGTATGACCATTTCTTGAGTGAGAGAGAGAATTTACATAAAAATCATTAGAATTTAAACATAAATGAAAATTAACCTCAATAGCATTTATTAAATTATGTAACTCTTCACTACTATTCACCAATAAACTTCAATAGCATTTAAAAAACCATACCAATTAAACTTCTCAAGCTTGAGAGGGGTTGAGAAGAGAGAAACATTGAGAAATTATAGAAAGATCAATATTCACTAATTACCTTACAACTTGCTTGATTCTTTGTTCACGGTAGAGGCCCCCAACCAATCAATTGGTTAAGTATGTTGATGGAGCCACTAATGGGGATTGAAGAAAGAGGGAAGCTCCAAAAACTAGTGAATTATTAAATGAATTCACAGTTCTTGGCTTAGGTGGAGTAGAGTAACGATGCATAAACACTATATATTTTTCAACAAGGGGGAGGCTTCTATTTATAGGAAAAATTGAGCTCCTAACCAAACAAACTGATTCTAGAATTTTCCAAATCAGTTTGGTCAATTTTTGACCATTTTTAGGTCAGTTAAGCCAACTTTTTGGAACTAGACTTGAATTAGGAGAGAGGAGAGATGAAATATCTCAATTTTTATGAGTTTAAAACTCATTCAAGCATGTGAAATATGCACCTCCTTTAAAGAACTCCCCTTCCTTACATATGTGTCATAATGGGATCATTTTAATATTGCTCATAGTTTTTTTACTAATAAACCTTGTACATTTTCAACTCTTCATCTTATGTGAAATATGCACCTCCTTTAAAGAACTCCCCTTCCTTACATATGTGTCATAATAGGATCATTTTAATATTGCTCATAGTTTTTTTACTAATAAACCTTGTACATTTTCAACTCTTCATCTTATGTGAAATATGCACCTCCTTTAAAGAACTCCCCTTCCTTACATATGTGTCATAATGGAATCATTTTAATATTGCTCATAGTTTTTTACTAATAAACCTTGTACATTTTCAACTCTTCATCTTATGTGAGCATTTACTCATTTTTGGATACCCAAAATATCTCATATTTTTAATATTGCTCATAGTTTTTTACTAATAAACCTTGTACATTTTCAACTCTTCATCTTATGTGAGCATTTACTCATTTTTGGGTATCTTCTTTTTCAAATTGGATTTATCTCCTCCCTACACATGGATTGATGCTATTGGCCCATAGGAACCTTAATTGGACCATAATCTAAAAATTTCTGAAAATCTAGACCCTTAGACTAAGGTCCTTTATACCTATTTCCAATTAATTCCAATTGTACATTGGAAAATTCTTTTTGAATTTCTGTTTCAGGGGAACTTATTTTAATAGGATGAGTTATTTTTCTATCCAAAAATATTCATAATCTGAATATTCTCTCTCTAGAATAATTTTCTCTCTCTAGGCTAAAACACTTAGAAATAAGATCTTTTATATTTCTGAAGAGGGATTTGATTACACGGGAAGATGCTGGACATCTTGAGAGGCTGGGGAGGAATCTTACATTCTCTCCCACTTGAAAAACACGAGATGTCCTCATCTCGCAAACTGGGGATAATCCCGCAACAGATCGGCTTCATTCTCCCAGGTGGCATCTTCAAAAGGATAGAACTTCCATTTTACTAATAATTCTCTGAGAATTCTGTTCCTGAGAAGCTTTTCTCGAACATTGAGAATTTCTTCAGGTTGGAGTTCCATCTGTCCTTGGGTTGAAGAGGTTAGGATTTCATCATCAAGCATATGATTTGAGTTTGGCACATATTCCTTTAGAAGGCTTACATGAAATACATTATGAATTTTGAGATGAGGAGGCAGAAGAAGCTCGTAGGCTAAGTCACCTACTTTCTTTGTAATCAGATATGGCCCACAATATCTGGGTGATAACTTCTTGTACTTCCCAAGAGATAAGGAACTTCTTTTGGGCCGTACTCAAATGAAGACCATATCTGCTTCTTTGAATTCTCTATTTGTCCTCTTCTTATCCGCATATTGCTTCTGTCTATCCTGGGCAGCTTTAATATCTTTACGAATTGACTGCATCTGTTGCTCCATGTCGTCAAGCATCTGTCTGGACATCTCGACCTTAATCAATGGGTCAGACCAAGTTAATGGAGTTAAGCAATCTTGTCCATACAGAGCTTTAAAAGGGCTCATCCCGATACTTCGGTGATAAGAAGCATTGTAGGCGAACTCGACTAGATGCAGATAGCTTAGCCACTTCTTGGGTTCCCTGCCACAGCATGTCCGAAGTATATCTTCAATTACTTGGTTTACCCTTTCAGTTTGACCATCGGTCTCAGGGTGATAAGCTGTGCTGAGATCCAAGAAAGTTCCCACTGCTTCAAAAAATGCAGTCCAAAACCTTGAAGTAAATTTGGGATCTCGGTCACTTACTATTCTCCTCGGTAAGCCATGCAATCTGAAGATTTCTTTGAGGAACATTCTGGCCACATCCACTGCAGTGTAGGTTTCTTTTACTGGAATCAGATGGGCAACTTTGGTTAGTCTGTCGACTACCACGAAGATGGAGTTGTAACCTGATTGCACTGAAGGTAATCCAGTAATGAAGTCCATACTGATACATTCCCACTTCATCTGGGGGATGTCCAATGGATGTAACTTCCCAGGCATTTTTACTCTTTCAGCTTTGACTTTTTGGCATGTCAGACATTGACGTACATGATTCATCACATCCTTTTTCAAACCAGGCCAAAAGAAACTTTTCTTTACGGACATGTAGGTCTTAATGAAACCTGGATGTCCTGCAATAAGGCTGTCATGGGCTTCATTCAGAATTTGGTTCTTAGTTCCCTCATCATTGGGAATGCATAACCTGCGGTTATAATACATAATGCCATCATCCAGGCTGTACCCTTGAACCCTGTTCAACTCTTGCGGAGTTTTGCTTTCCTGCATAAGTAGGGTAGCAATAGGGCCAAAGAATCTATCCTGCATGATCTTCTCACTTGCTTGAGTAATCAAAGGATTTGATATTACAGTAATTGCAAGCAAGGAGGTTTTTCTGCTGAGAGCATCTGCTACCACATTCTCTTTGCCTGGGCGGTACTTGATTTCAAAATCAAATTCCTGCAAGGTCTGCATCCACCTTCTTTGGCGCATGTTGAGGTCCTTCTGAGTAAAGATCCACTTTAAGCTCTGATGATCTGTCATCAAAGTAAACCTTTTACCCAGTAGGTAATGTCTCCACAACTTTAAGGCATAGACTACTGAAAGCAATTCCAAGTCGTGGACAGCATAATTCCTCTCATGTGTTCTGAGCTTTCGGGATTCATAGGCCACTGCATGACCTTCCTGCATGAGTGCACCTCCCAGGGCAAAACCACTTGCATCAGTTACTACCTCAAAGGGTAGAGAGAAATCTGGCAGTTTCAGAATGGGACTGGTTACCAAGGCGGTCTTCAGCTTATCAAAAGCACTTTGGCACTTGGCAGACCATTGAAATGGGATATTCTTTTTGAGAAGGTTAGTCAGGGGGGAAGCTATGAGAGCATATTTTGGTATAAAAATTCTATACCAACCAGTCAATCCCAAGAATCCTCTAACTTCTTTCACTGTCTTTGGTTCGGGCCAATCTATGACAGCTTGGATTTTTGCGGAATCTGGAGAAATTCCATCTTTGGATACCAGGAAACCCAAGTATTCAACGTGGTCGGCAGAGAAAGTGCATTTGCTCTTTTTGGCAAAGAGTTGATGCTTCCTTAGAATCTCAAGAACTTTTCGGACATGAGTCTCCTGATCGGCTACATTTCTTGAGTAAATCAGAATGTCATCAAAGAAAACTAGAACAAAGTCATCCAAGTATTCTCTGAGGATGTCCTGCATTAGGCGATTGAATGTAGCTGGAGCATTAGTTAATCCGAACGGCATGACAGTAAATTCATAATGCCCATAGCGAGTATTGATGGCTGTTTTTGGTATATCTGGATCATTGATCCTGATCTGGTAATACCCGGATTTGAGATCTATTTTTGTGAAGATCTGGGCTCCATTTAGCCTGTCCAAAAGCTCATAAATCCTTGGGATAGGATACTTATTCTTAACTGTCAGCTGATTTAGACCTCTGTAGTCCACACAGAGTCTAAGTGTTCCATCTTTCTTTTTCTGAAAGAGAACTGGCGCACCCCAAGGCGAAACACTGGGTCTTACAAACCCTTGTTCTAACAGCTGCCTAAGCTGTTCCTTGAGTTCGATGGCTTCAGGAACTGGCATTTTATAAGAGCGTAGGGCTACTGGTGGTTGAGCTCCGGGGGTCAATTCAATCACATGATCTAATTCCCGAATTGGAGGCATTTCAGTTAGCTCTGCTGGGAATAGATCATCAAATTCACTTAACCATTCTGGTTCTTTAGCTTTAAGTTTTGAGTCTACTGGGTTCATTTTGACAACATAAATTTGCTGCTTCTTCCTAAGTCCTTTCAGTAACCTGGAAGCTTTTACTAACTGAAGGTTTGGGGATCCGGAAACTCCAGTTCCATGGACTTTGTTCCCGTGAAGGTCATGGAAGGAAATGGTTCCATTGTGACAGTGTATGTCAGCTTGATATTTGTGGAGCCAATCCATTCCAAGGATTCCGTCAAAAACTCCTAGAGGTAAGACTTTGAACTGACAGTCGGTTACATTACCATCTAGATTGAACTGGATAAGATCTGTCTCATGGTGAGTGAAAAGAGTCTTCCCACTGGCCAATTCAACTTGCATAGGTTTCCCTGATTTCTGTTCTAAGACTAGCTTACGCAAGCATCCAGGGGAAATGAATGAATGAGAACTGCCTGAATCAATCAAAAGCTTGAAAGGCTTACCCTGATACTCTGCTGGAGTATGGATGACTGAGAACTGCTGGTTAGGCCCTTGATTTTCAATTGCAGCATAGATCTGCCCTTTCTCCTCTTCTACTACATCTGAAATTGTGACTGCTCTGGCTGCTGCAGTCTGAGGTAGAACTCTTTCTCTTTTGTTGTTCCAATTCTGGGAAGGAGTTCTGAGATTACTCTGGATAGAGGCAGATGGCTGGGCTGGAATTCTTCTGGGGTTTCCCTGGCTAGGGCGAGACGGACCCTGATTAGACTGGAATGAAGGGGTTGGTCTCTGAATTCGGGGTTCTTGACTTCCCTGTCCCCTTGACATGGTAGGAGTCGGGCAGTCTTTTAACTGGTGACCAAAACCCTGGCATCCAAAACATCGATTTTCAGTTCTGAGCTCATCCTTTTGATTTTTTGAAAGTGGTGAGGTTCCTGAGAAATTACTCTGGGGGAAGGGTCTTCCTTCACTTCTGAATCTTCCTGCATCCTGATTCTGATTCAGGCCTTGCTGCCTCTTTGGGGGTGGAAAGTTGGAAGTACTTCCCTGGGCTTGGAATCTCTTAAAGTTAGAGGGTGCAGGTTTTGGTGGGACCTTTACTACAAAAGCTTTGGCAAAATCTTTTGCCATTCTTACTGCTTCAGCCATGGACACTGGCTTGGCATTTTTGACCAGTGTGTCCAAGGGTTCGTTCATTCCTCGAATGAACCTGGCCATGAGTTGCTCTTCATCAAGAGGTGGTGAATATTTGAGTAGAAGGGCAAAGGCCTGGTGATATTCCTCGATGGTTTTGCTCTCCTGCTTTAGTTCTAAGAATTCGTTCATTTTGGTTTCTAAAAATCCAGGAGGGCAAAATCTCTTTCTTAGATAGGTTTTTAGATCATTCCAGGATTGAGTATTTCTGTCTAGATGATTGGTGTCATAGTGGTTCCTCCATGCTACCCTGGCTGTTTCCACTATTTTCAGCCGGCCAAGAGCCATTTTGCTCCGCTGATTGTATCCTGTGACGTCAAAATACTCTTCCATGGCTTCCACCCATTTCTCCACAGCCTCGCCCAAGTTCTCCCCTTCTCCTTTGAAGGGTCCTGGCTGAGTCCTATGAAGAGCCTTGCGAACATCAAGGTCAAGCTCGTCATCTTCAGAGACAAGGTCTGGCTGACGACCACGGTTTCCTCGTCTCATGATTCTGCCAAAATTTATATATTAATAAATTTTTATTTTGATATTATTCATGAGATCCTATGACTTAAGAGTTCAAAAAAAAAAAACAATTTCTTAAACAAGACAAGATCTTATTGGAGATCTATGACATATGTCCGATAATAGATTTTTCTTTATCAGCAGATCGTCCGCTTCTGTAAACAATCATTTATACAACAGGAATTTTTTTTTTCTTCCGAAAAACATTTTTTTATTTATATAAAAGTTGCATTATGTACATAGAGCAGCTCGGCTCCAGAATTCAAAATCTCCTCGGGAAACGCATATGATGACGGTATTGGGCCATAGCCATGCCCTGATACAAATGTCCACTTACTGACAAGGGAGCTATTATATTCCATTTAGGAATAAAACAACTAAGAAGTCTGTAGACTTGGCATGCAAGCCTGAAATTCCGAGGCGTTGAATGATACAAAATGACGCCACGTACGATTTTCAGCTTTAACAAGATCATAGCCAATGAGAGGTTCTCCCACAGCATTGCACGGCGGTCGCAAGAGGCGTGGACATATTGCCCTGCAAACCACTTATGCTGAATTCTCTCCGCTGGGGTAGGAAAATATAAATCCTCGAAATGGCGCGCGAGTCTTGTTCGGCTTATTCGAGTTGAAGCGGAAGAGATGAGATGCTCGAAGGCAAATGCAATCATATCTTGAGACTGGGTGAGGTCGGGAATACCAGATAAATGGGGAACTTCCATCTATAAAAACAATTTCTTTGATTAAAATTTCTTCATTAAAGAAACTTACGGAATGAAAATACATTATGAAAATGCTGTTTCTGAATTCTTTTTACCAATTTCAGATAAGAATTTAATTATCTTTATTAGCTTTCAATTTCGCTCTGATACCAATTGTGAGATCCCTCCGCCCCCTCCGCGCGCCAGACTCTCGGTAGCCGAACAGCGGAAGCAGCCCCCACATGCGCGGGGCGGGTTTTCTCACTCGGGGTCTCACTCTCGAATGTCCGGGCACGAGACTAGGCTGGTGATCACTCCAAAAACCGAAACCGGGAAAAATTCCCATGCCCGGAAAGCGGAGGCGATTCCGCCATTATGATTTTTTTTTTTAAACGAATTTTTCTAACGTGATCAATTCTAAGTTATCCTTTAACTGGATAAACCAGATAGAAGGAAACTATCACTGATATAATTTGATCATTTTAGTAAATTCAACGCTTTTTTCCTGATCCAGGTCAGGCACAGCCGTTGATCTACTTATTGAAAAATTTATCAGGAGATTATTTAACTACTCGAATCTTAGCGTAATCCTAAGATTTTGCAATTTGATTATTAAAACTCCACTGATTCCAGCCTAACCCCATCCGGCCCATGGGTTAGCCACCACCCTACCACTGGAATCGGTGGAACCAAATAAGTACTCACCCACCCATAATTGAATTGCCTTTCTTAACTTTAGCTTTAGAAAACAGATACGCACGCACTCCTCTTTATTAAAACTTTAATAAAAACAATCCTTGATAAACAATTTACGATTTATACATGTCATACTTCAAAATTTTCATTGAGTCCTTGTTTCTCAACAAAACAGTATCACTCTGGACTCTCCGTTGAGACCAACAAGTCAACAACGAGATCCAGTGATAGATTATAAAAAAAAAACATAGGTCCATCATATAATATCTTCCTCGACATACGCATGGATGTCCTCGGCACCGCGAGCCCGTGCATCGCCTGGTCAGAACCCTCCAGGATCCTCCTTAGGTGTCCTGGCACTTCACTCAGGGATCGCTTCGTCGGCCCTCGTCCATCGTACCGGAAGCGCACCATTTTAACCATACCGAGGCTGGTCAAGACCTCGGCAAGCCTTGCCGCGTGAGCTGTCCCTCGAACACTCCCCGCCAGCTGTTGCAACCGAACTTCCCTTAGATAAACATATATGCCAAATGCTCCCTCCAGCATTCTGGCGTAAGACAGTCTTTTAAGAAGGCAGGGTTTCTATGCAAGTTTACAGTTTTGATTTTTGTTTGAATACCATGAGCATATCATAAATCCAATTTTCAATTCCAAACAGAATTCTTCAAATTCTGTTAACTTGATTCTTAGATCAAGTCACAAGTCTTAACTTAGTTTTTGATTCGATGGGTGATTGAATACATTTTCCCCGAACTGGGCACATCGTCATTGATTGAAACTCACGAAGGAATTAGGTCTTGATCAATAATCTGAGTCCGAGTTTAGGTCCGAAAGGTTCTCTCTAAATTTATCTTCTCGAAAGGTACTATCTTAGTTTCTCTTTTTCTAAAATTTCCTACGATGAATATTTGTTTACAATTTCAAAACATGGATTTCTCGAGGAATATTCATTTACGTCGATCTCCGATTAAAATTTATCTTTTTTTTTTAAAATACCTCTATACATTAAAATCAATTTTTATAAAAGTAACACTTTTATAATAAAAATATATCTTTATACATACTCTTATGTATGAAAATAAAAATGATAAAAGTAACACTTTTGATATAAAAATTTAATCATTATGCATACTTCTATGCATGAAATAAAAATGATAAAAGTAACACTTTTGATATAAAATTTTATCCTTTATGCATACTTCTATGCATGAAAATAAAAATGATAAAAATAACACTTTTGATATAAAAATTTATCCTTTATGCATACTTTTATGCATGAAAATAAAAATTGATAAAAATAACACTTTTGATATAAAAATTTATCCATTATGCATACTTCTATGCATGAAAATAAAAATTGATAAAAATAACACTTTTGATATAAAAATTTATCCTTTATGCATACTTCTATGCATGAAAATGAAATTTGCTAAAAACAACACTTTTGATATAAAAATTTATCCATTATGCATACTTCTATGTATGAAAATAAAAATGGTAAAAGTAACACTTTTGATATAAAAATTTAACCATTATGCATACTTCTATGCATGAAAATAAAAATGGTAAAAGTAACACTTTTGATATAAAAATTTAACCATTATGCATACTTCTATGCATGAAAATAAAAATGGTAAAAGTAACACTTTTGATATAAAAATTTAACCATTATGCATACTTCTATGCATAAAATAAAAATGGTAAAAGTAACACTTTTGATATAAAAATTTAACCATTATGCATACTTCTATGCATAAAATAAAAATGGTAAAAGTAACACTTTTGATATAAAAATTTAACCATTATGCATACTTCTATGCATAAATAAAAATGGTAAAATAACACTTTTGATATAAAAACTTATCCTTTATGCATGATATTAAAATTCAATTTCTCCATGATTATAATGAAATTTTTTCAATTAATCTAGGATGATAATTCCTAGAATATGGTAGGAAGTCCTCTTTTTATGCTTTGAATGAAATTATTTTATGCATAATTTTTATAAAAATTTTGCCATAGCTCCGCTGCTATGACTGATAAATCTCAATTTTTCTAAGAGATAAAGCTTATTATTAAGGAAATAATTAAAATGATCTCTAATTGGATCATTAATCCATAATGGATTGGATCATCAATATACATAAACTAAAAGCATAGAAAAAAGCCATTAATTTGGTCTCAAGCATAGCTTAATCTTGGGTTAAGGAAAAGCTTTATGAAAAGCTTGATTTGGATTGAGAATGGGTCATGAGTATGACCATTTCTTGAGTGAGAGAGAGAATTTACATAAAAATCATTAGAATTTAAACATAAATGAAAATTAACCTCAATAGCATTTATTAAATTATGTAACTCTTCACTACTATTCACCAATAAACTTCAATAGCATTTAAAAAACCATACCAATTAAACTTCTCAAGCTTGAGAGGGGTTGAGAAGAGAGAAACATTGAGAAATTATAGAAAGATCAATATTCACTAATTACCTTACAACTTGCTTGATTCTTTGTTCACGGTAGAGGCCCCAAACCAATCAATTGGTTAAGTATGTTGATGGAGCCACTAATGGGGATTGAAGAAAGAGGGAAGCTCCAAAAACTAGTGAATTATTAAATGAATTCACAGTTCTTGGCTTAGGTGGAGTAGAGTAACGATGCATAAACACTATATATTTTTCAACAAGGGGGAGGCTTCTATTTATAGGAAAAATTGAGCTCCTAACCAAACAAACTGATTCTAGAATTTTCCAAATCAGTTTGGTCAATTTTTGACCATTTTTAGGTCAGTTAAGCCAACTTTTTGGAACTAGACTTGAATTAGGAGAGAGGAGAGATGAAATATCTCAATTTTTATGAGTTTAAAACTCATTCAAGCATGTGAAATATGCACCTCCTTTAAAGAACTCCCCTTCCTTACATATGTGTCATAATGGGATCATTTTAATATTGCTCATAGTTTTTTTACTAATAAACCTTGTACATTTTCAACTCTTCATCTTATGTGAAATATGCACCTCCTTTAAAGAACTCCCCTTCCTTACATATGTGTCATAATAGGATCATTTTAATATTGCTCATAGTTTTTTTACTAATAAACCTTGTACATTTTCAACTCTTCATCTTATGTGAAATATGCACCTCCTTTAAAGAACTCCCCTTCCTTACATATGTGTCATAATGGAATCATTTTAATATTGCTCATAGTTTTTTACTAATAAACCTTGTACATTTTCAACTCTTCATCTTATGTGAGCATTTACTCATTTTTGGATACCCAAAATATCTCATATTTTTAATATTGCTCATAGTTTTTTACTAATAAACCTTGTACATTTTCAACTCTTCATCTTATGTGAGCATTTACTCATTTTTGGGTATCTTCTTTTTCAAATTGGATTTATCTCCTCCCTACACATGGATTGATGCTATTGGCCCATAGGAACCTTAATTGGACCATAATCTAAAAATTTCTGAAAATCTAGACCCTTAGACTAAGGTCCTTTATACCTATTTCCAATTAATTCCAATTGTACATTGGAAAATTCTTTTTGAATTTCTATTTCAGGGGAACTTATTTTAATAGGATGAGTTATTTTTCTATCCAAAAATATTCATAATCTGAATATTCTCTCTCTAGAATAATTTTCTCTCTCTAGGCTAAAACACTTAGAAATAAGATCTTTTATATTTCTGAAGAGGGATTTGATTACACGGGAAGATGCTGGACATCTTGAGAGGCTGGGGAGGAATCTTACACTTCATCTTATGTGAAATATGCACCTCCTTTAAAGAATTCCCCTTCCTTACATATGTGTCATAATGGAATCATTTTAATATTGCTCATAGTTTTTTACTAATAAACCTTGTACATTTTCAACTCTTCATCTTATGTGAAATATGCACCTCCTTTAAAGAATTCCCCTTCCTTACATATGTGTCATAATGGAATCATTTTAATATTGCTCATAGTTTTTTACTAATAAACCTTGTACATTTTCAACTCTTCATCTTATGTGAGCATTTACTCATTTTTGGATACCCAAAATATCTCATATTTTTAATATTGCTCATAGTTTTTTACTAATAAACCTTGTACATTTTCAACTCTTCACCTTATGTGAGCATTTACTCATTTTTGGGTATCTTCTTTTTACAAATTTGGATTTATCTCTTCCCTACACATGGATTGATGCTATTGGCCCATAGGAACCTTAATTGGACCATAGTCTAAAGATTTCTGAAAATCTAGACCCTTAGACTAAGGTTCTTTATACCTATTTCCAATTAATTCCAATTGCACATTGGCAAATTCTTTTTGAATTTCTGTTTCAGGGGAACTCATCTGAATTATAAGAGATATTTTTCTATCCAAAAATATTCAAAATCTGAATATTCTCTCTCTAGAATAATTTTCCTCTCTCTAGGCTAAAATAGATAGCAACAGGGTCTTTATATTTCTGAAGAGGGTTGATTACAGGGGAAGATACTAGACATCAAAAAGGGGTTGGGGGAGGAATCTTACATTCTACCCCACTTAAAAAACGCGAGATGTCCTCATCTCGCAACTTGTGATAATTTCGCAAGATTCACGAATATGAGACTTAGAGAAAAATTTTAATCAAGATTAACCACCAAGATAAGTCTTAAAGAGAGCAAGATTCAAAATACGAACAAGATTTAAACTTTATTCATTCTCGAAACTTATACAGTAAAGATAGAGGAACTCTTTACACTTCCATAAGCCCGTCCATCATATGGTCACAAAAGCAGTCCTCACAAGCTGCACAAGTATAAGGTAACTCATCTATGGGAATGATTCTGTGGGTTATTGCTACGCCTATCTCAGTAATATGAGGTGTTCTAACAAAAGGACCTCTGAGAGGCAAGCCAAAAACGGGAAAGGCATATCTTCTCATGAGGAAGAAAACACGCCAGTAAGAAGACCCGCTCAGAAAACCCAAGATGTCTTGATCTCATGACGCAGTAGTATCGAGGACCCAAACCCAAGGCTTCGATAACCATGGCCAAGCGGACATTGTTACGAAAGTGCTGCTGACCCCAGGGTGTTACCCTAGTTATGTCTTGATAGGTCCGCCATTTGGTCTGCGCTACAGAAGTTCCTAGGTGAGGAAAAAGTGAGCGCTCATACTATTCTATAAAATCCTTCTTCACAGACTCACTTGCGTCTTGAAGGTGAGGAATCATTATGGATAAAACTAATTCTTGTTGCCAAGCCATGAAGGAGATTAAGAAAGAAAGGAGATCGATGGGAGTAAGATTACTGTGAACGACAAGTAAAAGTTACGACTTATATAAAGGAAGGAGCTAGCGTAGCTTAGAAGCCAACGGTAACTTGCCACTGAAGTTTTACCGTCTTTCCATGATTTGGGTTTGGCATATTTTTCTATAGAAGGCATTTAGAACTTTGAGATGAGGAGATAAAAGAAGTTCGTAAGCTAAATCACCTACTTTCTTTGGTCCACAATATCTGGGAGATAACTTCTTATACTTCCCAAGAGATAAAGAACTTCTTTTGGGCCGTACTCGAATGAAGACCAAAACCTTGATATCCAAAACATCGATTCTCACTTCTGAACTCATTGTTCTGAATCTTAAAACAGGTGGGACTCTTGAGAAGTATTCAGGGAAAAGGTTCTTCCTTTTTTAAACAGAATCTTTCTTTTATTTTAGAGAGAGAATAATTATAAGATCAGAAAGGGAGATTCTTACTCCTGTATACCTCGAAGGCTGGGGGAGAATCTTACATTCTACCCCACTTGAAAAGTGCGAGATGTCCTCATCTCGCAAGGTAGAGGACAACTCTTTTTCTTAAGATCCAATTTATTATGGGGTTCCTTATATTCTGGTCAACCCAACAGAATACGGGGATAATTATCCCTTATATAGAACTCATCATTAAATAACAATTCATTCAGATCATATCATTCATATCTTTAACACGATAATGGTCCATTAGACTGAAAATTTTCCTTCTGAACATTCCTCCACAGGAATTTTAGTTAAGCAAGTTCTCAATTTGTCATCCCTTAACTTAATCTACCGTCTCAAGTGTTAACAGTAGCAATCTGACAGCACAATCCACTAATCTCATAGTGATTTGGTGAAATCATTATCATCATTCCAGTTATGAATATCATCACTGGGACTCGTCCCATTCATCCTCATTGTGGTTTTGCTCAGCTTATTACATTTCAACTAAATTTCGGAAATCGTCATTTTTCAATCAGAATCCAATTCAATTCATCAATTCTCAAACAGAATTAAAAATCATATCAACCACATTCGAAATCATCATCTGGATAGCATTAACGCTTATAATTTCAAGTCTTACATTTACTCGTATATACTGTCAGTAAAGAGCTGCAGTTATACTCTCGGTATAGACGGGTAGTCATGATACTTGGAACTATAAGATAGATACCATCATGTCTAGGCCTCAAGCAAGTCAGGGTTCCATACAATTGCGGCATCTGAAAACCCAATTACTAAATTACAAATTTTTCAGTTTGAATATCAAATTGTATGAATTATATCACACAATTACAACCTTTTTGTGTTTCTTGATAAATTTTTGACATATTTGGCTTCTCAGTTGATCTTTATTAGCTAATTGCTCTGATGATTGTATCCTGTGACATCAAAATACTCTTCCAAGGCTTCCACCCATTTCTCCACAGCCTCACCCAAGTTCTCCCCTTCTCCTTTGAAGGGTCCTGGCTGAGACCTATGAAGAGCCTTGCGAACATTAAGGTCAAGCTCGTCATCTTCAGAGACAGGGTCTAGCTGACGACCACGGTTTCCTCGTCTCATGATTTTGCCAAAATTTATATATTATTAAATTTTTATTTTGATATTATTCACGAGATCCTAAGACTTAAGAGTTCGGAAAACAATTTCTTATACAAGACAAGATCTTAATGGAGATCTATGGCATATGTCCGATAACAGATTTTTTTTTTTCAGCAGTAGATCGTTCGCCATAAACAATCATTTATTCAACAGGAATTTTTTAACCGGAAAACGTTTCTTTATTTATATAAAAGTTGCAATATATACATAGAGCAACTCGGCTCTGAGTTCAAAATCTCCTCGAAAGACATATAAGAGGATCGTACTGGGCCATAGTCATGCCCTGTTACATAAGTTCTCTAACTGCGAAGGGAGCTATTATTTTCTCCTTAGGGATAAATCGACTAAGGAGTCTATAAACTCGGCAAGCACGTCTGAAATTTTGAGGCGTTGAAAGATATAGAATGACACCAGGCGTCATTTTCAGCTTTATCAAAATCATGGCCAATGAGAGGTTCTGCCTCAGCATTGCACGCCGGTTATAAGAGGCGTGGATATATAGCCCTGCAACCCACTTATGCTGTTGTCTCTCCACTGGGTTAGGAAAATATAATTCCTCGAAATGGCGTGCGAGTCTTGCTCGGCTTGTTCGTGTTGAAGCGGAAGAGATGAGATGCTCGAAGGCAAATGCAATCATATCTTGAGACTGGGTGAGGTCGGGAATACCAGATAAATGGAAAACTTCCATCTATAAAAACAATTTCTTTGATTAAAATTTTTTCATTAAAGAAGCTTACGGAATGAAAATACATTATGAAAATGCTGTTTCTGAATTCTTATTACCAATTTCAAATAAGAATTTAATTATCTTTATTAGCTTTCAAAACCTGCTCTGATACCAACTGTGAGATCCCTGTTCCCACCGAGCAACGGATTCGGGGTACTAGCAGCGGAAGTAGCACTTCTCGCGCGGGACCGGGGTCCCACACTCGGGGCCTCGCCCACGGATATCCGGACAAGAGACTAATCCGTCGGTTTGTCCAAAACCGAAACCGGAAAAACTTCCTTTACCCGGAAAGCACGGGCGATTCCACCAGGATAACTCTTTACTCTAACGTAGTCAAAATCATTACTGATCAAACTGATCTGACTGCACCTTTAACGGTACTTGGTCAAATCAAGGAAGAACTTGCACTTGGATCATTGGGATCAACGCTTTTTTCCCCATCAAGAGGCACAGCCGTTGATTCCTATCCATAGAACAATTTCTATCCGGGATTTACTTCATCTATCGTAATAATAGAAATTAAATCTCGATTTACGGATCCATCAGTCCAGCCTAACCCCATCCGATCCCATGGGTTAGCCAACCGCCCAACCACTGTAGTGATGGGATCTAATTTGGAATTTGGTTAGGTTTTGTCCCGGGTACCAAGGAAAAGAGTTCCAAGGCCCCCTAGCCGGAAGTTCATGCAAACATAAAACTAGTCATACCACTTACACACCCAATATGAAATTGCCTTTTTCTTAGCATCAACTAGCTTTAAAACAATCCTTTAATAAAACCATTATGTCACTGATGACAATCCTCAAAGTCTCTGGTTGAATCCTTATTTCCAGTCATTCTTTCATCAGTATACTTATGGCATCATTGGCAACCAAAACGCTCACCACCTGTTCTCTCAGGGGCCTTTTCCATGGTTCCTAGCTCATAGTAACCGGCAATATATTCATATAATAGAATGGAGTCTCCGTGGAAGATCAGCAAGATCAACCCACAGATCCATATAAAAGAGCCATGGACTCATCTGTTGAGGACCAGCAAGGTCAATCAACCAGATCCATGCCCGATTTCAGAAAACAACTCTTACTCCTTATTCCAATATCTTCCACGACGCACGTGTGGGTATCTTCGGCGACCCAGAGCCCGAGCACCGTATGGTCAGCACCCTCTAGGATCCTTCGCAGGTGACCTAGCGCTTCACTCATAGGCCGCTTCCTTGGTCCCTCATCCACCGTACCGGAAGCTCACCATTTAAATCGAGCCGAGGCTGGTCAAGACCTCGATCGACCTTGCTACGCGAGACGTCCTCCATTGACTCTCCGTCAGCAGTTGCAACTTTATCAGTTCAGTCTTCATGACCTTAATCCTCAAGACGGTCAAAATGCTTCTCCAGCATTCTTGACATAAAACAGTCATTTACAAACAGTCACAAATACAGTTTCTATAACGAACTCTTGTCTTTCCATATTATCCACTCTCGGACCACATTACTTATTCCACATTCCATTCACTCATATAGACTACATTATCTCACATACATGTACTCGTTCTCATCCATTCACTCATATAGACTACATTATCTCACATACATCTTCATATTCATTATTCTACATACATATCCATGTTCGTACGTCCACATCATACATCCAATTTCACATTCATACATACGCATCTACATGCATACATCCACATCTACATTCATACATCCATACCTCCATTTCCACATCCACACATCCACATTCATATTCATACATCCACATTCACATGCATACATCCATTTTCACATCCTCATTCATACATCCACATTCACATACATACATCCACATCCGTATCTACATCCATACATTCACATCCACCTCTTCATTCACAATCACATCTATACATCCACATCTACATACATACATCCACATCTGTATCTACATCCATACATTCACATCCACCTCTTCATTCACAATCACATCCATACATCCACATCTACATACATACATCCATACATCCACATCTATATACATGCGTCCATTTTTACATCCTCATTCATACATACACATCCACATACATACATACACATCCGTATCTACATCCATACATCCACATCCACATCAACATTCACATTCATACATATACATCTACATGTATACATCCACATCACATTCATACAACCATATTACATCCATTCTCGTCCTAACACATCTCATATACATCTTAACACATCCTAACTCATCTTAACACATTCTATCACATCTCATACACATCTTATCACATCTTTTTACATCTCATACACCTCTTATCACATCCTATCACTTTCCATACGCATCTTATCAAATCTTATCACATCTCATACATATCTTATCACATCTTTTTACATCTCATACACCTCTTATCACATCCTATCACTTTCCATACGCATCTTATCAATTCTTATCACATCTCATACACCTCTTATCACATCCTATCACTTTCGATACGCATCTTATCAATTCTTATCACATCTCATACACCTCTTATCACATCCTATCACTTTCCATACGCATCTTATCAATTCTTATCACATCTCATACACCTCTTATCACATCTTATCACATTTCATATCTTTTTTTTAAAAGAGAATTCTTATATTTGATATAAGATTTCTCTACACATTTATTTATACATAAATTCCATTTAAGGAGACTAACACTTTCGAAATTAAAATCAATCTTTTATGTATCTTCTTATGCATAATTTCAATTTGGTAGGGAATTACACTTTTAGAATAAAAGAATTTCTCTTATGCATCTAAGTTAAGCATAAAATCCATTTATGAGGAAAATCACACTTTTAGTATAAAAAGAATATCTTTTATGCATACCTATATGCATGAAATCCAATATGATAAAAGTAACACTTTTGATATAAAAATTTTTCCTTTATGCATACTTCTATGCATGAAAATTAAAAATGATAAAAGTAACACTTTTGATATAAAAAATTTTCCTTTATGCATACTTCTATGCATGAAAATTAAAAATGATAAAAGTAACACTTTTGATATAAAAATTTTCTTTTATGCATACTTTTATGCATGAAAATTAAAAATGATAAAAGTAACACTTTTGATATAAAAAAATTTTCTTTTATGCATACTTCTATGCATGAAAATTAAAAATGATAAAAGTAACACTTTTGATATAAAAAAATTTTCTTTTATGCATACTTCTATGCATGAAAATTAAAAATGATAAAAGTAACACTTTTGATATAAAAAATTTTCCTTTATGCATACTTCTATGCATGAAAATTAAAAATGATAAAAATAATACTTTTGATATAAAAATTTATCCACTATGCATACTTCTATGCATGAAATAAAAATGGTAAAAATAACACTTTTGATATAAAAATTTATCCATTATGCATACTTCTATGCATGAAATAAAAATGGTAAAAATAACACTTTTGATATAAAAATTTATCCATTATGCATACTTCTATGCATGAAATAAAAATGGTAAAAATAACACTTTTGATATAAAAACTTATCCTTTATGCATGATATTAAAATTCAATTTCTCCATGATTGTAATGAAATTCTTTCAATTAATCTAGGATGATAATTCCTAGAATATGGTAGGAAGTCATCTTTTTATGCTTTGAATGAAATTATTTTATGCATAATTTTTATAAAAATTTTGCCATAGCTCCGCTGCTATGACTGATAAATCTCAATTTTTCTAAGGGATAATGCTTATCATTAAGGAAATAATTAAAATGATCTCTAATTGGATTATTAATCCATAATGGATTGAATCATCAATATACATAAACTAAAAGCATAGAAAAAAGCCATTAATTTGACCTCAAGCATAGCTTAATCTTGGGTTAAGAAAAAGCTTTATGAAAAGCTTGATTTGGATTGAGAACGGGTCATGAGTATGACCATTTCTTGAGTGAGAGAGAGAATTTACATAAAAATCATTAGAATTTAAACATAAATGAAAATTAACTTCAATAGCATTTATTAAATTATGTAACTCTTCACTACTATTCAAACTTCAATAGCATTTAAAAAACCATACCAATTAAACTTCTCAAGCTTGAGAGGGGTTGAGAAGAGAGAAACATTGAGAAATTATAGAAAGATCAATATTCACTAATTACCTTACAACTTGCTTGATTCTTTGTTCACGGTAGAGGCCCCCAACCAATCAATTGGTTAAGTATGTTGATGGAGCCACTAATGGGGATTGAAGAAAGAGGGAAGCTCCAAAAACTAGTGAATTATTAAATGAATTCACAGTTCTTGGCTTAGGTGGAGTAGAGTAACGATGCATAAACACTATCCATTTTTCAACAAGGGGGAGGCTTCTATTAATAGGAAAAATTGAGCTCCTAACCAAACAAACTGATTCTAGAATTTTCTAAATCAGTTTGGTCAATATTTGACCATTTTTAGGTCAGTTAAGCTAACTTTTTGGAACTAGACTTGAATTAGGAGAGAGGAGAGATGAAATATCTCAATTTTTATGAGTTTAAAACTCATTCAAGCATGTGAAATATGCACCTCCTTTAAAGAACTCCCCTTCCTTACATATGTGTCATAATGGAATCATTTTAATATTGCTCATAGTTTTTTACTAATAAACCTTGTACATTTTCAACTCTTCATCTTATGTGAAATATGCACCTCCTTTAAAGAATTCCCCTTCCTTACATATGTGTCATAATGGAATCATTTTCATATTGCTCATAGTTTTTTACTAATAAACCTTGTACATTTTCAACTCTTCATCTTATGTGAAATATGCACCTCCTTTAAAGAATTCCCCTTCCTTACATATGTGTCATAATGGAATCATTTTAATATTGCTCATAGTTTTTTACTAATAGGCAAGTAATAGGTTGCTACCAGCATGCATCGGCGGTAGCACCCGGCAAGTAATGGAATCTTTCGGTGCATTCCAGTTGCTACGTGCATGCCTAGGTAGCACTCGCCTAATGCATACGCCTTATGCATAAGACTCATGCATAGCATTCATAGCTTGCACAAGGCTATGCATTCATAGCTTACACATAAGCCTCATGTATGCGGGTTATGCGTGAGGCTTATGCATAAAACTTCATGCATAAAGCTTATGTATTCGGCTTATGCATTAGCCATATGCATAAAGCTTTGTACATAAGACTTGGGCATATGGCTTTATACATGATGCTTATGCATATGGCTAACACATAATCCTTATGCATAAGCTTAAGGCTATACATAGAGGCTTATCACTAATGCATAAGCTTTATTCATGAGGCTTATGCATGAGGCTTTATGCAAAAATCTCATACATAAACCTTATGTATAAGCCTCGTGTATGAGGTAATGCATGTCTTATGCATGAGGTTTATGCACTACACTTATGTATGAGGCTTATGCATAAGGCTAATGCATAAGCTTTATGCACTAGCCTCGTACATGAGGCTAAGGGAGATGGCCACCTCTAGAGAGGAGCTATGCTATCCATGTAGGGGAAAAAAAATAACAAATCCTAAAACTTACAAACCCTATAACACGTAAGAGCATAAGAGAGGAAATATAAAAGGGAGAGATCTCTTACCTTATGGGGCTTGTATGTGTGGATAACCTACAAAATCAAACCAAATAAAGAATAAAAGTATTACTAACCCTAATAGAAAACATATACAAACCCTAATCTTAATAGAAATCTTAAGGAAAGATTTTGCCCTAACTAATTGAATCTTTCTTTTTTCCTTCTCATTATAGCTTAACCCTAACCCTAGCTTCTAAATAGAAAACATAATAGAGAGCTTTGATGGAGAGCTCTCCACCATCAAATCTCTTTATTAGGGCTTCTATGTAAAAGCTAAGGTTAGGGTCAAGCTTCAATGAGAAAGAAAAAAGAAGAAAAGAAAAACTTAAAAGAGAAGAAAGAGAAGGGAAATATTCACAAGAAAACTTTAATGGAAAGCTTGTTTGCATAGGAAAGAGACATACCTTTCTTGAGCTTGAGGAGGATAGGGTAAGAGAGGTATAAGTGATAGACAAGGCAAAAACTTGCAAAAAAAAACTCAAAGTACAAGTTTATTATATTAAAAAAAGATAAACCTACGCTGGCGGCAAAAGAAGCGACAAAAAAAGTAGGATATTTTTACAGTATAGCAGCGTTTTTTTGCTGCTATACTATGGACACTGTGCTGGGTAGCAATATTATGCTGCTGAGTAGCAAAAAAGCACTGCAAGGCAGCAATATATCATTGATCATCATGAAAACCCCCAATATTTTTCTTTCAAACCCTATAACATGTAAAAGCATAAGAGAGGAAACATAAAAGGGAGAGATCTCTTAATCTTTGGTTAAGTGCTTTTCTTTTTTCACTCATGTGTAACATCACAAAACCCTAATCTTAATAGAAATCTTAAGGAAAGATTTTACCCTAAGTAATTAAATCTTTCTTTTCCCTTCACATTATAGCTTAACCCTAACCCTAGCTTCTAAATAGAAAACATAATAGAGAGCTTTGATGGAGAGCTCTCCATCAAAACTCTTTAGGGTTTCTATGTAAAAGCTAGGGCTAGGGTCAAGCTTCAATGAGAAGGAAAAAAGAAGAAAAGAAAAACTTAAAAGAGAAGAAAGAGAAGGGAAATATTGACAAGAAAACTTTAATGGAAAGCTTGTTTGCATAGGAAATGAAGGAAAACAGTAGACATACCTTGCTTGAGTTTGAGGAGGATAGGGTAAGAGAGGTAGAAGTGATAGACAAGGCAAAAACCTGTAAAAAAAACTCAGAGTACAAGTTTATTGTATTAAAAAAAGACAAAACTACGTGGCGGCAAAAGAAGCGACAAAAAAAGCATGATATTTTTTACAATATAGCAGTGTTTTTTTACTGCTATGGACACTACTAGGCAACAATATTACGCTGCTGAGTAGCGAAAAAGTACTGCAGGGCAGCGATATATGGCTGAGCATCATGAAAACTCTCGATATTTTCCTTTCAAAAATGCTGCTATGCTCCTGACATGTAGTGGAGAGTGTGGATTTAAAACCTACTCTTTAAGAACTTTCCAACAATATGTCAGATGAGCTGGTTGTTTTGACAAAAGCTTAAAAGGGTTCACTGTGTCCCCATATTTTTTATCTTGCAAAATGAGAATTGGGATTCTTCCAAACTCTCTAATATGTCTTATAGGCTTATGCTTAATCATAATCTTATGCATTAAGCTTATATATAAGCATAATGCACAAGATCTATGCATAAGCTTTATGCATACATCCATTTATAGAGCTTACACACAATGAGCTTAATTCATAGAGCCTATGCATAAGCCTATGTGTAGAGCTTATGCATGAGCTTAATGCATAGAACCTATGCATAGATCTTAGTTCATGAGCTTAATAAAGCTTAATGCATAGAGCTTATGCATAAGGTCTATCCATAGAGCTTATGCATAAGCTTAACGCATGGAGCCAATGCATAGAGCTTATGCATGAGCTTTATGCATACATTCTTATATATAGAGCTTATGCACAAACCTACGCATAGAGCTTATGTATAAGCCTATGCATAAGTTTTATGCCTCCATGCTTTCATAGAACCTATGCATAGAGCTTATACATAAGCCTAAGCCTATGCAGAGAGCCTATGCATAGAGATTTATGCATGCATGCTTTCATGAAGCATGAATATATAAAGTTATATGCATAGGCTTGTGCATTCATAAAGCATGCATTGCATAAAGCTCTATGCATAGACTTGTGCAGCATAAGCTCTATGTAACATGACGCGAGAGGAGATGCCAGAGGAAGCCAGGTATTCCTCCTCACATTGTAGTGAATCTATTTTCCCTAACGCAAATAAAATTGCAGTTTCATCAAGGACCTCTTCTCGCGTTATGGTGAATCGATTCACCATAATGCGAGGAGGCATATTGTGCTTCCTATGGGACCTTCTCTTGCGTTATGGTGAATCGATTCACCACTACATGAGGACTTTTGCATCCTTTGGCGTCGCCTCTCACGTTATGGTGAATTACAAATAAAGATACTTCTCATGTACCCATACTGAGAGAGGAGGTGCCAAACGAATTAAAATAGTCTTCCTCGCATTGTGGTGAGTCAATTCACTATAATGCGAGGAGTCATAGGTTTTCAATTCACCATAACGTTTCTATCATGAAAAAACAAAGCAAGGAGTTCTGCAAGAATGAAACCAAGAGAACGAAATAACAAAAGGAGAAGGAGGCACAAAAGAGATAAAAATACCAGGAAAACAAATCGACGTTGGTCTCGCAGGAGATGGAGATGAAGGAGGTTGTCATTATCTTTGATGGAGATGAAGGAGGTTGGAGGTCTGTCTTTGTCGTTTGATATAGGACGATGAAGGAGGATGATTGATGAAGGAGGTTGGAGGAGATAGTCGTTGATGGAGATGAAGGCCGTTGGTGGGGAGATAAATGAGAATATGACTAGATGGGTATCCAAGAGAGGCAATTAAAAACCATTTTTAATGCTATGCGACACGTCAGCGCTACCTTTTCACCTGCCATTCATGAATGCCATGTGGCAGCCCGCCATGTACCTAACACGTGTACATGCTATAAAGACTAATCAAAGCAAGAGAGGCAATTAAAAACCGTTTTTAATGCTATGCGACACGTCAGCACTACCTTTTTCCCCGCCATTCCATGAATGCCACGTGCCAGCCCGCCATGTACCTAACACGTGTACACGTTACTATAAAGACTAATCAAAGTCATTAATCACGCCACCTTTTCGTCCTCTTATCGATTTCACCTTGTCCGTCCTCCTGTTTGCCTCCTTCCAACTTCCGACTACCCCCACACTACTGAACTGATATTCCACCTCCTACACGATAGTCTCCATCCATTCTCACACATGAAATGTGAGTTTTTGTATATTACTTGATTGTTTTGTGAGTTTTTTTGTATATTCCTTTATTGTTTTGTTTATTCTTCGACTGTTTGCCCTCTGCCATTGAATCTTGCTTTATGGTGATTTGATTCACCTTAAAGTAGACGACGAGCCATTAGAATCTCAATACGGCTCCATGTGTTATGGTGAATCGAATCACCAAAATGCAAGATGGAATGGTAAGAGATTCACGAGTGATAATCCTCCTCCCGTTGTAGTAAATCGATTCACTATAACGCGAGGAGGATTGTTTTGCTTTGACTGGCCCTTGGTCTCGCGTTATGGTGAATCCATTCACTATAACACAAGATCAAAGGGCAAAGGATTCATGATAATCCACCTCGCATTGGTGTCAATTAATTCACCATAATGTGAGGAGGATTATTATGCGTTCAGTGGCCCTTCATCTCGCATTATGGTGAATGGATTCAACAGAACACGAGGAAATGCATATTGCTTTCTTGGCCACCCTCTCTCGCGTTATGGTGAATTGTTAATTGTGTACTACTGAATAGCTAAGTTTTCTGCACTTGTTTGTGTTTTAAGATGGCTCGTGTAAGGTATACAACTAGACCCAAGGACCATGCAAGTCCCTCATCTAGTGGGAAGAAGATGGGCGCTCTAAATGCCTCAAGATCAAGGAAATCAAGCAGTCCTTCTCGATTATCCAAACTATAGACTAGACAAAGGCGTTTCGTAGAGCATTTGTCAGTGCTGCGAGAAATCACACGATTTATGAAGCACCCGACTGCTGCTATTCCAAGATTACCTTTCGAGAGGCTTGTCAGGAGAATTTGCGAGCGAAAGGAATTTTGTTTAGGTGGAAGGCATCGGCCCTATTTTGCTTGCAGAAGGCTGCAGAGGATTGGATGATTGAATTTTTTTTGGATAGTTACGTTCTTGCAGCCCATGCACACAGGGTCACAGTGATGAACAAAGATTTTTTCAGCCTAGTAGCCCTTTGTTTTAGATATGATAAGTTACTTAGGCCAGTTACAATTACTAATGCACGAATGGTGCAAATTTTGGATGTCTGTCGTCCCGTTCAAAAAGTGAGAATTGAAGAGGTGACGGAATATTAGAGGGCAAAGATGTTATTTCCCGATTCATGCTGAGGAGATAAACATTTTGTTTGATCCTAGAACTGAAGTCAACGACAAAGTGCTCAGATGTATTTTAAGATATACTCTTTCGTCTATCCTCCCACAATTAAAATTTCATTCTTGGCTCTTAAAAGTTTATGCCTAACTCTTGATATGTTTTCTTGTGAAGTTTTGTTATTTCGCAATTGCCTGGGGATGTACATCATGTTGCTCAATGGGTGTGCCATCTTGGCCACTAATGGGTTCTAGCTTAGTCAAGGACCACGAACCCAAATGAGAGAGAGAACTACACTTGTCCCATGCTTCATCCATGAAGAATGAACAGAAACATGACAAGCTTCTCAACAATACTTGCGTAGGATCTTTCTTATTGAAACCCAAGGTAGAGTGCAAGGAACAAGTACCCTTGATAGTTTGGGAGTCTCAGGCCTTTCGACAGTCAACATTGCCTACTTTTACCTCCAAAAAGTTCCTTGGCTTCACTAAATCTTATCCCATTTTCCAATTCAGCCACTCTATGATATCATGAGTGGGAAGCCCTTGATAGAAAGAGTGCAAGAACTAACTAAGGTCATGGGACTTTACCCAACTATACTCGGGAGCATAAAACAGCTCAACTGAGAAGCTAATCTTCCATAACCTAGCTCACAATTCCATGGGCAAGGTGTGTCACTCACCTCATGAATACTTATACTCGGATTCTTGTAGAGATGATGTTGCCATGTAGCCATACTCCAAAGCTCCTCTCCAATGGCACCATCGCACTCCAAAGGAAGCTTGACCCTCCTCTCACTTAATATCTCTCTCTCACATACACTCATACATACACAACGAGCATACAATAGCTCTAATTGAATTATTCAAGACAAACAAGAGAGCAAGAGAGTAGAGAAGAAGAGTGCTCTATTAGTTGCATAAGAGAATGAATGGTGAGAATACAAATTGACCCTTATCTTGCCCCCCTAGCCTTCACACCTTGGCCGACCATACTCAAAATATAGGTCCATGTCTTTCCAAGGCCGCCTAGGATAGTAATCAAACACTTAATCTAAGCATGCAATTTTCATAGTTAATCTTGTGGCACACCTTTCATAGACAAGCGACGATCACACACATAAAATATATATTATTAGCATTTTTAATGTCAACGACCAAATGAAGTGATGGTAGCCAATGGATAGCATCAACGCCCAAAGAGGTTTCCAATGAGGGTTAACATGCCCCCCTTCTTGATGTAGATTCTTTCCTTAGAATATGTTGGTGAAGATGAGTTGACTATTGGATAGGAAGGTGATGATAGTCAAAGGCCAAGTGTTGGATATTTGTGTGAAAAACAAATCAACCAGTAAAGAGGTTTTTGCAATAACAAGATGAAACATGGTTATGCATGCATGTTTTTTCTTTTTCTTTTTATGACTAGGGAAACTTCAAGTTATGCTATGAAGAGGAAAGGTAAGGCCAATTTAACTTAGATGTTTGTAATAAGCATATCTATACCTAAACTAGTCTTAGTTATATGCGTACGGTTATGGTTCAGTCTCAAGTTACACAGACTTATGAATCAAAGTAGCACAATTGCCCAAGAACGAGCATCATTCCAACAACATATCATAGAATTCACCAAAAGTGTGCTAGGTGCTTGGGGAGAGAGTAAAGTAACACACTATATGGTAAGTTATACAGTAAAAAAAGAAACTGGTGTTTTAACTGTGACTCTTTCTAATTAAAACCTATTGTCATGTGTACACCACATAGTTTATGCGTATGGTGTGTATTTCAAGTATGGATTGCTTGACATGTGGAGTACCCAAGGGATGGAGAAATCACATTATAAAGCAAGAGGGTTTATTTCAAAAATACAAGACATGGAGGTGGAGCTTCTGTAGGAGGAACATGTACAAACTATCTACACGAGATGTTCAATTGGTTTTACTGCACAACCTTCGGGGAAGGGTATTGGTTAGGGAGCAGGCCCAACAATCTAAGCTTGTGCAAGAGGCACGCAAGGTTGCAAAAAGTCATGTTCAGCTTGAATGGTTGCAGACCATTCACCAATGCTCCCCATAGGCATGGTGCTTGGCGTGCATGAATGAGGAGACAAGGGAGGCGTTGGGTTGTGCACGCACCAGCATAAATCTAGATGTAATAAGGCTAAGAAAATAAGTCTAGTTAGGTTTTTTTTTTGCCCTAAAAAAAACTATTAATAGTTCCTTCTCTCACTTCATTTTCATTTCACTTTTTTAGAGAGCTTGAGCTCAAGATCTGCGTAGACACCCACGTAAGGACACCAGCACATCACCACGTTAGCATAGTCGTACATGGATATGGCATGCACCAAGAACACCGCACGTGTTACCATGCCTTCACAAAACACAGTGCAAGGCACCCAACGACTACATACTGGCGACACCACGGAAGAGAGTGACCCCTTGGATTCTAGGACATGCCCAATGGGATCACCAGAGTCCCCAACCCATAGCAACACCAATGCACACACATGCAGGCCCTTCTAGTGGGAGCAAGCATGTGAAGAAGACTCCACAATGCAGCCACCCCAGAGACGAGCAGTTTTGACTGGGTTGGTGAAAACATTCTTACATTGCACAGCACCATAGGTGGCAAGACCCTACTACCAGGACAGGATCCCCTACCTACCCGGGAGGAACTTGATACACAAGTACCACAGCAAAAAAGGAGGAGGAGGATTCAGACTATGAGAGAGACCAAGAGGAGGTTCTTGCAAGTGCACACAAGCGTATAAAGGTCAAGCTCTTCAAGCCAAGGAAGTCCCAACCTCGCCAATGCACTAACACAACACAGAGAGCTCCAAGGAGAAGGATGCGCCAAGGGCATAGGGCTCTACAAGAAATCAAGTTTTATCAGAGGAACACTGAGTTGCTGATAAGAAGAGCCCCTTTTGCTCGCACAGTGAAGGAGATTCTCCAACAATATAGAACATAGTTCCGTGTGCAGGGGATTGCCCTTGAAGCATTGCAAGAAGCCTCCGAGGCTTACCTTGTTGGGCTTTTTGAAGACACCAACCTCCTTGCAATACATGCAAAGAGGATTACCATATCTGCCAAGGACATGCAACTAGCTCGGCGCATTCGAGGCGAGCGAGACACGATCTAGAGATCTTAGATGTTAACCTTTTTTTTGAAGCAACTCTTTTGTTTCAAACCCCCCTTTGTAACAAGCCTATCTGGCTTTCATTTGTAACCTTTTGATAATTAAAATTTTAAGTTTCTCTTACAATGTCTCGGTGTCATCATGTTTGTTTAACATGGAGTGTCTATCATGTGCCAGTTTGTCACCCAAGGCATCAGAAATGCTCCTGGACAGGACTGAGGAAGCTGTGCCAGAACAGTGCGAATTTGGCCTTTGCAACGGTGATGTAGGCTCAAAATTTGCACTATTCTGGCACTTCTTCCCTAGCCACTCAAGATCATTTTTGATGCATTTATAATGAAGTTGAGCACACTAATTGTGAGAAATAGTAGTTTATAAGACAAAAACACCTTTAATCATGTGTAAAAATATAGTGTTTATCATCCAATACATCAGAATTGCTCTTGGAGGACTAGGGAAGCTATGCCAGAACAATGCGAATTTAAGCTCTACAGCGGCGATGCAGGCTCAAAATTTACACTGTTCTGGCACTGCTCTCGTAGCCAACTCAGGATCATTTTTGATGCATTTATAATGAAGTTGAGTACACTAATTGTGAGAAATAATAGTTTATAAGATAAAAATAGCTTTAATCATGTGTAAAATTACATCATTTGTCATCCAATGCATCAAAATTGCTCCTGGAGGACTGGGGAAGCTATGCCAGAACAGTGCGAATTTAGGCTCTGCAGTGGCGGTGCAGGCTCAAAATTTGCACTGTTCTGGCACTGCTCCCCCAGCCACTTAGGATCATTTCTGATGCATTTATAATGAAGTTGAGTAACTAATTGTGAGAAACAATAGTTTATAAGATAAAAACAGCTTTAATCATGTGTAAAATTACATTGTTTGTCATCCAATGCATCGAAATTTCTCCTCGAGGACTGGGGGAGCTTTGCCAGAACAGTGCGAATTTAGGGTCTGCGCAGTGGCGGTGCAGGGTCAAAATTCGCACTGTTTTGGCACTGCTCCCCCAACCACTCACGATCATTTCTGATGCATTTATAATGAAGTTGAGTACATTAATTATAAAAATAGTAATTTATAAAATAAAAATACCTTTAATCATGTGTAAAAATACATTATTTGTTATCTAATACATCAAAATTGCTCCTCGAGGGCTAGGAAAGCTATGCCAAAACAGTGCAAATTCGGGCTCTACGCGGTGCTGGCTCAAAATTTGCATTGTTCTGGCACTGCTCCCCCAGCCACTCAGAATCATTTTTGATGCATTTATAATCAAGTTGAGTACATTGATTATGAGAAACAGTAATTTACAAGATAAAAATACCTTTAATCATGTGTAAAAATACATTATTTGTCATCCAATGCATCAGAATTTCTTCTGAAGGGCTAGGGAAGCTGTGCCAAAACAGTGCGAATTTGGGCTCTACAGAAGTGGTGCAGGCTCAAAATTCGCACTGTTCTGGCACTGCTCCCCTAGGCTCCCAGGGTCATTTCTGATGCATTCACAAAAACATTGATGGTACAAACTAGAAAAAACAATGATATACTTGATGAAAATAAGTTTGCAAAAATTGTATTCATAATAAGAAGTGATACATCATCTTTACAAAAGCTTTCTTACAATATTAAGCTTCCAATTGTTATTGGTGGGCAGAGTGTGCTCAAGGAGTGATTGGGCTATTTCTTGAGGATCCTCTATGCCTATGCTTTTGGCTATACCTATGCAAACAAGAAGCTTACCCCTAAATCGAGAACCAAAAACATCAAAGGCAAGGGATTTTTTAATCAGAACTATATATTTGGTGCGTTCAAGGCATTGGATGTAGGGAGGGCATATTGTTAAATGTACTTAAGCAGCTCAACAGGAACCCATCGATCATTGGGGCAATGGGGAAAGGAGATGGAGTGGGGAGGCAAGTATTGCTCCATGTATGCAATTTGCATCTCATAATGTTGGGATGCAAGGGCGAGCGACTTTTCAAAGTCGACTTCACGAGAGAACATGACAAAGAGCTCGCTCTTGCCTGCCCATGGGGTGGTTGAGAGGAACTCACAGAAGTTATCAAAGTGGGTAGCCATGTGAATGCAAAGAGAGTGTGAGCGCGTGAAAATGAGAAAGAAGGCACCTTTGGCTAATTATAGTTAAAATTTAAAGTTTAGCCTTTTCACACTAGACCGCTAGACAACAAAATTATAGTTTGTAAAAATATTAAGATTTCAATTAAATAAAGACTGGTTAAAAAAGAGCCTGCTACAAAATTACAAGCATGTCATCTAATCTAAAATTGTTATAATGTCTTCATTTTTTGCCCCTCTTGTGACATTTACTTCATGTTGATCTCCATCTCCTTGTTGACTTGAAAGATTGTCATTGCCTTCACCTCGATCTTGAAACTCTTGCCCCTCACATGCATCAAAATAGAGGCTATTTTCCCATATATTCAGTTCATCTTCAAGCTCTTTCACATGCCTACTATGTGTTGGTAGGGATATGCACCTTGTTGCTGCTGAAAATTCAAGGTCCCCCATTTGCCATGATTCTGAGACCATGGTTGTCCCCTCCTTACGCTTCCCAATCTGTAAAAATATAGAAAGTGGCAGAATAACCAGAAAGTGTAAGGGTTAATTCTAGACATGTAGTGGAATCAGATATACCTTTCTTCTCATCAACTTGAAACTTGACTCTTCCACATTGTCAAAGCCCATGATGCTAAAGTGTTGATGCAAGTCTGCTAGGCTCCAATGATTTTTTTCTTCCACTCGCTCAATCCATCCATTTTGCATCATCACTCAACAGCTACCTCAATAGGCATAATTTCTTCTTCTAAGGCTTGAAGTGGGATGTCCTGTGCTTTTGCATCCATCTTTGGTAATGTAGACGCATGTACAAAATAGAGCGTGCCTTCAAGAACCTAAAAGACACTGTAGAATCTACTACATTGCATTTGTACACATCACCTTGATGTGACCCCTCATTAACCTCCCAACCCTCTCCTAGTAATCCTTGAATGAGGTGAGACCGTACCTCCTTACAAATATACATTTTTTTTGTTTGGTGCATTGGCATGGAATTGAACATGTGCACAAAAACATGTAAAGGACAAAACCAATTTAGCCCTATTGACCTAGATGCCTTTGAAAACTTGAGTGATGTCTTGAAATCACTTACCATCTTAAACTTTAAGCATAAGATGGTCCAAGCATCAGGTTTGGGCCATTCGGGATTGTTTAAGAGGGGGGTTGGGGATCTCTTCTAGCTTGCCAAATAAACCTGGTTTTTTATCTACAAAATATGAGTGAGAAAAGAAAAAGATATTGTTCTGTACAAGATCACTTGGGCTTTGAGATACAAACATTGCCTCTCCAATGGATGCATGCCATAGCATAGAAAACTCCAGTGAGGCTTTGGAGTGGTTGTTCCTCAACATAATTAGAGGGGAAAATATCTACAGAGAGACATGAGAAAATGGAGAATCCTAAGAAAATTTGAAAGAAAAAAATCCAATATTAGCATGTTGTTAAAAAGCTGTGTTTATGTTACACTGACAATTTGAAGGAAACCTTGGTCGTTGGCCTTGAATGTACAGGTCTCCAAGGGTATACACATGTTGCACTATGGCAACCAGTCCTTCCTTCTTAGTATGCTTGAAGCCTTATAGCCACCCCTTCCAATGATGTAGCATATTCCCCAGTTGACGCACTCGATGCGTTCCCTTAAAGCTTGGCTGCATGTAGACCCAAGCCCCAACCCTAAATTTTGTTGGAGCCCAAACTCCATTCTCATCTCTTGTGTTATGTAGCATAAGCTCTTCCACCTTCTCCCTAGGTCTTCTCACATTACTGGAAGAGGCGATGGTGGTAAGAAAAGAAAAGAACGGAAAAGAAAAGCTTGTTTTACAACAGAGGAGTGGAGAGGAGAGAAAGTTCAGGGTTTTTAGTGCAGCAATGAAAAGCTTAAAAGAGGGTTAGAGTTTGAGAATAGGCTTCTTGAACCTAGAGTAGACTAAAGAAGGATAGAGTTTCTGCAGCAATGGAGAGGGAGGGAGGAGAGAGAGGGAGATTGAGAGGGAGGGAGCTTGTAAGATTCCTCTCCCAACCCCTTTCTGATGTCTAGTATCTTCCCCTGTAATCAACCCCTCTTTAGAAATATAAAGACCTTGTTTCTAACTATTTTAGCCTAGAGAGAGAAAATATTCTAGAGAGAGAATATTCAGATTTTGAATATTTTTGGATAGAAAAATATCTCTTATAATTCAGATGAGTTCCCCTGAAACAGAAATTCAAAAAGAATTTTCCAATGTGCAATTGGAATTAATTGGAAATAGGTATAAAGAACCTTAGTCTAAGGGTCTAGATTTTCAGAAATCTTTAGACTATGGTCCAATTAAGGTTCCTATGGGCCAATAGCATCAATCCATGTGTAGGGAGTAGATAAATCCAATTTGTAAAAAAGAAGATACCCAAAAATGAGTAAATGCTCACATAAGGTGAAGAGTTGAAAATGTACAGGGTTTATTAGTAAAAAAACTATGAGCAATATTAAAAATATGAGATATTTTGGGAATAATGATTTTATTATGACACATATGTAAGGAAGGAGAGTCCCTTAAATGCTCACATAAGATGAAGAGTTGAAAATGTACAAGGTTTATTAGAAAAAAAACTATGAGCAATATTAAAATGATTCCATTATGACACATATGTAAGGAAGGGGAGTTCTTTAAAGGATGTGCATATTTCACATAAGATGAAGAGTTGAAAATGTACAAGGTTTATTAGTAAAAAACTATGAGCAATATTAAAATGATTCCATTATGACACTTATGTAAGGAAAGAGAGTTCTTTAAAGGAGGTGCATATTTCACATGCTTGAATGAGTTTTAAACTCATAAAAATTGAGATATTTCATCTCTCCTCTCTCCTCATTTAAGTCTAGTTCCAAAAAGTTAGCTTAACTGACCTAAAAATGGTCAAATATTGACCAAACTGATTTAGAAAATTCTAGAATCAGTTTGTTTGGTTAGGAGCTCAATTTTTCCTATAAATAGAAGCCTCCCCCTTGTTGAAAAATAGATAGTGTTTATGCATCGTTACTCTACTCCACCTAAGCCAAGAACTGTGAATTCATTTAATAATTCACTAGTTTTTGGAGCTTCCCTCTTTCTTCAATCCCCATTAGTGGCTCCATCAACATACTTAACCAATTGATTGGTTGGGGGCCTCTACCGTGAACAAAGAATCAAGCAAGTTGTAAGGTAATTAGTGAATATTGATCTTTCTATAATTTCTCAATGTTTCTCTCTTCTCAACCCCTCTCAAGCTTGAGAAGCTTAATTGGTATGGTTTTTTAAATGCTATTTAAGTTAATTGGTGAATAGTAGTGAAGAGTTACATAATTTAATAAATGCTAGTGAAGTTAATTTTTATTTATGTTTAAATTCTAATGGTTTTTATGTAATTTCTCTCTCTCACTCAAGAAATGGTCATACTCATGACCCATTCTCAATCCAAATGAAGCTTTTCATAAAGCTTTTTCTTAATCCAAGATTAAGCTATGCTTGAGGCCAAATTAATGGCTTTTTTCTATGCTTTTAGTTTATGCATATTGATGATTCAATCCATTATAGATTAATGATCCAATTAGAGATCATTTTAATTATTTCCTTAATGATAAGCTTTATCCCTTAGAAAAAATTGAGATTTATCAGTCATAGCAGCGGAGCTATGGCAAAATTTTTATAAAAATTATGCATAAAATAATTTCATTCAAAGCATAAAAAGAGGACTTCCTACCATATTCTAGGAATTATCATCCTAGATTAATTGAAAGAAATTCATTATAATCATGGAGAAATTGAATTTTAATATCATGCATAAAGGATAATTTTTTTATATCAAAAGTGTTACTTTTATCATTTTTAATTTTCATGCATAGAAGTATGCATAAAGGAAAATTTTTATATCAAAAGTGTTACTTTTATCATTTTTAATTTTCATGCATAGAAGTATGCATAAAGGATAATTTTTTTATATTAAAAGTGTTACTTTTATCATTTTTAATTTTCATGCATAGAAGTATGCATAAAGGAAAATTTTTATATCAAAAGTGTTACTTTTATCATTTTTAATTTTCATGCATAGAAGTATGCATAAAGGATAATTTTTTTATATTAAAAGTGTTACTTTTATCATTTTTAATTTTCATGCATAGAAGTATGCATAAAGGAAAAATTTTTATATCAAAAGTGTTACTTTTATCATTTTTAATTTTCATGCATAGAAGTATGCATAAAGGATAATTTTTTTTATATCAAAAGTGTTACTTTTATCATATTGGATTTCATGCATAGAGGTATGCATAAAAGTTGAATATTTTATTATAAAAGTGTTACTTTTAGCATAATTGAATTTCATGCATAGACGTATGCATAAAAGATATGGGAAGTGATAAGATATGATAAGATGCATGTGAATGTGGATGTGGATGTGGATGTATGAATGTGGATGTATGGATGTATGAATGTGGATGTATGGATGTGAATGAGGATGTAGATATGGATGCATGGATGTAAATGTGGATGTGGATGTATGGATGTATGCATGTAGATGTGGATGCATGAATGTGGATGTATGGATGTGAATGAGCATATAGATGTGGATGTATGGATGTGAATGTGGATGTGGATGTGGATGTATGAATGTGGATGTATGGATGTATGAATGTGGATGTATGGATGTGAATGAGGATGTAGATGTGGATGCATGGATGTAAATGTGGATGTGGATGTATGCATGTATGCATGTAGATGTGGATGCATGAATGTGGATGTATGGATGTGAATGAGCATATAGATGTGGATGTATGGATGTGAATGTGCATGTAGATATGGATGTATATATGTGAATGGGAATGTGGATGTGGATGTATGTATGCATGTGGATGTGGATATGGATGTGTATGTATGAATGTGGATATGGGATGTGGATGTATAAATGAGGATGTGAAAATGGAGATAAGCATGTAGATGTGGATGTATGGATGTGAATGTGGATGTGGATGTGGATGTATGAATGTGGATGTATGGATGTGAATGAGGATGTGGATGTGGATGCATGGATGTAAATGTGGATGTGTATGTATGGATGTATGCATGTAGATGTGGATACATGAATATGGATGTGTGGATGTGAATGAGGATATAGATGTGGATGTATGGATGTGAATGTGCATGTAGATATGGATGTTTAGATGTGAATGGGAATGTGGATGTGGATGTATGTATGTATGTGGATGTGGATGTATGAATGAGGACGTGATAATGAATGTATGCATGTGGATGTGGATATGGATGTGTATGTATGAATGCGGATATGGATGTGGATATGGATGTGTATGTATGAATGTGGATATGGGATGTGGATGTATAAATGAGGATGTGAAAATGGAGATAAGCATGTAGATGTGGATGTATGGATGTGAATGTGGATGTGGATGTGGATGTGGATGTATGGATGTGGATATGGATGTGAATATATGATATGTGATGTGAAGGAATCTGAAGTGAAGAGATGGAAAATGATGTGATTGGATGAGTACACATATAAATGAAATGTGGAATAAGTAATGTGGATTGTATGAGGGATAATGTGGAAAAATGAGAGTTAACATAGAAATTGTATTTGTAAACTGTTTGTAAATGCTGTTTGTAAATGGCTGTTTTATGTCAAGAATGCTGGGAAAGCATTTTGACCATCTTGTGATTAAGGTCGTGGAGACCTAACTGATAAAGTTGCAACTGCTGACGGAGAGTCAATGGAGGACGTCTCACGTAGCAAGGTCGGTCGAGGTCTTGACCAGCCTCGGTTCGATTAAAATGGTGAGCTTCCGGTACGGTGGATGAGGGACCAAGGAAGCGGCCTATGAGTGAAGCGCTAGGTCACCTGCGAAGGATCCTAGAGGGTGCTGACCATACGGTGCTCGGGCTCTGGGTCGCCCAGGATACCCACGCGTGCGTCGAGGAAGATATTGGAACAAGGAGTAAGAGTTGTTTTGTGAAACCGGGCATGGATCTGGTTGACTGACCTTGCTGGTCCTCAACGGATGAGTCCATGGCTCTTTTATATGGATCTGTTGGTTGATCTTGCTGATCTTCAACGAGAGTCCATCTTGATAAGTGATTATATTGCCGAGTATTATGGGCTAGGAACTATAGAAACGGCCCCTGAGTGGTCAGGTGGTGAGCGTTCTAGTTGCCAATGATGCCATAGATACTCTGATGAAGGAATGATGGAAAATTTGAGAATCAATCGGATAATTTGGAAGACTGTGATCAGTGGTACTATGGTTTCATTAAAGGATTGTTTTAAAGTTAGCTGATGCTAAGAAAAAGGCAATTTCATATTGGGTGTGTAAGTGGTGTGCCTAATTTTATGTTTGCATGAACTTCCGGCTAGGGGACCTTGGAACTCTTTTCCTTGGTACCCGGGACAAAACCTAACCAAATTCCAAATTGGATCCCATCACTACAGTGGTTGGGCGGTTGGCTAACCCATGGGATCGGATGGGGTTAGGCTGGACTGATGGATCCGTAAATCGAGATTTAATTTCTATTATTACGATAGATGAAGTAAATCCCGGATAGAAATTGTTCTATGGATAGGAATCAACGGCTGTGCCTCTTGATGGGAAAAAAAGCGTTGATCCCAATGATTCAAGTGCAAGTTCTTCCTTGATTTGACCAAGTACCGTTAAAGGTGCAGTCAGATCAGTTGATCCGTAACGATCTTGACTACGTTAGAGTAAAGAGTTATCCTGGTGGAATCGCCCATGCTTTCCGGGTAAAGGAAGTTTTTTCGGTTTCGGTTTTGGACAAACCGACGGATTAGTCTCTTGTCCGGATATCCGTGGGCGAGGCCCCGAATGTGGGACCCCTGTCCCGCGCGAGAAGTGCTACTTCCGCTGCTAGTACTCGAATCCGTTGCTCGGTGGGAACAGGGGGATCTCACAGTTGGTATCAGAGCATTTTGGTTAAATGAGGATCAACCGAGAAGCCAAATATATCAAAAAAATTTTCAAGAATCAAAAAGGTTGTAATTGTGTGATATAATTCATACAATTTGATATTCAAACTGAAATTCGTAATTTGGTAATTGGGTCTTCAGATGGAAGTACCGCAATTATATAGAATTCGTGACTTGCTTGAGGCCTAGACATGATGGTATTTACCTTATAATTCCAAGGGCCGTGACTACCCGTATATACCGAGAGTATACTGCAGCTCTTTACTGACAGTATATACGAGTAAATCTAAGACTTGAAATTATAAGCGTTAATGCTATCCAGATGATGAATTCGAATGAGGTTGATATGATTTTTAATTTTGTTTGAGAATTGATGAATTGAATTGGATTCTGATTGAAAATTCTGATTGAAAAATGATGATTTCTGAAATTAGTTGAAATATAAAAATCCGAACAAAACCACAATGAGGATTAATGGGACGACTCCCAGTGATGATATTCATAACTGGAATGATGATAATGATTTCCGCAAATCACTATGAGATTAGTGGATTGTGCTGTCAGATTGCTACTGTTAACACTTGACCGGTAGATCAAGTTAAGGGATGACAAATTGAGATCTAGCTAAACTGAAATTTCCGTAGAGGAATGTTCAGAAGGAATTTTTTCGGTCTAATGGACCATTATCGTGTTAAAGTTATGAATGATATGATTTAAATGATTTGTTATTTAATGATGAGTTCTATTTAAGGGATAATTATCCCAGTCTTCTGTTGGGTTGACCAGAATATAAGGAACCCAGAATAAAATTGGATCTTAAGAAAAAGAGTTGTCCTCTACCTTGCGAGATGAGGACATCTCGCTCTTTTCAAGTGGGGTAGAATGTAAGATTCTCCCCCAGCCTTAGAGGTATACAGGAGTAAGAATCTCCCTTTCTGATCTTATAATTATTCTCTCTCTAAAATAAAAGAAAGATTCTGTTTAAAAAAGGAAGAACCTTTTTCCTGAATACTTCTCAAGAGTCCCACCTGTTTTAAGGATTCAGAACAACGAGTTCAGAAGTGAGAATCGATGTTTTGGATATCAAGGTTTTGGTCTCGAGTACGGCCCAAAAGAAGTTCTTTATCTCTTGGGAAGTATAAGAAGTTATCTCCCAGATATTGTGGACCAAAGAAAGTAGGTGATTTAGCTTACGAACTTCTTTTATCTCCTCATCTCAAAGTTTTGAATGCCTTCTATAGAAAAACGTGCCAAACCCAAATCATGGAAAGACGGTAAAACTTCAGTGGCAAGTTACCGTTGACTTCTAAGTTACGCTAGCTCCTTCCTTTATATAAGTCGTAACTTTTACTTGTCGCTCACAGTAATCTTACTTCCATCGATCTCCTTTCTTTCTTAATCTCCTTCATGGCTTGGCAACAAGAACTAGTTTTATCCATAATGATTCCTCACCTTCAAGACGCAAGTGAGTCTGTGAAGAAGGATTTTATAGAGCAGTATGAGCGCTCACTTTTCCCTCACTTGGGAACTTCTGTAGCGCAAACCAAATGGCGGACCTATCAAGACATAACTAGGGTAACACCCTGGGGTCAGCAACATTTTCGTAATAATGTCCGCTTGGCCATGGCTATTGAAGCTTTGGGATTGGGTCCCCGGTACTACTGCGTCATGAGATCAAGGCATCTTGGGTTTTCTGAGCGGGTCTTCTTACTGGCGTGTTTTCTTCCTCATGAGAAGATATGTCTTTATCCCGTTTTTGGCTTGCCTCTCAGAGGTCCTTTTGTTAGATCGCCTCATACCAATGAGATAGGTGCGGCAATAACTAGCAGAATCATTCCCATAGATGAGTTACCCTATACTTGTGCAGCTTGTGAGGACTGCTTTTGTGACCATATGATGGACGGACTTATGGAAGTGTAAAGAGTTCTTCTATCTTTACTGTATAAGTTCCGAGAATGAATAAAGTTTAAATCTTGTTCTTATCTTGAATCTTGCTCTCTTGAGACTTTTTTTTAATTGGTGGTTAATCTTAATTAAAAAAAAATTTTTCTCTAAGTCTCATATTCGTGAATCTTGCGAAATTATCACAAGTTGCGAGATGAGGACATCTCGCGTTTTTTAAGTGGGGTAGAATGTAAGATTCCTCTCCCAACCCCTTTCTGATGTCTAGTATCTTCCCCTGTAATCAACCCCTCTTCAGAAATATAAAGACCTTGTTTCTAACTATTTTAGCCTAGAGAGAGAAAATATTCTAGAGAGAGAATATTCAGATTTTGAATATTTTTGGATAGAAAAATATCTCTTATAATTCAGATGAGTTCCCCTGAAACAGAAATTCAAAAAGAATTTTCCAATGTGCAATTGGAATTAATTGGAAATAGGTATAAAGAACCTTAGTCTAAGGGTCTAGATTTTCAGAAATCTTTAGACTATGGTCCAATTAAGGTTCCTATGGGCCAATAGCATCAATCCATGTGTAGGGAGTAGATAAATCCAATTTGTAAAAAAGAAGATACCCAAAAATGAGTAAATGCTCACATAAGGTGAAGAGTTGAAAATGTACAGGGTTTATTAGTAAAAAAACTATGAGCAATATTAAAAATATGAGATATTTTGGGAATAATGATTTTATTATGACACATATGTAAGGAAGGAGAGTCCCTTAAATGCTCACATAAGATGAAGAGTTGAAAATGTACAAGGTTTATTAGAAAAAAAACTATGAGCAATATTAAAATGATTCCATTATGACACATATGTAAGGAAGGGGAGTTCTTTAAAGGATGTGCATATTTCACATAAGATGAAGAGTTGAAAATGTACAAGGTTTATTAGTAAAAAACTATGAGCAATATTAAAATGATTCCATTATGACACTTATGTAAGGAAAGAGAGTTCTTTAAAGGAGGTGCATATTTCACATGCTTGAATGAGTTTTAAACTCATAAAAATTGAGATATTTCATCTCTCCTCTCTCCTCATTTAAGTCTAGTTCCAAAAAGTTAGCTTAACTGACCTAAAAATGGTCAAATATTGACCAAACTGATTTAGAAAATTCTAGAATCAGTTTGTTTGGTTAGGAGCTCAATTTTTCCTATAAATAGAAGCCTCCCCCTTGTTGAAAAATAGATAGTGTTTATGCATCGTTACTCTACTCCACCTAAGCCAAGAACTGTGAATTCATTTAATAATTCACTAGTTTTTGGAGCTTCCCTCTTTCTTCAATCCCCATTAGTGGCTCCATCAACATACTTAACCAATTGATTGGTTGGGGGCCTCTACCGTGAACAAAGAATCAAGCAAGTTGTAAGGTAATTAGTGAATATTGATCTTTCTATAATTTCTCAATGTTTCTCTCTTCTCAACCCCTCTCAAGCTTGAGAAGCTTAATTGGTATGGTTTTTTAAATGCTATTTAAGTTAATTGGTGAATAGTAGTGAAGAGTTACATAATTTAATAAATGCTATTGAAGTTAATTTTCATTTATGTTTAAATTCTAATGGTTTTTATGTAATTTCTCTCTCTCACTCAAGAAATGGTCATACTCATGACCCATTCTCAATCCAAATGAAGCTTTTCATAAAGCTTTTTCTTAATCCAAGATTAAGCTATGCTTGAGGCCAAATTAATGGCTTTTTTCTATGCTTTTAGTTTATGCATATTGATGATTCAATCCATTATAGATTAATGATCCAATTAGAGATCATTTTAATTATTTCCTTAATGATAAGCTTTATCCCTTAGAAAAAATTGAGATTTATCAGTCATAGCAGCGGAGCTATGGCAAAATTTTTATAAAAATTATGCATAAAATAATTTCATTCAAAGCATAAAAAGAGGACTTCCTACCATATTCTAGGAATTATCATCCTAGATTAATTGAAAGAAATTCATTATAATCATGGAGAAATTGAATTTTAATATCATGCATAAAGGATAATTTTTTTATATCAAAAGTGTTACTTTTATCATTTTTAATTTTCATGCATAGAAGTATGCATAAAGGAAAATTTTTATATCAAAAGTGTTACTTTTATCATTTTTAATTTTCATGCATAGAAGTATGCATAAAGGATAATTTTTTTATATTAAAAGTGTTACTTTTATCATTTTTAATTTTCATGCATAGAAGTATGCATAAAGGAAAATTTTTATATCAAAAGTGTTACTTTTATCATTTTTAATTTTCATGCATAGAAGTATGCATAAAGGATAATTTTTTTATATTAAAAGTGTTACTTTTATCATTTTTAATTTTCATGCATAGAAGTATGCATAAAGGAAAAATTTTTATATCAAAAGTGTTACTTTTATCATTTTTAATTTTCATGCATAGAAGTATGCATAAAGGATAATTTTTTTTATATCAAAAGTGTTACTTTTATCATATTGGATTTCATGCATAGAGGTATGCATAAAAGTTGAATATTTTATTATAAAAGTGTTACTTTTAGCATAATTGAATTTCATGCATAGACGTATGCATAAAAGATATGGGAAGTGATAAGATATGATAAGATGCATGTGAATGTGGATGTGGATGTGGATGTATGAATGTGGATGTATGGATGTATGAATGTGGATGTATGGATGTGAATGAGGATGTAGATATGGATGCATGGATGTAAATGTGGATGTGGATGTATGGATGTATGCATGTAGATGTGGATGCATGAATGTGGATGTATGGATGTGAATGAGCATATAGATGTGGATGTATGGATGTGAATGTGGATGTGGATGTGGATGTATGAATGTGGATGTATGGATGTATGAATGTGGATGTATGGATGTGAATGAGGATGTAGATGTGGATGCATGGATGTAAATGTGGATGTGGATGTATGCATGTATGCATGTAGATGTGGATGCATGAATGTGGATGTATGGATGTGAATGAGCATATAGATGTGGATGTATGGATGTGAATGTGCATGTAGATATGGATGTATATATGTGAATGGGAATGTGGATGTGGATGTATGTATGCATGTGGATGTGGATATGGATGTGTATGTATGAATGTGGATATGGGATGTGGATGTATAAATGAGGATGTGAAAATGGAGATAAGCATGTAGATGTGGATGTATGGATGTGAATGTGGATGTGGATGTGGATGTATGAATGTGGATGTATGGATGTGAATGAGGATGTGGATGTGGATGCATGGATGTAAATGTGGATGTGTATGTATGGATGTATGCATGTAGATGTGGATACATGAATATGGATGTGTGGATGTGAATGAGGATATAGATGTGGATGTATGGATGTGAATGTGCATGTAGATATGGATGTTTAGATGTGAATGGGAATGTGGATGTGGATGTATGTATGTATGTGGATGTGGATGTATGAATGAGGACGTGATAATGAATGTATGCATGTGGATGTGGATATGGATGTGTATGTATGAATGCGGATATGGATGTGGATATGGATGTGTATGTATGAATGTGGATATGGGATGTGGATGTATAAATGAGGATGTGAAAATGGAGATAAGCATGTAGATGTGGATGTATGGATGTGAATGTGGATGTGGATGTGGATGTGGATGTATGGATGTGGATATGGATGTGAATATATGATATGTGATGTGAAGGAATCTGAAGTGAAGAGATGGAAAATGATGTGATTGGATGAGTACACATATAAATGAAATGTGGAATAAGTAATGTGGATTGTATGAGGGATAATGTGGAAAAATGAGAGTTAACATAGAAATTGTATTTGTAAACTGTTTGTAAATGCTGTTTGTAAATGGCTGTTTTATGTCAAGAATGCTGGGAAAGCATTTTGACCATCTTGTGATTAAGGTCGTGGAGACCTAACTGATAAAGTTGCAACTGCTGACGGAGAGTCAATGGAGGACGTCTCACGTAGCAAGGTCGGTCGAGGTCTTGACCAGCCTCGGTTCGATTAAAATGGTGAGCTTCCGGTACGGTGGATGAGGGACCAAGGAAGCGGCCTATGAGTGAAGCGCTAGGTCACCTGCGAAGGATCCTAGAGGGTGCTGACCATACGGTGCTCGGGCTCTGGGTCGCCCAGGATACCCACGCGTGCGTCGAGGAAGATATTGGAACAAGGAGTAAGAGTTGTTTTGTGAAACCGGGCATGGATCTGGTTGACTGACCTTGCTGGTCCTCAACGGATGAGTCCATGGCTCTTTTATATGGATCTGTTGGTTGATCTTGCTGATCTTCAACGAGAGTCCATCTTGATAAGTGATTATATTGCCGAGTATTATGGGCTAGGAACTATAGAAACGGCCCCTGAGTGGTCAGGTGGTGAGCGTTCTAGTTGCCAATGATGCCATAGATACTCTGATGAAGGAATGATGGAAAATTTGAGAATCAATCGGATAATTTGGAAGACTGTGATCAGTGGTACTATGGTTTCATTAAAGGATTGTTTTAAAGTTAGCTGATGCTAAGAAAAAGGCAATTTCATATTGGGTGTGTAAGTGGTGTGCCTAATTTTATGTTTGCATGAACTTCCGGCTAGGGGACCTTGGAACTCTTTTCCTTGGTACCCGGGACAAAACCTAACCAAATTCCAAATTGGATCCCATCACTACAGTGGTTGGGCGGTTGGCTAACCCATGGGATCGGATGGGGTTAGGCTGGACTGATGGATCCGTAAATCGAGATTTAATTTCTATTATTACGATAGATGAAGTAAATCCCGGATAGAAATTATTCTATGGATAGGAATCAACGGCTGTGCCTCTTGATGGGGAAAAAAGCGTTGATCCCAATGATTCAAGTGCAAGTTCTTCCTTGATTTGACCAAGTACCATTAAAGGTGCAGTCAGATCAGTTGATCCGTAACGATCTTGACTACGTTAGAGTAAAGAGTTATCCTGGTGGAATCGCCCATGCTTTCCGGGTAAAGGAAGTTTTTTCGGTTTCGGTTTTGGACAAACCGACGGATTAGTCTCTTGTCCGGATATCCGTGGGCGAGGCCCCGAATGTGGGACCCCTGTCCCGCGCGAGAAGTGCTACTTCCGCTGCTAGTACTCGAATCCGTTGCTCGGTGGGAACAGGGGGATCTCACAGAGCTTGAGAAGGAGGGAGAGCTTGAGAGGGATGGAGTTTCTGTAGCAATGGAGAGCTTAGAAAAGGAAGAAAGAGGGAGAGGGAACTTGAGACTGAGGGAGCTTGACAAGGAGGGAGAGCTTGAGAGGTATGGAGTTTCTATAGCAATGGAGAGCTTAGAAGAGGAAGAAAGAGGTTCAAAATGAGCTTTCCAAACCTAGAGTATGTTGGGGGGAAGTTTGAGAGGGAAAACACACTTTTGGGAAAAGTTAAAAATTTTCAATTTTTAGGGTTTTTTATCTGCACGGTTCTAGGTGGGGGGACCTCTAAGTTTGGGCCCAAGAGGTAGGAGGACAAGAGTAGTAATTAGGCCCCATTAGCAAACCAAAGCCTAGGCCCCCTAGGGTCAAAGAAGTCAAAAATGTGCACCGAGCCCTCTTCCTATTGGTCCATTCCTAATCAAAAGTTAATCCAAGAGGCCCTCTTTGGGTCCAAAAAATTCCTAATGGTGCGGACAATCAATCTTCTCCCCCCAAGACACCCAAGAGAAGAAGCTCCTACTCAAATAGATGCAACCTCCCGCCTTTAAATGGACAATTACTTCTCAGCCACCAATACTAGAGCTACGAACCAATCTAGGCTTGCACGGTTTCATCTCACTAGGGATGCTAAGCTCTGGTGGTAGCAATGGTGCCCCGATAAGGAAGTTACCGAACACCCCCAAACCTGGGATGACATCATACAAGCTATGAAGGAGTGATATCTTCCCCCATCTCATGAGTCTATAAAGATGATTTAGTTCTTTAGCCTCAAGTAGCTCAGCTTGACTCTGGAGGAGTACTACTCTAAGTTCATCACTCTCTGCAATTATGTCGCCCCACCCATGACTACCTCCCAATAGGTGGCCCACTTCTGCCAAGGCTTGAAAAAACCTTTGGATTCTCGCATCAAAAAAATGAGGCCGAGTACATTGCAAGATGCTATCATATGAGCCAAACCTTTTTTGAAGAAGATGAACTCTGGAAAAGCTAGGTCTCAAAAGATATCTCACCCTAAATCCAACCCAAAGGACTAGTCTTACAAGAAGCCCCAACCAAATGCTCTCAACTACAACCGAGGTCGACCAACTACCTCTTTGTTCCCCGCATATATACTCCTTCTACTAGAGAGGCCCTTGTGTGTTTCCATTACAATGAGCCCAAACACTTTAATGCCAATTGCCCAAGGCTTGCAACATCCTTTCCTCAAATTGGTCGAGAAAATCAGGGCCATGGAACCCCATCCCCCAAGGTGCAAGAGGTGCTGGACGTGGCAAAGGTCATGTAGAAGTTGCCGGTGCCTGTGCTATAAATGACAAACTAACTTTGGAAATGGTCGAAGAAGAGCATGCATGTGGTAAGAGAGCATCAAGGTCCTAACCATCAATTTGGTGTTATTCAAACCCCAGCTTCTCATCATGGTTAGCCATTCTAGCTTTTGATTGATTGCCGCAGTACCCATTCATTTCTTTCTCCAAGCTGTTTACAAAAATTAAACCTGGATCAAAAACCAACTAGGAAAATGGTTGAGAGCTAGTTAATGGGAAGGAAGTAGTATCTCACCACCCTGTAGGAAATCTTGATTTTGAATTGGGTAGTGAACAAACTCATGGGAGTCCTACCAGTAAGCATTTTTGAAGGGATCCTTGGGGTGGACTAGTTAGTCGCTCACAAACAATGCTAATGATCACTATAACCAGGGAGTATCACTTTTAGAAATGAGCATGGCCAACAAGTAGTACTAGTTTAGGGAAAGACGGGTAAACCCAAGTCTAGGGTAGTCAAAGAAAAACATCTTCTCAAGGGAGCACCTAAGGGATAACAAGTTTTCCTTGTCAAGCTCAACAAATCTGATGAACCCCAGTAAAGAATCGAACCCTCTTGGCTCAAAGAATTCTTTGACATCTTCCCTGATGAGCACCTAAGGGATAACAAGTTTTCCTTGTCAAGCTCAACAAATCTGATGAACCCCAGTAAAGAATCAGAACCCTCTTGGCTCAAAGAATTCTTTGACATCTTCCCTGATGAGCTTACAGTGTATTAATCTTGAAAATATTTTCACTTTTTTTGCAGTGTTTCGCAAATATTTCTCAGTGTGCAATTTATGGCAAGGACAAAGAAAACTGCGAGAAAAGTATATACTAAAGATCCAAAGACAGCACAGGTTGCTTCTGCACCCAGTCCTAAAAAGAAAATAAAGTCAAGATTTTTTTATATAAAGAGGTATTTTTCAGAGATGAGGAAGGCCCAAACTGACACTCATCATCTTATCCCAAGGGCTGCCTTCATTCGTGTAGTAGTAAAGCAAATATGTGACAAGATTGGTGTCTTAACTAAAAGTAATACCCCATTCAAAAAGTGGCAAGCTTCTGCATTGTGGTGCTTACAAGAAGCATCTGAAGACTTTCTTATAGATTTCATCAATGATGCCTATAATGCTGTTGCACATGCACACACAGAGTCTCTTTAATGAACAAGGATTTCTCAGTGGGTGGTGAGCAAGCATAGGTATAGATTTGATAAAGTTCTCAAGCCACTTCCCACCAGAGATACTGGGGCCTTTGATATCCTTACAATTCCTCCCAAGAGGTTTCAGAAATCTGAAGGGCCTATTATTGAAGATGTTACACGAGTATGAAAAAAAAAAGCACTTGACCAAAGAGAGATGCTTTTCGAGATGGAGGAGAATTTTTGTAAAGAGGAAGTTAAGAGACTTGGTGGTATGAATTATGATAGAATGGGCAAGGTGTATGGTCAAATTATTATCAATGTCTCCTCCAACCCTGAGATTGAATATTACTTGAGCATTTCACCTAAGTACAAAGTGATGTTAGAGAAGAGAGATATTGAAATATCTCACGCTGTAATATTCTGTTGCATGAGATAAGCATCATTCTTTAGCCACAATTTTGTTCTTTTCTCTAGAGCCTTTTACCATACTTAATATTGTCTTTGATTACAGGGCATACATTTCTACCACAAAGATTTCAAGCACCATATTTCTGGTTGATCCTCTAATATCAAGTGATATCTTTTCAAAGATAGGATCAAATATTGACCATTTTTTTAGGGCATATGACAGCCTGAGAAAATATTATATATTCATCCCATATAATGAAAGGTATTATTTTTTATTAGTTTTAAGTTAGTGTTTTTTAATAGTTTTAAATTCATAACTCATGTGAGTAGATATTTTTTGACTATTGTTTTATTTGCAGTCACCATTGGAGTCTTATATTCATTGATGTTTTTGATAGAGAGGTGATTTTCATGAACTTAGCTGGCATCCATGGTCAATGCAATGTAAGTATCTCTTTTCATCAACTATCACAATTTTATTACAAACATTGCACCTATTTGATATGCTCTTTATTGCAGTGCTTGCAAAAGTATATTAACATATTTAGAGAAAAATTATGAAGATCTTGCAGATCAAGAGAAGCCATTTAAGTATCTTCAGCAAGAGGTATTGATAGTTTAGTTTTGATGTTTCTTTGTTTGAAGATGGATTTCTTCTAATGACACTATTATTTCAGGTTCCAATTCAGTCTAATGTTACTAGTTGTGGATGGAGGGTGATTGCAAATGCCTGCAGGACAATAGATTTTAAGTTGTTAAAACAACAACTCAATGTAAGAAAACTAGAGAATCCTTTGCATTACTCTTAATGTATTTGTACATTATTTATCTTAGAACTCCACTTTTTTGGTAGTGCAATAAATACCCTGAATCTTATATTTGGTGGATAGGAGAGAGATGTATTGAGATAATTTTGGACAAAGCAATTACACCTGTAGATCCTTACTCCCTTCCTCCAAGAGATCAGGCTCAAAGAAAAGGGAAGGAGAAGAAACTGAAAAGACATAAAGGCAAAGGCAAGGGTTTGCGAGTGCATTCTCATTTAAAATTTGAGGAGATGCAAAAAACCTCAAAGGAAATCATTGCAAAGAAGTCCTCTGCAAAGAAGACATCTCTGCTAAAGAGGACCTCACAAAATAAATCTCATGCAAAGAAGCCCTTTGCTTAGAATCCCCTCAACTTCGGTGCTTTTCTTGCTCAAGGACAAGAGAAAGCAAAGTCTGGGAGTCCAAAAAAACTAAGTGAAGCCCAAGAGCAAGCAAAGTCTGGGAGCCCAAATAAACAAAGTGAAGATCAAGAGCATTAGAATATTTTGTAACTTCACACATATGCAGTGACATCTTGTAACTCGCAAGATATATTTGTACCATTTATTGTATATAAATCACAATTTGTTTATGAAAGATGTAGTTATATACTAAATGTTTGTTTATAAATGGTAATGGTCAATAAAAAAGTCAATTGTCTATTCATTCATGGTTCAAAAATTACAACAGCTGGAGGTAAACAACTCATACAATATATAGAGCATTTAGTTCTTCTTCCAATTGTAGTACCATTGGCCTTGAATTTATAACTAGGAGTGGTGTTGTCAAGAAACTCCAAGGTCTCCCTAACATCTTTTAACGTCCACTGAGAGGTAACATTAACCTCCTTTCTTTCAACACGTGGAATAACCTGCAACTCAAACCTAAATGATATGCAATCTATATCAGAATCCAAAGGCTCCCAGATACCCAACTTAAGTTTGTATCTCCTATAATCATAACCCATAGTAAGAGATTGTCGAGAGATATTGTAAGACAAAGCCAAGGATTGAGGGCATGCATTGCACCTTATGTAGTCACCCTTTTGGTCATACCCTCTAGATTTCCAAAACATTCCTATAATGTTGTCCAAATAATCTGCTGGGAAGTTTCTACTTAGCCATGATGCCTTTGTCCTCTGTAACTCTGCGTCTTTGAAGCAAGCTACAAAGGCATGTAGAGGCATGAACCATGATAACCATATCCTCCCCTCGAGATCCTTCCTAGAGTCATGTCTTTTGAACATCGTGGGATATTTTATGTTTGAAGCTCTGCACCATCGCTTCATCTGGAATGTCCCAATTAAGAAAAGAAAGGATTGGCAATGCTAAATCCTCAATTTGCCCATACACACCTGTTTTTGGGGAGCAATGTACTGTGCATAGTATACAAAAAGATTACCCTTATTAAAAAAATATGCATTCTGTTCACCATACATGAGCTCTGTAAATTCTTTGTGAATGGATTGGAAAGTACCACTCAAGCTCTCCACAAGCTACCACTAAGAACTTGTTGAGGGAAAGATATCTGAAGAAATCTGAAGTTAAAACTTGTATTAAAAGGAAAAATATATTTGCAAAATTGAACTACAACTTACAATGTGCTTGCATAGGAATATGTTGAGTTGGAGGTACGTATATATCCTTTGCCATGTAAACATGTTGGACCTGAGCAAACCAACCTTCAGATGTAACCTTGAAAGCAGCAATGCGTCCCTTCCAATGGTATTTTGTATCCTCTCTTTTCATTTTTTTCACCATGTGAGATCCCTTGCATGAGGGCAACATAGTAACCCAGTCGTTTACAGTGAAACTCTTGGGCTCCCAAGTTCCATCACCCCTTTTGTTGTGTACGACACAAGAGTTTATTGAACGAGAAGGATATCTTTTGGATTCCATATAGAATAGAAGTAAGAGAATGAAACAATGGAACTCAATGGGGTCGAAAAAGAGATGAGAAAGAGCTAAAAGATGCAATGAAGCTCAGTGAGGTCGAAAAAAAAGATGAGAGAGAGTTAGAAGATGAGAGCTTCTAGACATTGAGAAGAAGAATGAAAATATGGGCGCCAAAAGGAATATTGGAGGTAGTTTGTCCGAACTTCAAAAATTTCGACATTAGTTACATGCCATATTTTTTCAAATCTTTTGACAAATTCTGTCAGTATAACGGATCCTAGGGACCACCACAATCGGTCGGAATATAGAGATTTTGGCTAAATTAGAGGAAAAAAACTCGAAATGGACTCTACTACCTCCAAAGTAGAGGAGACAAGAATACCATATTCTTGTGCACGTGGCACACTCTCTTTGGCTCTTTTCTTAATCACGAGATTAGTAAAGGGCCCTTTTTTAGGCATTTTTGGCCTTAATGTATTATATAGTACTACAAACATCTGTGATTTGTTTTGTTTTTCGAGCCGGGGTCAAAAAAGAGCAAGATGATGTGCCGTGCAGATGCATTACTAGGCACCCATACAAGGCCACTACACATTGCTAGCCATATAGCTCTATTGTCATCATAGGCAAGGGCCTTTTTTATGGTTGGAGAAGATAGGAGTGGTGTGATGATTCATCATAGCATAGTAGAGGGTAGCTTGAATCTAGATTCTCGACTATGCTAGAAGGTTGAAGCTATGCTGATCATTGGACATCTCATGTAGCTGGAGCGTGCCTAAGACTTGTGGTTCTCTATAGGTAGCATTTGTAAGTAGCAAAAAACTACCCACTCAGAATCTATAGAAGCAAATTAAACCTCACGAGCCCGACTGGCCTTGGCACCCCTAGCCATTAATAAACACCCATGGTCCACCCACATCATTGAATCATCATCATGTTAAAGCACTTTGATGACTGCCCCTCGAATGTCCCCAATGCCCATTGCTATGGAGGCAAGTGAGTAAGAACTTAGAAGCACAGTATAACTAGTGCGTACTTTGCCTCTTCTCTTTTGTGTGGCGTGATGCAGCCTTACAGGAGAGTGCGAGTAGGCCATGACTCAATGAGTGTACCGCTACTTACATGTCACACTTTGATTCATAAAGCTCCACCATAAGAAGCCCTTTCTCTCTGTTTCTATGGCCATGGAAATTAATCCAAACCTTCAAATCGCTTGTTGGGGTTATGCATACATGGAGGCACCAAGTATGGTAGAAATGCTAGATCTATCAACAAAGAAAGAAGAGAAGTTTGTAGCTCTAAGCTCACTAGGAAACCACCCAATTTAAGCCAAGGATCAAAAACAAAGAGTGAATCCAAAGCAAATATTTATGGAACTAGATATGGTAGGATCTCAACTTGGCCTAGTAGCTAGAATGAGAGGGGGGGAGTAAGAAGCTCCAAAAAGAAAGCTCACATTGTGGAGAAGAAGGTGGCCTACTACAGCTAGTACTGTGTTGTACTATTAAGATAAAGCCCTACAAAGGATGCTTTTGGGCAACACCAAAAGAGGAGATACTGCAAAGGGTTAAAACCTAAAGGTAGCCTGGCTATGTTGAGAAGGTACTAGTGTCTATGAAAATCCCAGTGAAGATACAATCCCAATAACAAAGCTGTTAAAGGCTGGGAGCCAGGCCGCGGGCAAGCTCGAATAGAATAGATTGTTTTGGGGGATGTGTTAACACTGTAACAGAGAAACAAGAGGTTTGGATGCATGGGTGGGTGCAGGGTCTACTTTCTTTTTCCACTCTATGTGCATGCGTGCATGGCAGGGATTTCACTGACGTAAACAAAAACATGTGAACATGTTAATAACATATATTAATAACACAAAAAATCTTGTGATCACATGTTATATTCACAAAGCTTTCACAAGGGCCTAAAAAAATTATCTTTGTCGGGCATAAAAAATCTTCTTAGGTGGCCACTGACCTGCTATTATGTGAAGATGGTAACATGAGAACATGTGAATAGCTTATTCCCATGTGTAGCCAAGCTTTTAAGGGGTTCCCAAATGGCAAGTGACCTGTTATTTTGTGAACGGTAACATGAGAACATGTGAATAACTTGTTCACATGTGTTATTATCACAAAAAATCTTGTGATCATGTGAATATCAAATCCTTGGTGCATGCGTGCGTGTGTGTGTGTGTGTGTGTGTGTGTGTGTGAGAGAGAGAGAGAGAGAGAGAGAGAGAGAGAGAGAGAGAGAGGTACAAAATGTGTGTTTTCCAATTGTCGCGCTGTCGTGCCATGGCACGTCTATGATGTGAAACCGTGTATGTGAGGCCGTAAAATACACATCCAGATGCATGAGGTTATGTGCCATGACGAGTCATTATATAATGACATGTACATATGTTCATATTGTATATAAGGTTCAATAAGACAAGCTGAGGCTGAGTCAAATCTAGGAGTTTTTGTATATGAATGTGGAGGGTGATGGTTCTGCTAAATGGTATCGATTGGGTCAAATCAGTGAATCTTATGGAATGCAAGCATGAGGGTATCTCAATGCACAAAGGGATGTATTTATGAAGATATGGGAAAATACTTGAATGAATAATTTGGGAGTCTATAAATCACATGGCCAATATGATGATTTATACACTATGGAGGCATCAAAAAGTAATGGAGACTCAATGGACATTGCAGTGTCGAGAAACTTATTGAATGTTGGGGAATTAAAAAAATAGGTGCATTGAGGACTTTAACCTTAATGCTAAGGTTATGCTTTGTAACCTTAGTGCTAAGGTTAACAAAGTATATTTGGGATTTTTCTAGAAAGCGTGGAAACGAAATGCGCAGCTTTTTTTTTAATGGCATGTATAGCTGGCAAAAGGTGGTGGGTGGGGGCGCCGAGTTCACCGCGGGAAAAATGCAAAAGGCACCGGAGGCTCACGGCGAAACCAGAGTGGAAGGAAATTTTTGCAGAGTTAAGGAACAGTGTCGCTGACGACCAGTGAATTTCATTTGAAGACCCTATCTTCTGCACATGGCTTTTAGGTGCTAGAAATGAAGGAAAAATAGAGTGCTATACGATGATGTGCTTTTTGGAAAATCAAAGTTTACAGCCAGCGCAGAGGCGACAGTTTCGCCATTTCTTCCTCCATCATGTTATCGGCGCCGAAGCGACCCTTATGGATTACCAAAATAAAAAAATCGAAATGTTCACTCACTGAATCATTCAGATAAGCTTGATTTTAATACTACTTTGTTTACCTTAGAAAAAGGGCATGACATATAAGCCCTTAAAAAAATTGGAAAATATGGGAAAAAGCTTGTGAACATGACATAATTTTGGGGAACTTGGAGTTTTGTAAAATCACGGAAGATGGCCTTGTTTCTGCTTGACTGAGTTTTGGAAATTATGTACATGAAATAGCTATGCCGTATTCTATCTTTTGCTTGTGAAATGTTAGAATATTAAGGCAGGTTTTCAGGTGAAAAAGAGCATCATGATATAAGGGTCTTGATGGCACTGGATGTAAAGGATGAAACTGATCACATGTATATTGGAAAAATTGGAAGGCTTTGTTATGCACACATGTGAATGGTTCAAAGGATTTCATGCAATTCCGTGCAATCATCTGGATGAATTTAAGGATGTATTGAGGCAAGTTGACACATGTATTTGTCATTGGAAATAGTGATGTTCAATACTCCTTGGGAAATTTTGTGTGTGAGTTTCCTTGTTGGATTTGACATTCACTCTCACAGCTAGAAGTTTCGTACTTTCCTGGCTGTATCGCACACTTCACGACAACTTTGGTGAACCCGACGTGAAACTGCTGGGGTGAGAGTGTGGTGAAATATACAGGGAAGCTATGGCTGAGAATTCTGAGGGCCAGGGGGTTCATTTTGACCCCGGAGTTATGCAGATGTTCCAAATGTTTACCATGTACATGCAACAGCAACAAGCTGCTGAGAGGGGACAGATTTCCACGACCAAAGCCTTACAATCAATTGTGAAAAAGGTAGATCAATTTGATGGGAAGGACATTACAAAGTATCTGCGCAATTATATAAAGGAGATGGAGCTAAACAGGGTGACTGAGGAGGATATGGTTCGAAGTTTCGAGCTGGTATGCGTTCCTGAAATAAGAGAGCGCATAAAAGGATTGCAGACAGCACAGGGTGGCAGAAATTGGGAAGAATTCAAGCTTGCTTTAAAGGATGAATACTTCATGGAGGATTCTGAGCGAGTGACCAAACGAACCTTCTTGGAATGGGTCACGAAACCTAAAATGGGAATTTCTGCCACAGAATTGCTAAGGGAGTTTGAGAAGCGTTATGCCCAGTTGTCAAGAATAGAGCGTGCAACTTTGGACAGAGAAAAGACAGAGCTCTTCTTGCAAGCAGCTGGGAAAGATCTCCAGGAGAAATTGGAAATCCTCCTTGAGGATAAGAATACAGAACAGGGATTAAAGAGTGATTGGAATGATGTTGAGGATGCAGTCACTATGTTAGCAAAGCGGCAGCGGAGGAGGGATAAAATGGTGATGGGCTCTGCAACCCCCATAACCGCTGTCACCCCTGAGAGTCTATCCAAACCAGCTGCTACAATTCCAAAGATAGATGGGCCGATGGATGAGCTTATCAAGGGTATGCGTGACTTAAAATTGAAGATGTCCAGGATTGAAGAAAAAGGTCTACCATTGGGGCAGGCTTCTATGCAAAGGCCTCAAGGCAAAGAAGGGTTTACATATAGATGCATATGGTGTGATGACCCAGAGCATGCAAAGAAGGATTGTACCAGCTATAAAGAAGCTCTTAAAAATCAACTTGTGTTCTTCAAAGATGGGAAAATCCATCTTACAGAGACTGGTCTTCCATTGAGTACAAACTTTGGGAAAGGAGGGATGAAAAAGCTGGTAGAGGATATGGCTGCTAGTCATGCCATTTCTATGGTTGAGGCAGCAACCTATGGATTAAAGGTTGGTCAACTAAAGCAGGGATTTGAGAATGATGAGGATTATGAGAATGAGAATTTTTGGCCATCAACAATGGAATTAATTGCATCAAAGAAAGTGTCAAAACAAGCTTTGCATGAGGCAGGTGATTGTATACGTCTTGAGACTGGCTGGGAGGAGCCTGTGGATTCTTTATCCATTCATGCCTATATTGCCAAATGCCAAAATAATGAGGCACAGGTAGAGGAGAAGCGAAAAAGGGAAAATGAGGAAGGAGGGCCATCAAAAAGAGTTACACGTGGAAGTGAAAAGAAGGATCCTGGGCCATCACATATGCCTCCACAGCATAGCAGACCTCCACATGATGTTTCAATGGAAGAAGTGCCAACAAAAATGAAGGAGAAGGGTAAAGGGAAAAGTCCACTCTACAAGCTTCAATCTGATATTGAAGTTGCAACAGATCTCAAAAAGGTGCTTGAAGAGAGAATTCTAAACAGCAGGGTGGAATTCACACTAGGGGAAGTCTTGGGGATTGCAAAGAAAGAATTTCATGATGAGATAATTGATATTATATGAAGAAAAAGGCAGTCCATAATTGAATCTATTCCATCACAAGGAGAGGCAAGCACTTCCAAGACTCATGGTGTACAGGTACATAAAAAGGAAGAGAGAGAAAATGTGGTGGAATGTAATCACTCTGCTGATGGGGCACGACAAGTGCGTTTTGTGGAAGAGGATGATGAAAAAGAAGTTCTTACAAAGAGTCATTACTCCAGGAGTCATTGGGCAAGAGCAACCACTGAAACCCTTGTCAAGATAGGTGATTTGGAAGAACCGTATGTCGCTCTAATTGATCATGGGTCTGAAATAAATCTTATGGCTAAAAATCTCTACAACAAATGTAAGTGGCCAATGGATGTGGATCATGGGTGGATGATTAAAGCAGCTAATAATTCATCTGGAGAGCTTTATGCAGCATGTCCAAATGTAAGGGTAACTATAGGGGATGTGAAGGATGATCAGAATTTCTTTGTTCAGGAGATGTCATCGTATCCCCTCATTCTTGGGCAACCCCACATTACAGCTGTAAGGATGGAAACAAAGGTTTTGGATGATGGTTCAGCTTATGCAAGAATAAGGAGTAAAGATGGCAAAAAAGCTGTTCAGTTTTTGACAGTTTGCATTAATCATGAAAGGAATCGTGAGTCTCTTAGGGCACAGTCACTCCCAAAGATAAACAGAGAGTTTATGAATTACAGGGAGATGAGGGATTTTGGCCAGGTGCCATTGTAAAGCGGGATTCCAATGGTACAAGGGGAAATGAGTTCTCGCAGGACTCAATCAATGTAAATAGTTTTTCAGCAAATTTTCAGGGATTCTCCAGCTATGGGTCACTAGTTTTTGTAAAAAGCAAGGATTTAAAGCGTGGCATGCAAAAACATATACAAAATGAACAAAAAAGTTTTGAGCAGTGTGGTCTTTTGGAGAAGAATGAGTTTATTTTAGGGGTGCTTGATGAGGTGTCATTTATAGATACTATGGATGTGCTTTTTGATATGGGAAGAGCATGCTTACAGGGTGGAAATGAAATGATAAAGGTGTCATCTGTGGAGATGTATGATATAATCCAGGAATTTGAGGGGGTGGAATGTAAAAACATGAATTGTGAGATGGATGCTCATGTTGATACAAAGTACAAAACGGTTGCAAAGAAGGTGAAACCAGTTGCCTTGCCCTTGCCACCAGGAAGCAAGGAGAAGATAGATGAAGCTTCTATGCAGCCAAATCTTAGAGATCCGAAGAAAATTGGGCATAAATTTACTCAAGAAACTCTGAAAGAGCTAAAGATTGGTGAGAGGGATTTTCTGTTGCCAGTTGAAAGGGAATGCTTTGAGGAGATGCTTGTAAAACATGGGAAAGCTTTTGCCTTTCAGCCGCATGAGATAGGTTGTGTTGATCCAAGTGTAACAGCACCAATGGTGATCTTTACTGTTCCACATATACCCTGGAACCTGCGGCCAATTCCAGTACCAAAGGCTCTCTTGCCAAAGTTGATGGAATTACTAAAGGAAAAGATCAGGATGGGAATCTTGGAGCCTTCATGTGCCCCATATTCCAACAGATGGTTTACTGTACCAAAGAAAAATGGGACATTGCGCTTTATTCAAGACATGCAACCTGTAAACAAAGTCACAATCAGGAATGTGGGAGCAGGTCCAATTGTGGATGAGTTTGCAGAAGCATTTGCAGGGAAAGCTATATACTCTATGGGTGATCTGTATTCGGGATATGATCAGTTCCAGCTGGATATACAAAGCAGGGACTTGACCACAATGAGAACTCCTTTGGGATTAGTAAGGATGTGTACCTTACCACAGGGAGCCACTAACTCAGTGGCACATATGATGAATGGAATGAATAAAGTCTTACGGGACTTCATACCACAAAAAACTATGCCATTTTTGGATGATGTGCCAATAAAGGGCTGTGATGAGAAAGACAAAGATGGGGATTTAGATTCAAAGGGGTGCCGCAAGTTTGTGGCAAATCATATAAAGGATTGTGACATGATTCTATCCAGGCTTGAAGAAGTGAATCTTACTTTATCTGGGCAGAAATCAGTGTTTGGGGTTGGTGAAGTGCTAATAGTGGGACATCTTTGTAGTACTAGTGGACGCCGTCCTTGTCCAGCCAAAATAGATGCAATACAAAGAATGAAAGAGACATGCATTAATGTTACAGAGCTGAGGAGATTTCTTGGAGCATGTGTCTTTTATGTTATTTGGATCCCACATTATGCACATGTAGCAGATCCTCTTTATCAGCTTTTGAGGAAAAATCAAAAATTTTTGTGGAGTGCAGTACATGTTAAAGCTATGCGGAAGCTGAAATATTTGCTCCAATCATCACCCATTTTGAGAAAGGCAGATTATGAGTGTGGCAGGCCTGTGATTGTTACAGTTGATACTAGTCCTACTGGGATAGGATGGGCAGTAGGGCAAGATGATGAGGATGATCATAGGTATGTAATTAGATTTGGAGCAAAGGTATTAAGCTTTCGGCAGCGAAAGTATCCACAGATCAAGAGAGAATTATGGGGGATAGTCACTGCTCTAAAATGTGAAAAAGAATATCTTATTGGGGCATCTGTACTTGTGGAGACTGATTGCTTGCCACTTCTTGGGATGATAGCAAGTTGTACCACTCCAGATATTGCTATGCTTAGGTGGATTGCTTATATCAAGTCACTAAATCCTGAGTTTGAGCATATTGCGGGAAAAGATAATCCAGTTGCAGATATGCTATCAAGAGCCAGGTATGAAGATGAGAAAGAGATGATTAGTGACATTGATGATGTGGGTACAAAGTTCTATACTACAGCATATGCAAAGGGGGATCATATTTGCCTATCAAATGCACTTGAGTCTTTTATTGAGGAAATATATGAAGGAGATTGGTTGCTTATTGGTCAATATTTGAGCACTCTAACAAGGCAAGAAAATTGGTCAGACTCAGAATTTAAGAGGATCCGCAGAAAAGCATATGGTTACTTTCTAAAGGATGGGTATCTCTGGAAGCATCCTAAACAGAGGAATGCTATGCCACAGAGAGTCATATGTGATAAAGAGACTCAAGGAAAGCTTGTGAAAGAATTCCATGAGAGTCTCTGGGCTGGGCATAGAAGTGTGTGGGCCACCTTTACCAAAATAAAGGAGAAATATTGGTGGAGAGGAATGTACAAGGATATTTCCCAATATGTGGAAACATGCATAGTATGCCAAATGTACTCAAATGTGCGGCATCGTGATGGCTTGCAACCAACCTACCCACCTGCCATGCACTACAAATGGGTAGTGGATCTAGTTACAATGCCTTTGGGAATTTGGTAGATGCGGTATATAGCACTTGCAAGAGAAGATTTGACAAATCAGGTAGAAGGGCGTGCTCTTAGAACAAAGAGTACGGAAACAGTATGCAAATTTCTCTTGGAAGATGTGATTTGCCGATATGGTTGTGTTGGGAAAATAACAGCTGATAGAGGTGAGCTAGATGTTGAAGAAGCAAGGGAATTCTTCTCTAGAATTGGTATCAAACTATCTCTAACATGTGCTTACAATCCTGAGGGCAATGGGAAAAGTGAGCGAGGACATCCTCCAATCATTAAAGCTTTGGCTAAGGCATGCAGAGAAAGGATGAGAGAGTGGCCAAAGCTGCTACCATATACCTTGTGGGCTGACCGTACAACTCATAGCTCAGTGACAGGATATATGCCTGCAGAATTAATGTATGGTCAGAAGCCAGTGATGCCAGTTGAAGAAGTAATTCTAACTTGGAATGTATTGCCCTGGGTGGAAGGATTAAGCAGAGATGACCTCCTTGCATTGCGAATAAGACAGTTAGAGAGGAGGCCTGAAGATGTAGAGCTTGCTAAAGCTCGCTTGAAAGATGCAAGGCTGAAAAATAAAGAAAGATTCGATAGTAGACACAGACTCCGGCCAAAACCTATTGAAGAAGGTGATTGGGTTCTGATGTATGACAGTAGCCTTGACAACCAATTCACTGTTCAAAGAAAATTTGCAAAAAGATGGTTTGGCCCTTACATTGTCAGGCATGTGCATGGAAATGCCACGTATACTCTGTGTGAGCTTGATGGAACAGAAGTAAAGAATCTTGTGGCTGGCAAAAGAATCAAGATATTTAAAAGAAGGCATGATGGTGATCCTTTTGATTCGCAAGAAATTCAGGATGAGAAGCTTGACAGTGGAAGTATGGATATGATTGAAGAGGAAGAGGGTGATCTTCCTGGAATTGCAGAAGATGAAGACGACATCCAGCTATATGTAGATCTTGAAGATGATTTGGCACATACCAGAGGATGTGCAGGTTTAGAGGGGGTGGATGTCGTGCCATGGCACGTCTATGATGTGAAACCGTGTATGTGAGGCCGTAAAATACACATCCAGATGCATGAGGTTATGTGCCATGACGAGTCATTATATAATGACATGTACATATGTTCATATTGTATATAAGGTTCAATAAGACAAGCTGAGGCTGAGTCAAATCTAGGAGTTTTTGTATATGAATGTGGAGGGTGATGGTTCTGCTAAATGGTATCGATTGGGTCAAATCAGTGAATCTTATGGAATGCAAGCATGAGGGTATCTCAATGCACAAAGGGATGTATTTATGAAGATATGGGAAAATACTTGAATGAATAATTTGGGAGTCTATAAATCACATGGCCAATATGATGATTTATACACTATGGAGGCATCAAAAAGTAATGGAGACTCAATGGACATTGCAGTGTCGAGAAACTTATTGAATGTTGGGGAATTAAAAAAATAGGTGCATTGAGGACTTTAACCTTAATGCTAAGGTTATGCTTTGTAACCTTAGTGCTAAGGTTAACAAAGTATATTTGGGATTTTTCTAGAAAGCGTGGAAACGAAATGCGCAGCTTTTTTTTTAATGGCATGTATAGCTGGCAAAAGGTGGTGGGTGGGGGCGCCGAGTTCACCGCGGGAAAAATGCAAAAGGCACCGGAGGCTCACGGCGAAACCAGAGTGGAAGGAAATTTTTGCAGAGTTAAGGAACAGTGTCGCTGACGACCAGTGAATTTCATTTGAAGACCCTATCTTCTGCACATGGCTTTTAGGTGCTAGAAATGAAGGAAAAATAGAGTGCTATACGATGATGTGCTTTTTGGAAAATCAAAGTTTACAGCCAGCGCAGAGGCGACAGTTTCGCCATTTCTTCCTCCATCATGTTATCGGCGCCGAAGCGACCCTTATGGATTACCAAAATAAAAAAATCGAAATGTTCACTCGCTGAATCATTCAGATAAGCTTGATTTTAATACTACTTTGTTTACCTTAGAAAAAGGGCATGACATATAAGCCCTTAAAAAAATTGGAAAATATGGGAAAAAGCTTGTGAACATGACATAATTTTGGGGAACTTGGAGTTTTGTAAAATCACGGAAGATGGCCTTGTTTCTGCTTGATTGAGTTTTGGAAATTATGTACATGAAATAGCTATGCCGTATTCTATCTTTTGCTTGTGAAATGTTAGAATATTAAGGCAGGTTTTCAGGTGAAAAAGAGCATCATGATATAATGGTCTTGATGGCACTGGATGTAAAGGATGAAACTGATCACATGTATATTGGAAAAATTGGAAGGCTTTGTTATGCACACATGTGAATGGTTCAAAGGATTTCATGCAATTCCGTGCAATCATCTGGATGAACTTAAGGATGTATTGAGGCAAGTTGACACATGTATTTGTCATTGGAAATAGTGATGTTCAATACTCCTTGGGAAATTTTGTGTGTGAGTTTCCTTGTTGGATTTGACATTCACTCTCACAGCTAGAAGTTTCGTACTTTCCTGGCTGTACCGCACACTTCACGACAGCGCCCAAGCTTGAGCTGATAAACTGGACCTTTCCAAGTTCCAACCCAAACGGAGCTTGTAAGTTGCGAGTGCTACCAATGTGTAGGTACTTTTGCATTCTCGTTGAAGAGGTGGCAAACCAATAGTTAAGGAGAGAATGAATTAATAGGACCTTGTGTGGACAAGTCACGACCTTGGGAGTCCATGAACTATACCATGCTTATTCGTTTGATCTTGGAGGATACAGAGTTAGCTTCATCATCAACCCTATCATCTAGTTGTAGATAGGTCCCGAACTAACCACTTAACCTCGACCACCAACTGCATGGCATATCCTAGACCACCCACACCATCCACTTCTCGTCAACACCTTCACCACCAACTTGGTGGGTAACATGAGGATCTGGCCACCATTAGGAAGGGGAGTCTTCACCACCGACTTGGTGTGTAACGTGAGGATGTGGTCACCATTAGCAAGGGGGTATCTTAATCACTCTATTGGTTAACATGGTTCTGGTAAACGTAACCTATCGTAAGGCACTTTGCCATCTTACCCATGAAAATGGGTAGTTATCTATTATAAGATGTCATTGGAACATAAAAAGAATCCTCACCAAGAGCTTAATGTCAAATGGGGAATGCCTACAAACTTAGTGTACATGTTCCTTAAGACTAATGATAGAGACTAGACCATTTTTAAATTTGGCCGGCTTAGCATGAAAACTAGACTTGTATTTAAGTCATTTTTGACAAAAAAGCAAGGATAATCATTATCTTGCAATAGTTTTCTTGCAGGATCTCCTCCTTTCATCTTCTTGTTACTTATATGCTATTGTGTTCCTTACATGCTTGGATAGGTGTGATTGTAGGTTTCCCTCTTGTAGAGGCTTTATCATTTCCGATCTTTTATTAGAGAGAACCATCATGAAGGCCCATATCTTCTTGCCTCCATCAAGTCATTGAGAGCTCTCCCTTCACAACCCTTTAGCAAAGGAGTATTCTTGTGTGACAATGAAGTGAGGATGCGAGATGGACAAGCGAGCAGACCCACATGGGAAGTTGCAATTATGGCCCTAAGCTAAACCCCAACAACACAGGCTTTTTCCATAATAAGGAGAATTATCCCTCATATTTGCTCATGTAAAATTACTAAGAAGGCTTGGGATGTGCTTGTTCATGTAAAATTACAGCAGGCTTGGCACCACAGCCTATTGGCACAAGCAATTAGAGTTCAAAAATATTCATGAGTGGGGGAGACTCAATGGATGAGTTTCTCACAAGGATCAAATGTCTCAAAGAGCTTGCGTGTATTGATGAGGCCTATCCAAAGAATTCTTTGTTAGCTTCCTTTATGAATCAATCATCACATGCTTTGGTTGCCCCCTAGAGCTCGTGAGCGACAATGGGACACATTTCATTAATGACGTAATCCAATTCCTCCTGCAAGAGTTCCTTGTCACTCATAGAAAGTCCTCCCCCTATTACCCCCAGGCAAATGGCCAAGCTAAGAGCATGAACAAAATTTTGTGTGCCATTCTAACTAAAATTGTGGAGGCTAGCTCCGATTTGGGAACAAAAGTTGCCGATAGAACTTTGGGCTTATAGAACTTCCTACAAGGAAGCTACCAATGCTACCTCCTTTAGTTTAACTTATGGTGAAGTGGGGTTAACGCATGCAGTTCTTAGTAGTCCCTATCTTACGCATCACAGTGCAAGAGAAGCTCACAAGAAACATCTTAGTCTGTCACCTTTTTGAGATTGAAAAGCTTAATTAAACATACCTTTTAGCTATCTACAGTATGATTGTTGACAAACTAAGGCATAAACAATGGTTCGACGACTAGCTAAAAGATAAACAAATGCTCTCCTATCCTATCCTCCTCAAGCTTAAGCAAGGTATGTCTACTGTTTTCATTTATCTCCTATATGCAAACAAGCTTTCCACCATGAAAGCTATCTTTTGAGTATTTCCTTTCTCTTTCCTCTCTTTTAAGTTTTTTTTTTCTTCTTTTTCCCTAATTAAGAGCTCTCCATTAAAGCTTCATATGGTAAGAGATCTTAATTTTTCTTAATACTTTTTTTTTCTTGACTTGGTTTAATTTTATCGATTTTCAACACATACAAGCCTCACAAGAGATCTCTTTCTTATATTTTTCTTCTTTCCTGCTTTTACAGCTTTTAAGATTAGGGTTTGTTATTAATATAATTTTCCCTTATTTTGGTTTGATTTTGTAGGTTTTCAACACATACAAGCCCACAAGGTAAGAGATCTCTTTCTTGTATGTTTCTTCTCTTATGCTTTTACATGTTATAAGGTTTGTAAGTTTAGGGTTTTAAGATTAGGGTTTGTTTATTTTCCCATCCTCTGCATGCGAGTAGATACCTATGCATGCCAATACCTTCCTAGGCATGTCGGTAGCTTCCCATGCAAGTCGGTAGTAACCTATGCATGCTGGTAGCTTCCTACGCATGCCACGAGCTTCTTACGCATGCCAGTACCTTCCAATGCATGCAGGTACCTACCTATGCATGGTAGTAGCTACCTATGCATGCCGGTAGCTACCTACACATGACGGTAGCTTTATGCATTATGCCATATGCATTAGCATATACATAAGGCTATATGCATAAGGCCATATGCATAGGAGTTTTAAGTATTTATGTTTTTTCTTGGATAGATGGCAAATAACTTGAGACGCAATGTTACATGTGAAGGAGCAGTCGATATCTCAACAATATTTGTAAGTATATATTAGCCTCAAATTGTATCTCATCTTTTAATAAAGAAGGTTATCTTAAATAACAACTTTTTAAAATGTTCATTTGTGTGTATGTCTATAGCTTGAAGAAGTGGACCACACCCTACGCAAGATGAATATGATTTTACAATACAACGGGGTTTGCAAGCTCTATTTGATAGGGTGCAAGATGAAGGATATATTGCTATTACTCGAGGACATGCTTTGCAAGCATGGCAAGTAAGTACATTCCTAAACCCTAAACCTCTTTGTTTTTGCAAAACTGATTTTCACTGGTGTTAGTTTTATTATGTTTTGGGATCATATAACTCGAAACGGTGGTGCAAACATAGCTACCAATAGCAATGGAAATGTGAGAAGCAAACGGGTTGGAGCCGCAAAACCAATCGCACAACATGAGATCTAGATAGCCCCTAGCTCCATAGGTTTTTATTACGCTTTATATATGAGTTTTTTGGAAACATACACTTATGTAATCCGCTAAGTATTGTAATTGAAATGTGAGAAGCGAAGGGGCTGGAGCCACAAGGAACAATACCAATCGCACAACATGAGATCTAGATAGCCCCTAGCTCCATAGGTTTTTATTACACTTTATCTTATATATGAGTTTTTTGGAAACTTACACTTATGTAATCCTCTAAGTCTTGTATAGCAGTGATATAGGCCCGACATCTCCGCACCCTTCTAGTTATAAAAGTACTGCTATTTTTGTTTTTGCTAAACCCTCATTCTATTGTAGTGCTTTGACAACTTTGGATTTGATATGTTGAAGATACACAAAAAAGTATATTAAAAAGAAAATTCCCAAAGTAATGGGATTTTTCCAAAATCCCTGATATGATCTTCTATGCATAATCCATAATCCCATAGGCATAAGCTCTATGCATTAAGCCTATGCATAAGCTCTATGCATTAAGCTCAATGCATAGAGCTTATACATGAGCTTATGTATAGAGCATAATACATAAGCTCTATGCATTGTATTAAACTTATAGATAGGCTTGTCCATTTGTGCATTAAGCAGGCTTGTCCATTTGTGCATTAAGCTTATACATAAGCTCAATGTACACATGTATGCATAAAGATTATGCATAGATCTTGTGCCTTATGGTTATGCATAGGCTTGTGCATTACACTTCTGCATAAGCATAATGCACAAGCTCTACGCCTAAGCTTTATGCATACATACTTATGCTTATGCATAATCTCTATGCAAATGCATGTCATAAAGCATGCATGCATGAAGCTTATGCAAAGGCTTGTGCATAAGCATGTAAGCATAAAGCTTATGTATAGATCTTGTGCATTATGATTCTGCATAAGCTTAATGCATAGGCTTGGGCATAAGCTTAATGCATTAGCTCTATGTATTAACATGTATGCATAAACCTTATGCATAGGCTCTATGCATATACCTTTTAATGCATAGAGCTTATACATAAGCTTAATGCATAAGCTCTTGTTTCTCTCATCAATGGCTTGGAGTTGGCTCAGAGAATCTTCTCCAGAGCCCTACACTTTCCTTTCGAGCTCTCCAGTAGCTAAAGCCTAATCCTCATCAATTGAAGCCCTTGTGTCTTGTAGAGCTTCCTCGAGTTCTTCCTTCAGGTCATGGACTATCTTTTAACAGTATTCTATCTCTTCCTCCTTGGCTTAAAAACAATGACAGAATGGGGGAGATGTGGGGACATATCTCTCCCATTCTGTCTCCATTTTTTTTCTGTGGCAAACTGCAGTGGGACTATGGACGAGGCTATACACATAGCTATGGGGGCGAGGCTATACGTGAGGCTGTGGACACGGCTATGGGTATGAGGCTATATGAGAGACTATGGGCGAAGTCCACATGTGTGGCTATGCATGAGGCTATACACAAGGCTATATGTGCGGCTATGGGGGAGGTGATGGGCGAGTCCACATGCGTGGCTATGCATGCAGCTATACAGGAGGTTATATGTGAGGCTATGGGGGAGGCTATACGCATGGTTGTATGGCTACAACCATGTGCCCATAGCCATGTACATAGTCACGTGTGTAGCTGTGCAGAAAAATTCAAAATCCCGAATTTCCTTTGTTATGGCACAAATGTAGACACGACTATGCTCTCGTTCTCTTGTAGTGTTAACCCATTACCTAGGGACTTTGAAACTCCGTCCTTACCACATATTTTTTTCTTTCAAGCTGGAATAGTTATGTTAAAGGAAAAAAATTACAAGGATATTTTTATCAAAGAAGCCTAAAACTTAATCACAAACATAGAAACACATGAACTTTCAAACACTGGCTTGGAGTTCTACTAAATCTAGAGTGTACTAAATAAGCTCACTATCTGTGACGTTGACTGCTATCATTTCCCTTTTTTATATGCACAATAAGGTGCATGTCCCACCTGCAACAAAAGAATTACATTGCAAGTTATCTGGGATCTTCGTAGCAAGGAATTCAAACATTGAGCCATGGTAAATCCTTACAAAATAGCTACCCCTCTACACAAATCTCAAGGTATAATTCATTCTCAATTTCAAACTAGCTAGAGCAAGTAAACAACCTTAGCATAGTGCTAATTTTCTTATTTTATATCTTAGGTTTTTGTAGTTAAGTGTATGTACAAATCTATCTTTTCATGCATCTAACCCTCAATGTACTACTCCCTACTACTATTGGAGTTGTACTTGGAGTTGCACTTGATGCATTGTGGCATGTTAGGGGAATACAATCCTAGCACTCACTTCTTGCAATGCATGGAGTCACTCCCTTTCATGTACTGCCTTGGAGGGCCATGATTTTTGGCTAGTGCCCTTGCATTATTACAAATTTGAGATCTCTTGTTGTTGAGAAATCTTATGTAATGGCTTCGGACCCAATCACGTGAGAAATGATGGTTCTATGGATATTGGGGATGTGATCATGTAGAGTCTAGATGTAGTCGAGGTCCCTCTACCTCTGGTTTTCAAAGTTGATGAATAAGTTTTTGTATATAATATTATGTAACTATTTCAACTGGGTATCCATAAGAGTATCTTTTGTATCTATAATTGACCCCCCTATGTACTGTGAGACATGATAGTAAAGGCCCTCCTCATTGGCCTTGACATTGGACTCTGTAAGATTCCTCCCCAGCCTCTCAGGAAGTCCAATATCTTCCCTTGTAATCAAATCCATCTTCAGAAATATAAAAGATCTTGTTTCTACCTGCCTGTTTTAGCTTAGAGAGAGAAAATCTTTTAGAGAGAGATGATTCAATTTTTAAATATTTTTGGATGGAAAAATATCTCATCTTATTGAAATAAATTCCCCAACAAAAATTCAAAAAGAATTTCAGAAGGTGCATTAGAAATAAATTATAATCTGTTCAAAAGGCCTTATCCTAAGGGTCCAGATTTTTAAAAATTTTAAATTAAGGTTCCTATGGACCAATAATATTAATCCAAATGTAGGGAGGAGGTAAATTGAAGAAATAAAGAAAGTCCCCCCAAAAATGAGTAAATACTCACATAAGATGAAGAGTGGACTAAGGACCAAAGGAAATACTAAAAAAATGTATTTTTGACACCTCATAGTGGGGATTCCCCCTCATGACGGAGGTGCCTATTTCACATGTGTGGTGGAGTTTTAAATTCTCAAATAATGAGATATTTTATCTCTCCTCTCTCCTAATTCAAGTCTAGTTTCAAAAAGTAAGCTAAACTTACCCAAAAATGGTCAAAAATTGACCAAACTGATCTGGAAAATTCTAGAATCAATTTGCTTGGTTAGAGGCTCACTTTTTCCTATAAATAGAAGCCTCCCCCTTTGTAGAAGCTTAATAGTGTTTTATGCACTATTACTCTACTCCTCCCCAGAGCCAAAAACAGTGAATTTATTGATAATTCAGTAGTTTTTGACCATTTTCTCTTCCAAAGAATTGGTGGCCAGTCTTGTTGCAAACAAGAGTAGATCCCTCAACCCATTAAGCCAAATGAAAGCTCACAAAAATTCATGTAGGCTAGAAATCCTACTTTGGCCTTTCTTCATGCTTCCTCATCTTCCAGTTCCTCTTGTGCATGGCCTTTAGTGGGTGATAGTTGAACTAGAACCTTGCCCTTAGGTTCGGGGTGATGCCTCTTTGCTGGTGGTGGTTGGGGGGAGAGGACTGTGGCGAGGGCATATAAATTGGCACCGTGTCCAGGCAATAGAGTTAGATTGCATGGGGTAGATCTTCCCACCTCACAACATGTTAAGTACCTTTGTTAGGAGAGTGGCTACTTTGCAAGCTTCCCTTGCAGATTGGAGCGCATGGCATGAAGCTCCTTGTGTAGATATTCTACCCAGTTCAACATCTACACACTTGGTGCACCCTATCCAAAGTACCAGACCACTTCAAAACCTACACTCTTGGACGAATAGAAAGTGGTCGGATTGATGACAAAAAGAGTTAAGGAAGATGGGCTATCCACATCATACGATGGCCTAGGTGAAGTTAAGGAAGTTGATATTGCTGGACCAGGGGAGGAAGCCAAACCTATTTATATTGCTAAGGACTTGACTTCAGCTGAAGAAAATGATCTCGCCTTAAGAACTTTAAGGATTGTTTTGCCTAGAAATACAAGGAGATGAAGGGTTACCACTTGAGGTGGTTCAACATATGATCCCAATCATGGAAGGATCAAGACCAACCATACAAAAACCATACCAATTGAATCCTAAATATGCGGCAATTATAAAGGAGGAAATCAATAAACTCATTGCTTTGCGGATTTCATCTATGAGATAGAACATACGGATTGGTTGTCACCAATCGTAATAGTGCTAAAAAAGAATGGGAAACTTAGGGTATGTGTTGATCCTAAAAAGGTCAATGCAGCTACTAGGAAAGACCATTATCCATTGCCTTATATGGAACATGTTTTGGAGAGAGTGGCTGCTGATGAAGAAGCTTACAGCTTCTTAGATGGATTTTTAGGTTACAATCAGGTGTCTATACACTAGAAGACCAGCATAAGACATCTTTCAATGCAATGTGGAGACGTTGCATACAAAGTCATGCCTTTCGGTCTCACCAATGCCCCAACAACATTCCAATGATTGATGTGCATAGCCTTTAAAGACTACTTGCAGAAGTGGTTGGAGGTATTCATTGATGATCGGTGTGCACACTCTCGATGGGCAGACCATTGATGATCGATGTGCACACTCTCGATGGGCAAACCATTTGGCTTGCTTAAGGACGATGTTTGAGTGATGTCGATTATATCGTATATCCCTAAACCCTTTAAAGTGCCAATTTTGGGTTAAACATGGTGTGATATTGGGACATATTACCTCTAAGAATGGTATATCCATGGATGACAGCAAGGTAAAGTTGATCTTAGAACTGCCACCACCCACTAATTACAAATGTGTGCAAAGATTTATGGGCCATGTTGGGTATTACCACTACTTCATAATCTTCTATGAAAAAATTTCCAAGCCATTATACAAGCTAGTCATTGTCTTTGAATGAACTGAGGAATGCCAAGAAGCATATGATCGATTGAAGTAGGCATTGGCTAGCGCGCCAATTCTAAGACTACTCAATTTGGACCTCATATTTCATGTGCATATTGATGCCTCAAACTTTGCTATTAGATACGTGAAAAGATGCAGGGGGGAAGAGAGCTTGAGCTCTTGCAAGCACACACACACACTCACAAAACCCTAATAGAGAACACACAAGGTGAGAGGCTGAAAATCTTCTTCTTCTTCACTCAACACTCAACACACCATATACAAGAATAAGAGTACACACAATATGAAAGGTACTCAACCAAATACATACACGGGTTCTCTATAGTGTGAACCCGACTAAATGAGCTGGCGCTATAACTATGCCAGTCTCTCTAGAATGGCTATCACATAGCCTGTCATCCCACTGGCCGCATATCACCCAAGATCTCACCAACCATGCCAGTGGTGTAAGTGTGGGGCCTATCCCCCAGGCGGGTCATCAGTGTCCACCGCCTCACTAGACGAGCTCGATATCTCAACACTCCCCCTCGAGCTCAACTCCATCTCATATACACCAAGCGAAGCCCTGAATCTACGGAGCTTCTCTGTACCCAATGCTTTGGTGAAGATGTCAGCTACCTGATCCTCTGTGGTGAAGATGTCAGCTACCTGATCCTCTATGGTGAAGATGTCAGCTACCTGATCCTCTGTGCTAACATAAACAAGGTCAAGATCTCCTGCCAAGACCTTCTCTCTGACAAAGTGGTAGTGGACTTCTATGTGCTTTGTACGAGCATGAAAGACTGGCCAACGGGTTCCTGGCCAACTGTATACTGCTAATGTTGTCACAGAAAATGACAACTTGTCTATCCACTGATAGACCCAAATTTGCAAGTAGCTTTCTCAACCAAGCTACCTCACATGCTGCCATAGCAGCTCCTCTGTACTCGGCCTCTATACTGGATAGAGCAACTTAAGGCTGCTTCTTGCTGCTCCAAGTCACAGCAGCACTCCCCAAAGAAAACATGAATCCACTGGTAGATCTTCTATCTGAGATACTACCAGCCCAATCAGCATCTGTGTACCCATGTACACATATCTCTGTCCCAGTCTCATAGAATAGTCCACAATGCAAAGTAGACCTCACATACCTCAGTATGCGTCTCACTGCATCCAAATGCGGTTTCTGTGGAACCTGCATAAACTGACTCACCAACCCAACAGCATAGCTCAAATCTGGTCTGGTGATCGTCATGTAGATCAAACTTCCTACTATGCACCTGTACATAGTAGGATCCTCCAAGATCTCTCCTGAATCTGCACTCAACTTGCCATTCTGATCTAATGGCACGGAAATAGGCTTACAGCCTGTCATACCATACTTGGACAACATGTCCAAGCCATACTGTCTCTGCATTAATCCAATACCATGTGGTGACCTAATCACCTCAATGCCCAAGAAATATCTGAGCTCCCCCAGATCCTTCATCTCAAACTTCTGTCTAAGCAAGATCTTTACATCAAAGATCTCTGCATCATGGTCCCTCGTAATGATCAAGTCATCTACATAGATGACAACAAGCACAACTCCTCTATCACCATGTCTCACATACAGCGAGAAATCTGCATTGGCTACATGAAAGCCAATAGTGACAAGATATTCAGAAATCTTGTCAGACCATGCTCTTGGTGCTTGCTTTAAACCATACAAGGCTTTCTTCAACCTACAAACATACTCGGGGTGACCCACATCCTCATAAGCAGGTGGCTGCAACATATACACCTCTTCTTGCAAATCCCCATGCAAGAATGCATTCTTTACATCCATCTGATGTAGAGACCATTGCTTTGACGCAGCCACTGCTATCACAACTCTCACCGTTGCCATCTTGGCAACTGGGCTGAAAGTTTCCTCATAATCAATCCCATATGTCTGCACATATCCTTTCGCTACCAATCTAGCCTTGTACCTGTTTATGCTTCCCTCACTGTTATGTTTAACTTTGTACACCCACTTGCATCCAATGGCTTTCTTGCCTTCAGGCAATTGCACTAAATCCCAAGTTTCATTTTCATATAGTGCATCCATCTCCTCATCCATAGCTTTCTCCCAACACACATTTCCAACAGCCTCATCAATGCATGTGGGCTCTACAACCTGCACAACCTTTGCCATATATGCATAGTGATGTGCAACATAACCATCATATGTAAGTCTCTGCATAGGGTTCTTCACTCTCCCTGATCTTCGTAGCTTTTCATTCATGGCTTCCATAGCCTTCTTTACACCAGGTGTTCTCATAGCTGGGATCCCAAGCTCCTCATTGTAAGATTCCTCCCCCAACCCCCTTTTTGATGTCTAGTATATTCTCCTGTAATCAATTCCTTTTCTGAAATATAAGAGATCTTGTTTGTGACTGTTTTAACCTAGAGAGAGAAAATATTCTAGAGAGAGAATATTCAGATTCTGAATAATTCTGGATAGAAAAATATCTCTTATAATTCAGATGAGCTCCCCTGAAACAGAAATTTAAAAAGAATTTTCCAATGTGCAATTGGAATTAATTGGAAATAGGTATAAAGAACCTTAGCCTAAGGGTCTAGATTTTCATAAATCTTTAGACTATGGTCCAATTAAGGTTCCTATGGGCCAATAGCATCAATCCATGTGTAGGGAGGAGATAAACCCAATTTGTAAAAGAAGATACCCAAAAATTGAGTAAATGCTCACATAAGATGAAGAGTTGAAAATGTACAAGGTTTATTAGTAAATAAACACATATGTAAGGAAGGGGAGTTCTTTAAAGGAGGTGCATATTTCACATAAGATGAAGAGTTGAAAATGTACAAGGTTTATTAGTAAATAAACACATATGTAAGGAAGGGGAGTTCTTTAAAGGAGGTGCATATTTCACATAAGATGAAGAGTTGAAAATATACAAGGTTTATTAGTAAAAAAACTATGACACATATGTAAGGAAGAGGAGTTCTTTAAAGGAGGTGCACATTTCACATAAGATGAAGAGTTGAAAATGTACAAGGTTTATTAGTAAAAAAACTATGAGCAATAAAATTTTGACACATATGTAAGGAAGGGGAATTCTTTAAAGGAGGTGCATATTTCACATGCTTGAATGAGTTTTAAACTCAAAAATAGTGTGATATTTTTATCTCTCATCTCTCTTGAACCAAACCAAATCAAAATGGAACCAAACCGAATCAAAAAGTAACCAAACTAGGTCCAAATCTAGTCCAAATTCAACCAAACTGACTTGGAAAATTCTAGAATCAGTTTGTTTGGTTAGGAGCTCAAATTTTCCTATAAATAGAAGCCTCCCCTTGTTGAAAAAAATATAATGTCTTATGCATTGTTACTCTACTCCACCTAAGCCAAAATATAGTCTCTTATGCTTTGTTACTCTACTCCACCTAAGCCAAAATATAATCTCTTATGCTTTGTTACTCTACTCCACCTAAGCCAAAATATATAGTCTCTTGTGCTTGTTACTCTACTCCACCTAAGCCAAAATATATAGTGTCTTATGCTTTGTTACTCTATTCCACCTAAGCCAAATTAGATAGTGTCTTATGCTTTGTTACTCTACTCCTCCTAAGCCAAAATATATAGTGTCTTATGCTTTGTCACTCTACTCCACCTAAGCCAAATTAGATAGTGTCTTATGCTTTGTCACTCTACTCCACCTAAGCCAAATTAGATAGTGTCTTATGCCTTGTCACTCTACTCCACCTAAGCCAAATTAGATAGAGTCTTATGCCTTGTTACTCTACTCCACCTAAGCCAAATTAGATAGAGTCTTATGCCTTGTTACTCTACTCCACCTAAGCCAAATTAGATAGTGTCTTATGCTTTGTTACTCTACTCCATTTAAGCCAAAATATATAGTGTCTTATGCTATGTTACTCCACCAAAGCCAAGAACTGTGAATTCTTTAATAATTCACTAGTTTTTGACACTTCTCTCTTTCTTCAATCCCCATTGGTGGCTCCATCAACATACTAAACCAATTGATTGGTTGGGGGCCTCTACCGTGAATAAAGAATCAAGCAAATCATAAGGTAAGTATATTGAATTTTGATCTTTTCTATGATTTCTCAATGATTCTCTCTTCTCAACCCCTCTCAAGCTTGAGAAGTTTAATTGGTATGGTTTTTTTTTAAATGCTATTGAAGTTAATTGGTGAATAGTAGTGAAGAGTTACATAATTTAATAAATGCTATAGAAGTTAATTTCCCCTTATATTTAAATTCTAATGGTTTTTATAATTTCTCTCTCTCACTCAAGAAATGGTCATACTCATGACCCATTCTCAATCCAAATGAAGCTTTTTATAAAGCTTTTCCTTAATCCAAGATTAAGCTATGCTTGAGGCCAAATTAATGGCTTTTTACTATGCTTTTAGTTTATGCACATTGATGATTCAATCCATTATGGATTGATGACCCAATTAGAGACCATTCTAATTGTTTTCTTAATGATCCAATTAGAGACCATTATGGATTGATGATCCAATTAGGGACCATTCTAATTATTTCTTTAATAATGAGCTTTATCCCTTAGAAAAAAATTGAGATTTATCAGTCATAGTAGCGGAGCTATGGCAAAATTTTTATAGAAATTACGCATAAAATAAATTCATTCAAAGTATAAAAAGAGGAATTCCTACCATATTCTAGGAACTATCATCCTAGATTAATTAAAAGAATTTTATTATGCATGGAGATGTGGATGTTGCATGTAGATGTAGATGTATGGATGTGAGTGTGAATGTGGAGGTGGATGTATGCATGGGACGTGGATGTATGCATGTAGAAATAGATGTGTAGATGAGGATGTAAATGGAGATGTGGATGGATGCATGTAGATGTAAAGGTATAGATGTAGATGTGAATGGAGATGTGGATGTATACATGTAGATGTAGATGTATAGATGTAGATGTGGATGTGGAGGTGGATGGATGCATGTAGATGTAGATGTATAGATGTAGATGGGAATGGAGATATGGATGTATGCATGTAGATGTAGTTGTTAATGGAGATGTATATGTATACATGTAGATGTAGATGTATAGATGTAGAGGTGGATGTGGATGGGGATGTATGCATGTAGATGTAGGTGTATAGACGTAGATGTGGATGTAGAGGTGGATGTATGCATGTAGATGTAGATGTATAGATGTGGATGTGAATGTGGAGTGGATGTATGCATGTAGATGTAGGTGTATGGAGGTGAATGTGAATGTGGATGTGAATGTATGCATAGGGATGTAGATGTATGCATGTAGATGTGAATGTACGCATATAGTTGTGGATGTATGGATGTGAATATACGATTGTGATGTGAGGGAATCTGAAGTGATGAGATGGAAATGAGGTGATGGGATGAGTATACATATAAATGGAATATGGAATAAGTAATGTAGATTGAGGAGGGATAATGTGGAAAAATGAAAGTTAAAATAGAAATTGTATTGTAAACTGTTTGTAAATGCTGTTTGTAAATGATTGTTTTATGTCAAGAATGCTGGGGGGAGCATTTTGACCGTCTTGTGATTAAGGTCGTGATGAGAAAGTTGCAACTGCTGACGGGGAGTCAATGAAGGACGTCTCGCGTAGCAAGGTCGGCCGAGGTCTTGACCAGCCTCGGTGCGATTAAAATGGTGAGCTTCCGGTACGGTGGATGAGGGGCCAAGGAAGCGGCCTATGCGTGAAGCGCTAGGTTACCTGCGAAGGATCCTAGAGGGTGCTGACCATACGGTGCTCGGGCTCTGGGTTGCCTAGGATACCCACGCGTGCGTCGAGGAAGATATTGGAACAGAGTTGGAGTTGTTTTCTGAAATCGAGCATGGATCTGGTTGATTGACCTTGCTGGTCTTCAATGGATGAGTCCATGGCTCCTTATATGGATCTGTTGGTTGATCTTGCTGATCTTCAATGAGAGTCCATCTTGTTAAGTGATTATATTGCCAAGTATTATGGGCTAGGAACTATCGAAACGGCTCCTGAGCGTTCTAGTTGCCAATGATGCCATAGATACTCTGATGAAGGAATGATGGGAATTAAGAATCAATTGGATAAATTGGAAGATGGTGATCAATGATACTATGGTTTTATTAAAGGATTGTTTTAAACTGGTTGAATCTGGTTGAAAAAGGCAATTTCATATTGGGTGTGTGAGTGGTGTGACTAGTTTTATTTTGCATGAACATCCGGCTAGGGGGCCTTGGAACTCTTTTCCTTGGTACCCGGGACAAAACCTAACCAAATTTTTAATTGGATCCCATCACTACAGTGGTTGGGCGGTTGGCTAACCCATGGGATTGGATGGGGTTAGGCTGGACTGATGGATCCGTAAATCGAGACTCAAACTTTTGTTTTTACGATAGAAAAAAAAAAAATAAATCCCGGACAGAAACTGTTCTATGGATAGGAATCAACGGCTGTGCCTCTTGAATGGGGAAAAAAGCGTTGATCCCAATGATCCAAGTGCAAGTTTCTTCCTTGAACTGACTAAGTATCTTATAGATGTAATCGGATCATCTCGATCAGAAATGATCTTGACTACGTTAGAGTAAAAAGTTATCCTGGTGGAATCGCCCGTGCTTTCCGGTAGAGGAAGTTTTTTCGGGTTCGGTTTTTGGAACAACCGACGGATTAGTCTCTTATCCGGATATCCGTGGGCGAGGCCCCGAGTGTGGGACCCCTGTCCCGCGCGAGAAGCGCTACTTCCGCTGCCAGTACCCTGAATCCGTTGCTCGGTGGGAACAGGGATCTTACACTCATCAAGGCTCATATCTGAGCCACTAGACTCTCCATCAATATGAGAATGCCCTACAGAAATGTCAGGCATACCAAGGGGCTCAACCACTTTCTCTTTTCCTTTACGTGATGTACTAATCACATTTGCAGGATTGGTATTATGACGCAGCCTGCCACCACTGCATGGTCTATCAATAGACCCACTAGATGAGGACTCTCCTAGTCCACTCAAAGACTGTGATTGCTGACCTGCATTCTGTGCAACCACACTTCCACTCACATCAGCCCCAACAGCTTCTTTTTCAGCAGCATGCCAGCTGCTCATCTCATCAAAGACAACATCCCTGCTTACCCTCAACTCACGTGTAGCAGGGTTATAACACCTGTATCCCTTTTGCTCAAGGGAATATCCAATAAACACACATTTTTCAGCTTTCGGATCCAGCTTAGTTCTCAGCTCATCTGGCACATGCACATATGCAATGCATCCAAAGACTTTCAGATGAGACAAATCTGGTTTTCTACCAGTAAATCTCTCCTCTGGAGTTACATCATGTATGGCTGTAGTTGGAGTCCTATTCATGATGTATACTGCTGTAGAAACAACCTCAGCCCAATAGCTATGCGGCATATTCTTCTCTTCCATCAATGCTCGCGCAATCTCAGCAATGTGCCTATTTTTCCGCTCAGCAACTCCATTTTGCTGCGGAGTGTATCTGCATGTAAACTGTCTTCGAATACCATTCTTCTTCAAAAATTCAGAGAACTCATTGGAGAAGTACTCTCCCCCTCCATCTGACCTTAGGCACTTTACATATTTCCCTGTTTGTTTTTCAACCAAAACTCTGAAATTCTAAAAGTGAGTGAACACCTCACTCTTCTCCTTCATGAAATATACCCACACTTTCCTTGTGTGGTCATCAATGAAAATCACATAATACCTGTAGCCTCCCATAGATATGGTCTTCGTAGGACCCCATACATCTGAATGCACAACATCTAGTGCATTTCTGCTCACATATCTGTTACGTGGAAACACATGCTTTGTTTGCTTCCCAAATTGGCATGCTTCACATATTTTTTGCATACCTTCCACTTTAAATTTTGGCAGCCCTGTCACAATTCCTTTTGTCTGCATAGACTTCAATCTCTGCACATTTACATGTCCAATCCTTTTATGCCAAATGTCAGTGTCTGCAACAATTCCAGAACCATTTGTAAACATCGCAGCACTCATTTCAGGCATGTCTACATTTAATGTAAACATTCTGCCCACTCTGTTGCCTTTTGTAACCAACCTGCACTTGTCTTTAAAATCTTCAACATAACATCCATCAGGGTTAAACCGAACCTGCAAACCCTGCTTAATCATCTGGCCAACTAAAACCAGATTCTTTGTTATGTTCGGAACGTGAAGTACATCTGCAAGGTACTTCACTTTGCCATCCTGCATAGACAATGGCACATCTCCAACATGGGCAATTGGATGAGCAGTGTCATCCCCTGTTTCCACAAAACCTGGTCTTTCCGGGTTTTTCATCTCCTTGAACGACTCCCCATGACTCGTCATGTGGTTCGAAGCACCTGAATCCACATACCATACATTATCTTTTTGTGCTGCATCAACATTTTCAGACATGGCATTCACGACATGCTACATAACAAACAACCTTTCATTATCCTCATTATTTCTGCTTGAGGATGCATAGTTGTTTTGCTGCACTTTCCCATTTTGCATGTCAGCCTGCTTTTTATAACATTCTGCCTGCACATGTCCAGGCTTACCACAATAATAGCATTCACGTGCATCATTATATTGCCTTTGCCAATTTCCACGGCCTCTTTGACTCCCTCTGCCTCTGAATCTGCCTCTTCCACCTGCGTGTTGTTGTTGTTGTTGTTGTGTATTTTGGGACTGTTGTTGTTGCTACTGCTGGCCACCATAATTCTGATTACCTGTTCGGCCACCTCCTTGACCGCGTCCATGGCCTCCTCTACCTCATCCTCTTCCTGAACTCGTGTAGAAGGCCTGTTGCTCTGAACTGTTTTTGCTTTGTGAAGACTGTTGGTCTTCACCCAAGCTCTTCTCTTCGATAATCAGCATAGACACCAAATTTATAAAGTTGGGAATGTTTTCCCGAGTCTGAATGGACGTCTTGAACACCTTATATTGTGGCCCGAGACCACGTAGACAGACGTCCACCTTATCATCATCATCTACTGACACACCAATAGATGCAAGGGATTCCACAATACCCTTTATCTTCAGCGCATAGTCATTCACAGACATGCTCTTTTTCTCCACAGTATGAAGTTCATTCTTCAACTGTATCTTACGTGCCTTGGTATTTGTTTCATAGAGCTTTACCAAGGTGTCCCACGCCTCCTTGGGGGACTTGGCATCCTGAATGTGCCCAATCATGGTGTCCTGTATACTAATGGAGAGCCAATACATAACCTTCCTGGCTCCTTGGTTCCAATCTTTAAACTCTTTCACATCTGCACAGCAGTCGGATCTATATCCGGTTATATCCGGTATCTCCGGTGCCTCTTCATGCTCACCTTCTATGTAGTCCCAATAGCCTTTTCCCATCAGGAAATTCGTCAACCTGAACCTCCAAGCATGGAAGTTATTCTTATCCAGCTTCTTAGCCACAATCTGTGTTATGCCATCATTAGACATCTTGCCAAACACACAATTTTACCAGAAACTGCACTCTGGTTTTTCCTGCACAACTGCTGTATTTTCTGCACAGCGCTACTGTAGTACTCTCAAATGTCACAACCAGTGACTTCAATGTGCATACATACAGCCAATGGCAACTATAGACCTCTTTGCAGCACCCACAGTGTCTGCACAGTCAATCTATCCTCCTGCAGTCCTTAAAACAGAGTTCTGCAGAGAATCGATGACTTACCCGCAGTGCTCGAAATCGCCTGCTTTCTGAAAAACGAAGGTCCAGACGCGCCCGAAACGCGTTTTCGGCCCAGAAATTTTAGTCCGATGGGACAGAATAGTTGCCCTATAGCTTTACTCCCGCGAAGAAAGCTCCTCAATCAGAGATCGTTGCCGGTGCCTCCCGTAGAGCTCCCGACAAGGGTGTAGTCACCAACACAAATGGGGAAGAGTAGTTGAAGCTCTTACCCTCGTACTGCTTCCTGTGGTTCTCTTGCTTGCAGCTCAGCCCTTAGCATAAACCAGGCTCTGATACCATGAAAAGATGCAGGGGGAAGAGAGCTTGAACTCTTGCATGCACACACACACACTCACAAAACCCTAATAGAGAACACACAAGGTGAGAGGCTGAAAATCTTCTTCTTCTTCACTCAACACTCAACACACCATATACAAGAATAAGAGTATACACAATATGAAAGGTACTCAACCAAATACATACACGGGTTCTCTATAGTGTGAACCCGACTAAATGAGCTGGCGCTATAACTATGCCAGTCTCTAGAATGGCTGTCACACAGCCTGTCATCCCACTGGCCGCATATCACCCAAGATCTCACCAACCATGCCAGTGATGTAAGTGTGGGGCCTATCTCCCAGGCGGGTCATCAGTGTCCACCACCTCACTAGACGAGATCGATATCTCAACAATACGTACTAGCACAACTTGGTGAGTTCAAATTAGACTATCCAGTGGGCTTTGCTAGTCATCAACAATTGAATGATGCAGAGGTAAATTACACTACCACAGAGCGAGAAGGGTTGGCCATGGTTTATGCAGTCAAGGAAGTATTGCCATTACCTATTGGCCAACAAATTCGTGTTCTTCAGGCCTTATTATATTTGGTGAGCAAGCCGTGCACTATGGGAAGAATCACACGTTGGTTACTATTACTATTGGAATTTGACTTTACAGTTACGATAAGAAAGGGGATACAGCATGTGTTGGCCGATCATATGTCAAGAATTTCAAATGGGGAACCAGCAAACTGGTGTCGATGATGCCCTCCCTGATGCTTGTTTGTTCAAACTGGACATGGTGCCCGAATGGGGCAAGGTAATATTCGATTATCTCGCTTACGATTTTCCACAAGAAACACCCTTGAACAAAGATAAAATACAGTAGCTTATCAAGCTTGTTGCACCTTATGAATTAATTGTGGGAGAAATATATAAGCTAGGTAAGGACAATGTCCTAAGAAGATGCATGAGAGAAGATGAGTTCATCTCACGATATTCAATGAAGCTCATTCAGGAATAGCCAGAGGACATTTTGCTAGAGAGATAACGGTTAGCAAGGTACTTTAAGCAGGACTATGGTGGCCTACATTGTTTGGGGATGCCATAGAGTTTGTCAAAACGTGTGAGGAATGTCAACGATTTGCTATCCCGCGACAGCAAAGGGACATGATGCCGCTCACCCTTGTTATTGTAAGACAGCCTTTCGAGAAATGGGGGATTGATTTTGTTGGACCTATTAGTCTAGTGGTGCAATCGTGGCCCACGAACTATTTCACCAAATGGACAAAAGCCATAGCCTTGAAGCGAGTTGATGCATGAACAACAGTAAAATTCTTATATGAGAAAATTATCTCAAGATTTGGCTGTCCATTAGAATTATTTAGTGATCGCGGTTCACATTTCATTAATCAAGTGATTAATCATTTACTTGCTAGATTCTTAGTAGTCCACCAAAAGTCATCACCTTATTATCCAAAGGCTAATGGTCAAGTAGAGAGTACAAACAAGATTTTGTGTACTATCTTGACAAAAACATTGGATGCAAGTCGAACAAACTGGGAGCATAAGCTAACACCAGCCTTATGGGCATACCGAACATCATATAAGGTAGCGATGGGATACACTCCCTTCCATCTAGCTTATGGTGTTGAGGCAGTAATGCCTATGGAATACCTAGTTCCGAGCTTAAGGATTGCAGTGCAAGAAAATTTGACAGAGAATACATTAGCTAAAAGGCTAATCGATTTAGAGAAGATGGATGAGACCAGACTAATTACATTGCATTGACTCATGGTCGAAAAAATACGAAGAAAACATTGGTTCAACAAAAACTTAAAAAAAAAGAACTGGAAATGGGAGATCTTGTCCTTATGTATGGTGTAGGGAGCACTAGAAAAAAGAAACTCAAGTACAGAGGCCTAGGACCCTTCCGAGTGTCTGAGATCACACCTCAAGGGTTGGTTAGAATTGAGACAATTGAGGGTGTACAGGTGGAGGGTTATGTCAATGGGAGCAAACTTAAAAAATATTTTGGACCACTGACCAAAGAGATGCTATCGCAAGAACATCTGACCAAAGAGATGCTATCGCAAGAACATATTTTGGACCACTGACCAAAGAGATGCTATCGCAAGAACATCTCTTAAAACAACAAAAGCAGCTCACAAAAGAAAAAATCCAGCAAGATCAAGAAGAGGCTAAGGCAAGGGAGGCCAAAGCCAACAGATACTCTAGAAGATAATGTTGCATGTGAACATGGCTTCACTAACTCTCTTAGATGAAGAGGAACTAAACTTTGAGCCATCATGACTTAGGGTGGGACTCTCTATGGCTAAATGTCATGCAACGAACATTGTATTGATAGATATGGGATCAAGTCATAACCTGATCTCATATGAGACATGGGTAGCCTTAGATAAACCGCACCTTGAAACCACCAACGCGCACAAGTACGTAGTGTGCTCTTGACAACTACAAAAGCTGAGGGATTTTTAAGTGTTAATATTTCCATCAGAAATAATTCCTTGGTTGTGGGAAGGTGTTTATCATGCCTGTAGGCTCCATGGAAGAGGAAATGATCCTAGATTTGCACGAGCAATTGTAATATCCAATGGGAAAAGAGTGTTAAAATTACAGCAATGTGATGAGCTATGGTGGATCAAATGCTAGAATCAACATCATTAACAAAGTGATTAGATGATAATTAAGACATGATTAGTGACTAATAGCTTAATGTAGGCATGGATAATCAAAAACCAGCAAATTCTCATTAGGCCAATGCCTCAATTTATAGAGTTTACATCCAAGCATCTAATCCCACTGATTTCTCCTTGATTCACTCCACCTCTTTTGCTTGATTCTCTCCACCTCTCCCAGAATATCTCCACACTTCCTAAATCTTCTCATGCTACCCTTTATTCTCTCCCAGTAGATTCTTCTCACCTTTTCAGAGGTTCTCTCACATTTACAGATTCTCTTTTACAGCCTCTAACCAAGGGCTTGTTCCCGCACACACCCTATTCACTTGTATATTTCAACACCTCCCCTCAAGTGAATACTCCTAGCACACCTGGACCCTATACCAAGTTTCTCTCTTACTTGATAGTCTGCGGACCAGTGCCTAGTACACCTCCCTGAAGTGAACTTAGCACACCTGGACCCTATACGAAGTTTCTCTCTTACTTGATAGTCCGCGACCAGTGCCTCAAGTCCCTAAACTCATAGTCCTTGACACTCTCTCTCTCTATGTGTCCAAGGTTACTACAAGTGCCCACGACCTTGACTAAAGTGCTCACACATACATCTACCACGTGGCCTACATCATCGGTGGCTCAGAGGTGGTTTTACTTTGTTGGGGCAAGTTACATTGGGTTGTGGGGTCTCTCTCTCTCTCTCTCTCTCTCTCTCAGAGATTTTCACGTGGCTCCTCACTCTTTGGAGCCTCACATCTTCTCTTGTCTTCAGTCTTCTTGTCGTGACAGCTTCTCTTCTTCACGGGTCCGTGTCTTCCTCTTCTTTCAGTCTCCTTGTTGTGGTAGCTTCTCTTCTCGTGTCCATGTCTTCCTCTTGCTTTTCTTCTTGGTGTGGATCTTCTTCTTGGAAAGAGATGTTCTTCTTCTTTCATGGCTGGGGCCATGAGCTTATCTGTCAGTTCTTCTTGCTCCATGTGAGCAACATGTTTAAATATTTTGTTGATAGTTCTTTTGGGCTTTTGATGTTTATCTTGTGTCATTATGCAATGCAAACCCAAATCTATGCGGGAGGTCTTACCTCTTGCCTTATTCCTGACAAGGGCAGTGCCTGATCCCATTTTTACACTAATGTAATGTGCCCAATACATAATGCATATAGCATTCATTCTTATGCACCTTCCCAAATGCAACTCTGGCTGTGAATAATCTTGAATTTGAGTGTGATTTGCAGGTTAAATGCAAAATGATGATTACCACCACAAATTTATCAGCATAATTTTACCAGAAATTACATTAAATCAAGGGTAACCAATTTGTACGGAATGGTTGGAGTATCAAACCAACTCTGAATTGCAATCTGAAGTTATAGGGATCTGTATCAGATACCTAATGGTGGTTAATTTGAACCCTCAATTGCACCAAAATATAGTGATTAGCATTGATTAATCATTGATTAGCAAATTAATCCTCTGTTTTGTGTGCAGAAAACAAAGTATGCGGGGAGCCCAGAACTGAGGCCTTAGAGTTCAAATGAGCTCAAATCCTTTCAAGGCCATCAATAGCAATTAGTCTAGTAGAGGATTAAGCCAAGAAACAGAAGATTTGACCAAACATTGAATGCTTAATCTCTGTTTTACCAAAGTCACTTGCAGATTTGATGAAGAGCTTGGATCTCACTAAAGACTTGATTAAATCAAATTCTGACTTCACCAGCTTTGTAGAGCATGCTTGAAAACCCCCGGGGCTAGGAGGAATTAGAGCCATTTGATCTAGAAGCAGTAGAGATATCAAATTCACCTCATAAAAACGGTGCCTCTTAATTCACGAATTTCTGCAGTTTACGTTGGTGCGGTTTGCGCTTCTAATTAGCTTGGTTGAATCCTGGAGAGGCTGGCTATGTGTGGCTAAAGAGGTTTGGGCTAATTTTGAGCCTACAAGGAGAGGGAGCTCCTCCACTGGCTGGGGGTGCAGAGGTTAGTTGAAAAAGAGGGAAAAATATTAATTAGTTGAAAAAGAGGGAAAAATATTAATTAGCTACTAATCCTAATTAACAAAGTGATTAGCAAGATAATGGGCTCACAAATTGATGGATTCTAGGCTTGGCTCTGATACCATGTTAAAATTACAGCAATGTGATGAGCGATGGTGGATCAAATGCTAGAATCAACATCATTAATAAAGTGATTAGATGATAATTAAGATGTGATTAGTGAGTAATTAACTAATAGCTTAATGTAGGCATGGATAATCAAAAACCAGCAAATTCTCATTAGGCCAATGTCTCAATTTATAGAGTTTACATCCAAGCATCTATAATCCCACTGATTTCTCCTTGATTCACTCCACCTCTTTTGCTTGATTCTCTCCACCTCTCCCAGAATATCTCCACACTTCCTAAATCTTCTCATGCTACCCTTTATTCTCTCTTAGTAGATTCTTCTCACCTTTTCAGAGGTTCTCTCACATTTACAGATTCTCTTTTACAGCCTCTAACCAAGGGCTTGTTCCCGCACACGCCCTATTCACTTGTATATTTCAACAAAGAGGACATCATTGGCTGATGATGAATGAGGACACCAATGTCATATCCATACCCTTATGGAGCCTGATAAACACAGGAAGTAGGCCATGATTTAGGAGAGAGAAACACCAAGCATGGTGACATCAACTTATGAAGCAAAAAAGGTAGCAATTCTGTAATTCCATGTAAAAAGCAGCCCATCTCATAGGGTACACAAATTGGGTGTCTAAAGGTCAACTTAAAACCTAGCTCCACAAGGAGGAGAAGGGAGTCAATCAACAAGAAGGGTTCAAAAGGGAGTCAATAAGGAATCAACAAGAAGGGTTCAAAAGGGAGACAAGGGACATAAATGGTCTTCACAACAAGTAAGTTGGCAATACTCCACCAACACTCCACAAAGCATTCGTAAAATGGGTCCAAAAGGACTTGCTAATGGCACAAGGTTACTACCAAGGCAATACAACAGTATCGGTGCCTAAACTCCACCTAGTGGTCACCGTTGCGCACACATCCGAATATAAAGGAAAGGGTAGTAAAGGCATTAAAAGTGCATGAACACTGGTGTGGAGGAAGAAGCCAACCCAACAAGATGGGTTAAATATAGCCAAACCAATACCTGCCACCTCGATCAAGGAAATGGACAAGAACCGTGAAGGGAGAAAAAAGAAGGTTCAACAAATGGACACTAATACAAGCCCCAATCCATAGGACTCAGTAGAAAAACTATTTAGTTGGGTGGAGGGAAGAATCAAGCACTCCCAACAACATCTACCCACCAGAAGTGCCAAAGTACCACCTTATTTTCCATGAAAATAAAAAGATGAAGATGTCGACCTCAGACCTAGAAGCCGTAGAGACCCCTGTGGTAACACAGGCCAGTGCTATGGGATCCCCGGTGAGCCAGAAGGAAAGACCCACACGGGGCCCAAAGATAAACTACCTGGGTCCATACGCTCACGCCTTCCATGGAGCCATCATAAGTAAGGAGATCCACATGGCACATGGAAAGGTGGTGTTGCAATATCACAGCCCGGAGTGCCTCCAGATTCTGGAAGAGGTAGAAGTGAAAGACAAGCTGGAGAAGGTGGGTCTCGGTAGGATGGCATAGGTTCTTCCCCAAAACATTCATATCAAAATTTGTGTAGAATACATAAAGACGTATGACAAAGCCACCAAGATGGCACCACAGAACAAGTACTAATCACAGAAGATTTAATATGTGAAGCTCTGCATCTCCCACAACCAGTCAAGATACTTGCACACACCTTTGACAAGATGCCCCTCAATGCCATGTTGAAGAAGAGCTCCTACAACTCTAATGGAGCTGAATACAAAAATATAAGGGATGTAGCCACAGAAAAGGCATGGAGGGCGATGTCATTAATCATGTAATAGCTGAAGCCAGTGGACAAGTATAATAGGGTGCCACTGAACCGAATCGCAAAGGTACATGAAGAAAAGGAGGAGGACTAGGCATATTATATACACAGGGAGATGGAAAACTACCTTAAGGCCCATCAATCAAAAATATGCAACCCATACCTGATGACACAGGTACTGAACCATGTGGCTAGGAGGCCTCTTTCAGATATAGAACGAGCAGAGAAAATGTAACTGGCACTCCTCACACAGAGAGCAACCAATGCTAATAAATGCAAGAGGGACAAGCTGTCCTCATGGAAACTAAGGCAATAATGAAGGAAATCAAGAGAGGAAGAAAAAAGAAGACAGAAAGGAAGATGAGAGGTGTCATATGAGATGTGGCTGAATTTGGTAGTAAAATGTCCAAACTGCATGATTCGGGCATGGTCCTTTCCACAAGATTCCAGTGCTGCATTATTGTGCTCTTAATAGGATCACAGGCAGGCTTCATCCTTTCCAGCCAATCCAAGACAATAGGCAAGTCCTTAAAGCTGTAATAATTCAGCTTTGAGCCAGGATATGACTCTACAACCAAAAGATAGCCCCATGTTGCAATGAAGTTGTGCCCATATGGATCCACACCAAGCAAATCCCCTCCTTTCAATCCTACCAAATTGAGTTGCTTTCCGCCTAGCCTATCATGCATACACTCAGGACAGAACCGATCACCTTGCGGCAATGCACTTCTTGAGATTCCTACACATCTCGCATGATAAGCAGCTGGGCAACCATCGCAGCAAATTAGGTTACCATTCATTCCACAGAGCATGCACTCATCGATATTGTTATCCTCTGCTTCCTCTCTACCAGTCTCAACCATGCCTCCTTTCAAAGCCCCCTCTATTGTATCCCCATTTCGCTGCAACCTTTCCCCCTCAAGCATCTGCAACATGTCATCAGGTTCTTGTTCATTATTATCCTTATGTGCACACAAAAGCTCCCGCATGGCAAGTTCTGCTCTTATCTCTTCTGTGTCCATGACATGATCACATAGAAAATTCAGAACAGCCACTTTGGTCGTGACTGCAACCTTATAGTACTCAACACTTGAAATGGAAATTTGATGTCCCACGCTTTTTGGAAGCCATAAGTGGCTAGGAATCCCATCAAATGTGATGGCCATGTGACAATATCCAGCAAGGTCCAATCCGGTTGCCTCAAGCAATCTCTAGCTCTTTCCGACCTTATGGGCATCATCAATAAAACCATCATGGATAACCCAAACTAAGGGATTGGTTGACATGCAGCCGAGTATTTGCCCTCTTTTCCAAATTGATTTGCAATACCAGGGTGTATGGCCTCACAGGCATCTTCATCATCTGCAATTTCTGTATGTTTGCCATTATCCTGACGACTTCCCCTTTGTCTATCATGCCTTTCTCCTTCGTCCATATCCTTGCCATCCTGCTGCTTCTCAACCCTTCCTTTCTCACCCTGTGGCTTGATAAGTCTGACACCATAGTCCTGTTCTCTTTCACTTTTCTTTTTCTCATACTTGCCCTTGGCATCTGCTACATGATCCATCCCTGAATCATCTCTGTGCTTGCCACCATTATTCTATTCTGTTTCTCCTTTCTTTTTGTCGTGCTTGCTCTTTACATGTGCTGCATCCTCCTCTCTGTGTTTGCCGAGCTTCTCTTTCTCATCTCTTACGGTTTCCTCCTCGAACTTACCGCCTCTGTCCTTCAGCTTCAGTCTCTCCTCCTTGACATGTTCTCTTCCTTGTTTATCATCCTGATTGTAAGATTCCTCCCCCACCCCCTTTTTGATGTCTAGTATCTTTCCCTGTAATCAATCCCTCTTCAGAAATATAAAGACCTTGTTTCTATCTGTTTTAGCCTAGAGAGAGAAAAATATTCTAGAGAGAGAATATTCAGATTTTGAATATTTTTGGATAGAAAAATATCTCTTCTAATTCAGATGAGTTCCCCTGAAACAGAAATTCAAAAAGAATTTTCCAATGTGCAATTGGAATTAATTGAAAATAGCTATAAAGAACCTTAGCCTAAGGGTCTAGATTTTCAGAAATCTTTAGACTATGGTCCAATTAAGGTTCCTATGGACCAATAGCATCAATCCATGTGTAGGGAGGAGATAAATCCAACTTGTAAAAAGAAAATACCCAAAAATGAGTAAATGCTCACATGAGGTGAAGAGTTGAAAATGTACAAGGTTTATTAGTAAAAAAACTATGAGCAATATTAAAAGTATGACATATGTAAGAAAGAGGAGTTCTTTAAAGGAGGTGCATATTTCACATAAGATGAAGAGTTGAAAATGTACAAGGTTTATTAGTAAAAAATTATGAGCAATATTAAAAGTATGACATATGTAAGGAAGGGGAGTTCTTTAAAGGAGGTGCATATTTCACATAAGATGAAGAGTTGAAAATGTACAAGGTTTATTAGTAAAAAACTATGAGCAATATTAAAAATATGACATATGTAAGGAAGGGGAGTTCTTTAAAGGAGGTGCATATTTCACATGCTTGAATGAGTTTTAAACTCATAAAAATTGAGATATTTCATCTCTCCTCTCTCCTCATTCAAGTCTAGTTCCAAAAAGTTAGCTTAACTGACCTAAAAATGGTCAAATATTGACCAAACTGATTTAGAAAATTCTAGAATCAGTTTGTTTGGTTAGGAGCTCAATTTTTCCTATAAATAGAAGCCTCACCCTTGTTGAAAAATATATAGTGTTTATGCATCGTTACTCTACTCCACCTAAGCCAAGAACTGTGAATTCATTTAATAATTCACTAGTTTTTGGAGCTTCCCTCTTTCTTCAATCCCCATTAGTGGCTCCATCAACATACTTAACCAATTGATTGGTTGGGGGCCTCTACCGTGAACAAAGAATCAAGCAAGTTGTAAGGTAATTAGTGAATATTCATCTTTCTATAATTTCTCAATGTTTCTCTCTTCTCAACCCCTCTCAAGCTTGAGAAGTTTAATTGGTATGGTTTTTTTTTAAATGCTATTGAAGTTTGAATAGTAGTGAAGAGTTACATAATTTAATAAATGCTATTGAAGTTAATTTTCATTTATGTTTAAATTCTAATGATTCTTATGTAAATTCTCTCTCTCACTCAAGAAATGGTCATACTCATGACCCATTCTCAATCCAAATCAAGCTTTTCATAAAGCTTTTCCTTAACCCAAGATAAAGCTATGCTTGAGGCCAAATTAATGGCTTTTTCTTATGCTTTTAGTTTATGTATATTGATGATTCAATCCATTATGGATTAAGGATCCAATTAGAGAATCATTTTAATTATTTCCTTAATGATAAGCTTTATCCCTTAGAAAAATTGAGATTTATCAGTCATAGCAGCGGAGCTATGGCAAAATTTTTATAAAAATTATGCATAAAAAAATTTTCATTCAAAGCATAAAAAGAGGACTTCCTACCATATTCTAGGAATCATCATCCTAGATTAATTGAAAGAATTTCATTATAATCATGGAGAAATTGAATTTTAATATTATGCATAAAGGATAAATTTTTATATCAAAAGTGTTATTTTTACCATTTTTATTTTCATGCATAGAAGTATGCATAATGGATAAATTTTTATATCAAAAGTGTTACTTTTATCATTTTTATTTCATACATAAAAGTATGCATAAAAGAAAATTTTTATATCAAAAGTGTTACTTTTATCATTTTTAATTTTCATGCATAGAAGTATGCATAAAGGAAAATTTTTATATCAAAAGTGTTACTTTTATCATTTTTAATTTTCATGCATAGAAGTATGCATAAAGGAAAAATTTTTATATCAAAAGTGTTACTTTTATCATATTGGATTTCATGCATATAGGTATGCATAAAAGATATTCTTTTTATACTAAAAGTATGATTTTCCTCATAAATGGATTTTATGCTTAACTTAGATGCATAAGAGAAATTCTTTTATTCTAAAAGTATAATTCCCTACCAAATTGAAATCATGCATAAGAAGATGCATAAAAGATTGATTTTAATTTCGAAAGTGTTAGTCTCCTTAAATGGAATTTATGTATAAATAAATGTGTAGAGAAATCTTATATCAAATAAAAGAATTCTCTTTTAAAAAAAAAAAAAAGATATGAAATGTGATAAGATGTGATAAGAGGTGTATGAGATGTGATAAGAATTGATAAGATGCGTATGGAAAGTGATAGGATGTGATAAGAGGTGTGATAAGAGGTGATAAGATGCTTATGAAATAAGTTAGGATGTGATAAGATGAATTAAGATGTGTATGGGGGGATGAGGTAAGAAGTGTATGTGATAGGATAAGATGTATATGGGTTGTGATAGGGCGAGAATGGATGTGATGTAAAAGATTAGACGTGAAAGTATATGGGGTTATATAAATGGGAATGTGAAAATGGATGTATGTATGTGTGGATATGGAGATGGGAGTGTGGATGTATGAACATGAAAATGGATATATGCATGAAGATGTATATGCATAGATGTAAATGTGGATGTAGATGTGGATGTAGATGTGAATGTGGAATGTGGATGTATGGGAATGTGGATGTGGAAATGTGAATGTGAATGTAGATGTGGATGTATAGATGTGAATGTGGAATGTGGATGTGGATGTACGTATGTATGTGGATGTAGATGTGGATATATGGATGTGTATGTATGAATGTGGATATGGGATGTGGATGTATAAATGAGGATGTGAAAATGGAGATAAGCATGTAGATGTGGATGTATGGATGTGAATGTGGATGTGGATGTGGATGTATGGATGTGGATATGGATGTGAATATATGATATGTGATGTGAAGGAATCTGAAATGAAGAGATGGAAAAGGAGGTGATTGGATGAGTACACATATACATGGAATGTGGAATAAGTAATGTGGATTAATGAGGGATAATGTGGAAAAATGAGAGTTAATATAGAAACTGTATTTGTAAACTGTTTGTAAATGCTGTTTGTAAATGGCTGTTTTATGTCAAGAATGCTGGGGAAGCATTTTGACCGTCTTGTGATTAAGGTCGTGGAGACCTAACTGATAAAGTTGCAACTGCTGACGGAGAGTCAATGGAGGACGTCTCGCGTAGCAAGGTTGACCGAGGTCTTGACCAGCCTCGGTTCGATTAAAATGGTGAGCTTCCGGTACGGTGGATGAGGGACCAAGGAAGCGGCCTATGAGTGAAGCGCTAGGTCACCTGCGAAGGATCCTAGAGGGTGCTGACCATACGGTGCTCGGGCTCTGGGTCGCCTAGGATACCCACGCGTGCGTCGAGGAAGATATTGGAACAAGGAGTAAGAGTTGTTTTGTGAAACCGGGCATGGATCTGGTTGACTGACCTTGCTGGTCCTCAACGGATGAGTCCATGGCTCTTTTATATGGATCTGTTGGTTGATCTTGCTGATCTTCAACGAGAGTCCATCTTGATAAGTGATTATATTTCCGAGTATTATGGGCTAGGAACTATGGAAACGGCCTCTGTGTGGACAGGTGGTGAGCGTTCTAGTTGCCAATGATGCCATAGATACTCTGATGAAGGAATGATGGGAAATTATGAATCAACTGGATAAATTGGGAGATTGTGATCAGTGGTACTATGGTTTCATTAAAGGATTGTTTTAAAGTTAGCTGATGCTAAGAAAAAGGCAATTTTCATATTGGGTGTGTAAGTGGTGTGGCTAGTTTTATGTTTGCATGAAATTCCGGCTAGGGAGCCTTGGAACTCTTTTCCTTGGTACCCGGGACAAAACCTAACCAAATTCCAAATTGGATCCCATCACTACAGTGGTTGGGCGGTTGGCTAACCCATGGGATCGGATGGGGTTAGGCTGGACTGATGGATCCATAAATCGAGACTCAACTTTGTTTTTACGATAGATAAAGTAAATCCCGGATAGAAATTGTTCTATGGATAGGAATCAACGGCTGTGCCTCTCGGTGGGGAAAAAAGCGTTGATCCCAATGATCCAAGTGCAAGTTTCTACCTTGAATTGACCAAGTACCGTTAAAGGTGCAGTCAGATCAGTTGATCCGTAATGATCTTGACTACGTTAGAGTAAAGAGTATCCTGGTGGAATCGCCCATGCTTTCCGAGTAAAGGAAGTTTTTCCAGTTTTGGTTTTGGACAAACCGTGTAAGATCCCTGTTCCCACCGAGCAACGGATTCGGGGTACTGGCAGCAGAAGTAGCACTTCTCGCGCGGGACAGGGGTCCCACACTCGGGGCCTCGCCCACGGATATCCGGATAAGAGACTAGTCCGTCGGTTGTTCCAAAACCGAACCCGGAAAAACTTCCTTTACCGGAAAGCACGGGCGATTCCACCAGGATAACTTTTTACTCTAACGTAGTCAAGATCATTTCTGATCGAGATGATCCAATTACATCTATAAGGTACTTAGTCAGTTCAAGGAAGAAACTTGCACTTGGATCATTGGGATCAACGCTTTTTTTCCCATTCAAGAGGCACAGCCGTTGATTCCTATCCATAGAACAGTTACTATCCGGGATTTATTTTTTTCTATCGTAAAAGCAAAAGTTTGAGTCTCGATTTACGGATCCATCAGTCCAGCCTAACCCCATCCGATCCCATGGGTTAGCCAACCGCCCAACCACTGTAGTGATGGGATCCAATTAAAAATTTGGTTAGGTTTTGTCCCGGGTACCAAGGAAAAGAGTTCCAAGGCCCCCTAGCCGGATGTTCATGCAAAATAAAACTAGTCACACCACTCACACACCCAATATGAAATTGCCTTTTTCAACCAGATTCAACCAGTTTAAAACAATCCTTTAATAAAACCATAGTATCATTGATCACCATCTTCCAATTTATCCAATTGATTCTTAATTTCCCATCATTCCTTCATCAGAGTATCTATGGCATCATTGGCAACTAGAACGCTCAGGAGCCGTTTCGATAGTTCCTAGCCCATAATACTTGGCAATATAATCACTTAACATGATGGACTCTCATTGAAGATCAGCAAGATCAACCAACAGATCCATATAAGGAGCCATGGACTCATCCATTGAAGACCAGCAAGGTCAATCAACCAGATCCATGCTCGATTTCAGAAAACAACTCCAACTCTGTTCCAATATCTTCCTCGACGCACGCGTGGGTATCCTAGGCGACCCAGAGCCCGAGCACCGTATGGTCAGCACCCTCTAGGATCCTTCGCAGGTAACCTAGCGCTTCACGCATAGGCCGCTTCCTTGGCCCCTCATCCACCGTACCGGAAGCTCACCATTTTAATCGCACCGAGGCTGGTCAAGACCTCGGCCGACCTTGCTACGCGAGACGTCCTTCATTGACTCCCCGTCAGCAGTTGCAACTTTACCATCACGACTTTAATCACAAGACGGTCAAAATGCTCCCCCCAGCATTCTTGACATAAAACAATCATTTACAAACAGCATTTACAAACAGTATTTACAAACAGTTTACAACACAATTTCTATTTTAACTTTCATTTTTCCACATTATCCTTCATCAATCTACATTACTTATTCCATATTCCATTTATATGTATACTCATCCCATCACATCATTTCTATCTCATCACTTCAGGTTCCCTCACATCGCATATCGCATATTCACATCCATACATCCACATCTATATGCGTACATTCACATCTACATGCATACATCTACATCTCTATGTATACATCCACATCCACATTCACATTCACCTCTATACATCTACATCTACATGCATACATCCACCTCTACATCCACATCTACGTCTATACACCTACATCTACATGCATACATCCACATCTCCATTCCCATCTACATCTATACATCTACATCTACATGTATACATCCACATCTCTATTCACATCTACATCTATACATCTACATCTACATATATACATCCACATCTCCATTCTCATCTACATCTATACATCTACATCTTCATGCATCCACCCACCTCCACATCCACATCTACATCTATACACCTACATCTACATGTATACATCCACATCTCTATTCACATCTACATCTATACATCTACATCTACATGTATACATCCACATCTCCATTCGCACCTACACCTATACATCTACATCTACATGCATCCATCCACCTCTACATCCACATCTACATCTATACATCTACATCTACATGCATACATCCACCTCCACATTCACACTCACATCCATACCTCTACATCTACATGCAAACATCCATATCTCCATGCATAATAATATTCTTTTAATTAATCTAGGATGATAGTTCCTAGGATATGGTAGGAAGTCCTCTTTTTATGCTTTGAATGAATTTATTTTATGCGTGATTTCTATAAAAATTTTGCCATAGCTCCGCTACTATGACTGATAAATCTCAATTTTTTTTCTAAGGGATAAAGCTTATCATTAAGGAAATAATTAGAATGGTCTCTAATTGGATCATCAATCCATAATGGTCTCTAATTGGATCATCAATCCATAATGGTCTCTAATTGGATCATTAAGAAAACAATTAGAATGGTCTCTAATTGGGTCAATGTAAGATTCCTCCCCAACATTCGAAGCATACAGGGGTAAGAATCTTCCTTTCTGATCTTATAATTATTCCCTCTCTAAAATAAAAGAAAGTTTCTGTTTAAAAAAGGCAGACACTTTCCCTAGAATACTTCTCAGGAGTCCCACCTGTTTTAAGGCTTTAGAACAATGAGTCCAGAAGTGAGAATCGGTGTTTTGGATACCAAGGTTTTGGTTTTCATTCGAGTACGGCCCAAAAGAAGTTCTTTATCTCTTGGGGAGTATAAGAAGTTATCCCCCAGATATTGTGACCCTTATATCTGAATTCAATGAAAGTAGGTGACTTAGCCTACAAGTTTCTTTTATTCCCTCATCTCAAAATTCTTAATGCCTTCTATAGAAAAATATGTCAAACTCAAATCATGGAAAGACGGTAAAACTTCAGTGGCAAGTTACCGTTGGCTTCTAGGTTACGCTAGCTCCTTCCTTTATATAAGTCGTAATTTTTACTTACCGCTCACAGTAATCTTACTCCCATCAATCTCCTTTCTTTCTTAATCTCCTTCATGGCTTGGCAACAGGAATTAGTTTTATCCCTGATGATTTCTCACCTTCAAGACGCAAGAGAGTCTGTGAAGAAAGACTTTATAGAACAGTATGAGCGCTCACTTTTTCCTCACCTAGGAACTTCTGTAGCGCAGACCAAATGGCGGACCTATCAAAACATAACTAGGGTAACACCCTGGGGTCAGCAGCACTTTCGTAACAATGTCCACTTGGCCATGGTTATTGAAGCTTTGGGTTTGGGTCCCCGATACTACTGCGTCATGAGATCAAGGCATCTTGGGTTTTCTGAGCGGGTCTTCTTATTGGCGTGTTTTCTTCCTCATGAGAAGATATGCCTTTATTCCGTTTTTGGCTTGCCTCTCAGAGGTCCTTTTGTTAGATCACCTCATACCACTGAGATAGGTGCAGCAATAACCAGCAGAATCATTCCCATAGATGAGTTACCCTATACTTGTGCAGCTTGTGAGGACTGCTTTTGTGACCATATGATGGACGGGCTTATAGAAGTGTAAAGAGTTCTTCTATCTTTACTGTATAAGTTCCGAGAATGAATAAAGTTTAAATCTTGTTCTTATTTTGAATCTTGCTCTCTTTAAGACTTTTCTTGGTGGTTAATCTTGATTAAAATTTTCCTCTAAGTCTCATATTCGTTCACCTTGCGAAATTATCCCAAGTTGCGAGATGAGGACATCTCGCGTTTTTTAAGTGGGGTAGAATGTAAGATTCCTCCCCCAACCCCTTTTTGATGTCTAGTATATTCCCCTGTAATCAATTCCTTTTCTGAAATATAAGAGATCTTGTTTGTGGCTGTTTTAACCTAGAGAGAGAAAATATGCTAGAGAGAGAATATTCAGATTATGAATATTTTTGGATAGAAAATTAACTCATCTTATTAAAATAAGTTCCCCTGAAATAGAAATTCAAAAAGAATTTTCCAATGTGCAATTGGAATTAAATGGAAATAAGTATAAAGAACCTTAGTCTAAGGGTCTAGATTTTCAGAAATTTTTTAGATTATGGTCCAATTAAGGTTCCTATGGGCCAATAGCATCAATCCATGTGTAGGGAGGAGATAAATCCAATTTGTAAAAGAAGATACCCAAAAATGAGTAAATGCTCACATAAGATGAAGAGTGGAAAATGTACAAGATTTATTAGTAAAAAAAAACTATGAGCAATATTAAAAATATGAGATATTTTGGGTATCCAAAAATGAGTAAATGCTCACATAAGATGAAGAGTTGAAAATGTACAAGGTTTATTAGTAAATAAACACATATGTAAGGAAGGGGAGTTCTTTAAAGGAGGTGCATATTTCACATAAGATGAAGAGTTGAAAATGTACAAGGTTTATTAGTAAATAAACACATATGTAAGGAAGGGGAGTTCTTTAAAGGAGGTGCATATTTCACATAAGATGAAGAGTTGAAAATGTACAAGGTTTATTAGTAAATAAACACATATGTAAGGAAGGGGAGTTCTTTAAAGGAGGTGCATATTTCACATAAGATGAAGAGTTGAAAATGTACAAGGCTTATTAGTAAAAAAAACTATGACACATATGTAAGGAAGAGGAGTTCTTTAAAGGAGGTGCATATTTCACATAAGATGAAGAGTTGAAAATGTACAAGGTTTATTAGTAAAAAACTATGAGCAATAAAATTTTGACACATATGTAAGGAAGGAGAATTCTTTAAAGGAGGTGCATATTTCACATGCTTGAATGAGTTTTAAACTCAAAAATAATGTGATATTTTTATCTCTCATCTCTCTTGAACCAAACCAAATCAAAATGGAACCAAACCGAATCAAAAAGTAACCAAACTAGGTCCAAATCTAGTCCAAATTCAACCAAACTGACTTGGAAAATTCTAGAATCAGTTTGTTTGGTTAGGAGCTCAAATTTTCCTATAAAAAAAAGCCTCCCCTTGTTGAAAAAAATATAGTGTCTTATGCTTTGTCACTCTACTCCACCTAAGCCAAATTAGATAGAGTCTTATGCCTTGTTACTCTACTCCACCTAAGCCAAATTAGATAGAGTCTTATGCTTGTTACTCTACTCCACCTAAGCCAAAATATAGAGTGTCTTATGCATTGTTACTCTACTCTACCTAAGCCAAGAGTTGTGAATTCTTTAATAATTCACTAGTTTTGATACTTCTCTCTTTCTTCAATCCCCATTGGTGGCTCCATCAACATACTAAACCAATTGATTGGTTGGGGGCCTCTACCGTGAATAAAGAATCAAGCAAATTATAAGGTAAGTATATTGAATTTTGATCTTTCTATAATTTCTCAATGATTCTCTCTTCTCAACCCCTCTCAAGCTTGAGAAGTTTAATTGGTATGGTTTTTTAAATGCTATTGAAGTTAATTGGTGAATAGTAGTGAAGAGTTACATAATTTAATAAATGCTATAGAAGTTAAATTCCATTTATGTTTAAATTCTAATGGTTTTTATGTAATTTCTCTCTCTCACTCAAGAAATGGTCATACTCATGAACCATTCTCAATCCAAATGAAGCTTTTCATAAAGCCTTTCCTTAATCCAAGATTAAGCTATGCTTGAGGCCAAATTAATGGCTTTTTGCTATGCTTTTAGTTTATGCACATTGATGATTCAATCCATTATGGTCTCTAATTGGATCATCAATCCATAATGGTCTCTAATTGGATCATTAAGAAAACAATTAGAATGGTCTCTAATTGGGTCATCAGTCCATAATGGATTGAATCATCAATGTGCATAAACTAAAAGCATAGCAAAAAGCCATTAATTTGGCCTCAAGCATAGCTTAATCTTGGATTAAGGAAAGGCTTTATGAAAAGCTTCATTTGGATTGAGAATGGTTCATGAGTATGACCATTTCTTGAGTGAGAGAGAGAAATTACATAAAAACCATTAGAATTTAAACATAAATGGAATTTAACTTCTATAGCATTTATTAAATTATGTAACTCTTCACTACTATTCACCAATTAACTTCAATAGCATTTAAAAAACCATACCAATTAAACTTCTCAAGCTTGAGAGGGGTTGAGAAGAGAGAATCATTGAGAAATTATAGAAAGATCAAAATTCAATATACTTACCTTATAATTTGCTTGATTCTTTATTCACGGTAGAGGCCCCCAACCAATCAATTGGTTTAGTATGTTGATGGAGCCACCAATGGGGATTGAAGAAAGAGAGAAGTATCAAAACTAGTGAATTATTAAAGAATTCACAACTCTTGGCTTAGGTAGAGTAGAGTAACAATGCATAAGACACTCTATATTTTGGCTTAGGTGGAGTAGAGTAACAAGCATAAGACTCTATCTAATTTGGCTTAGGTGGAGTAGAGTAACAAGGCATAAGACTCTATCTAATTTGGCTTAGGTGGAGTAGAGTGACAAAGCATAAGACACTATATTTTTTTCAACAAGGGGAGGCTTCTATTTATAGGAAAATTTGAGCTCCTAACCAAACAAACTGATTCTAGAATTTTCCAAGTCAGTTTGGTTGAATTTGGACTAGATTTGGACCTAGTTTGGTTACTTTTTGATTCGGTTTGGTTCCATTTTGATTTGGTTTGGTTCAAGAGAGATGAGAGATAAAAATATCACATTATTTTTGAGTTTAAAACTCATTCAAGCATGTGAAATATGCACCTCCTTTAAAGAATTCTCCTTCCTTACATATGTGTCAAAATTTTATTGCTCATAGTTTTTTACTAATAAACCTTGTACATTTTCAACTCTTCATCTTATGTGAAATATGCACCTCCTTTAAAGAACTCCTCTTCCTTACATATGTGTCATAGTTTTTTTTACTAATAAGCCTTGTACATTTTCAACTCTTCATCTTATGTGAAATATGCACCTCCTTTAAAGAACTCCCCTTCCTTACATATGTGTTTATTTACTAATAAACCTTGTACATTTTCAACTCTTCATCTTATGTGAAATATGCACCTCCTTTAAAGAACTCCCCTTCCTTACATATGTGTTTATTTACTAATAAACCTTGTACATTTTCAACTCTTCATCTTATGTGAAATATGCACCTCCTTTAAAGAACTCCCCTTCCTTACATATGTGTTTATTTACTAATAAACCTTGTACATTTTCAACTCTTCATCTTATGTGAGCATTTACTCATTTTTGGATACCCAAAATATCTCATATTTTTAATATTGCTCATAGTTTTTTTTTACTAATAAATCTTGTACATTTTCAACTCTTCATCTTATGTGAGCATTTACTCATTTTTGGGTATCTTCTTTTACAAATTGGATTTATCTCCTCCCTACACATGGATTGATGCTATTGGCCCATAGGAACCTTAATTGGACCATAATCTAAAAAATTTCTGAAAATCTAGACCCTTAGACTAAGGTTCTTTATACTTATTTCCATTTAATTCCAATTGCACATTGGAAAATTCTTTTTGAATTTCTATTTCAGGGGAACTTATTTTAATAAGATGAGTTAATTTTCTATCCAAAAATATTCATAATCTAAATATTCTCTCTCTAGCATATTTTCTCTCTCTAGGTTAAAACAGCCACAAACAAGATCTCTTATATTTCAGAAAAGGAATTGATTACAGGGGAATATACTAGACATCAAAAAGGGGTTGGGGGAGGAATCTTACAAACCGACGGATTAGTCTCTTGTCCGGATATCCATGGGCGAGGCCCCGAGTGTGAGACCCCTACCCACGCATGATGTGCTACTTCCGCTGCTAGTACCCCGAATCCGTTGATCGGTGGGGAACAGGGATTTCACAGTTGGTATCAGAGCCGCTTTTGAAAGCTAATAAAGATAATTAAATTCTTATCTGAAATTGGTAATAAGAATTCAGAAACAGCATTTTCATAATGTATTTTCATTCCGTAAGCTTCTTTAATGAAGAAATTTTAATCAAAGAAATTGTTTTTATAGATGGAAGTTCCACATTTATCTATATTCCCGACCTCACCCAGTCTCAAGATATGATTGCATTTGCCTTCGAGCATCTCATCTCTTCCGCTTCAACTCAAACAAGCCGAGTAAGACTTGCACGCCATTTCAAGGATTTATATTTTCCTACCCCAGTGGAGAGAATACAACATAAGTGGGTTGCAGGGCAATATGTCCACGCTCATTGCAACCGCCATACAATGCTGTGGCAGAATCTCTCATTGACTATGATCCTGTTAAAGCTGAAAATGGTGCGTGGTGTCATTCTATATCATTCGACACCTCGAAATTTCAGACTTTCATGTCAAATTTATAGACTCCTTAGTCGATTTATCCCTAAGGAGAAAATAATAATTTCCTTCGCAGTTAGAGAACTTATGTAACAAGGCATGACTATGGCCCAGTACCGTCGTCTTATACGTCTCTCGAAGAGATTTTGAATTTTGGAGCCGAACCACTCTATGTAATTATTGCAACTTGTATATAAATATACAAATGTTTTTTTTTACGGACGATCGGATAAAGAAAAATCTATTTATCAGACTTAAGTCATAGATCTCCAATAAGATCAACTGAGGAGCAAATTATGTCAAAAGTTTATCAAGACGCACAAAAAGGTTGTAATTGTTTGATATAATTCATACAAATTGTTAATTCAAATTGAAATTCGTAAATTAGTAATTGGGTCTTCAATTGGAAGTACCGCAATTGTATGGAACCCTGACTTGCTTGAGACCTAGACATGATGGTATTTACCTTATAGTTTCGAGTATCATGACTATCCGTATATACCGAGGGTATAACTGCAGCTCTTTACCGATAGTATATACGAGTAAATCTAAGACTTGAAATTATAAGCGTTAATGCTATCCAGATAATGATTTCGAATGTGGTTGATATGATTTTTAATTCTATTTGAGAATTGATGAATTGAATTGGATTCTGATTGAAAAATGACGATTTTCGAAATTTAGTTGAAATGTAATAAGCTGAGCGAAACCACAATGAGGATGAATGGGACGAGTCCCAGTGATGATATTCATAACTGGAATGATGATAATGATTTCAGCAAATCACTATGAGATTAGTGGATTGTGCTGTCAGATTGCTATTGTTAACACTTGAGACGGTAGATTAAGTTAAGGGATGACAAATTGAGAACTTGCTTAACTAAAATTCCTATGGAGGAATGTTCAGAAGGAAAATTTTCAGACTAATGGGCCATTATCGTGTTAAAGATATGAATGACATGATCTGAATGAATTGTTATTTAATGATGAGTTCTATATAAGGGATAATTATCCCCGTATTCTGTTGGGTTGACCAGAATATAAGGAACCCCAGAATAAATTAGATCTTAAGAAAAAGAGTTGTCCTCTACCTTGCGAGATGAGGACATCTCGCACTTTTCAAGTGGGGTAGAATGTAAGATTCTCCCCCAGCCTTAGAGGTATACAGGAGTAAGAATCTCCCTTTCTGATCTTATAATTATTCTCTCTCTAAAATAAAAGAAAGATTCTGTTTAAAAAAAGGAAGAACCTTTTTCCTGAATACTTCTCAAGAGTCCCACCTGTTTTAAGATTCAGAACAATGAGTTCAGAAGGAGAATCGATGTTTTGGATATCAAGGTTTTGGTCTTCATTCGAGTACGGCCCAAAAGAAGTTCTTTATCTCTTGGGAAGAAGTTATCTCCCAGATATTGTGGACCAAAGAAAGTAGGTGATTTAGCTTACGAGCTTCTTTTATCTCCTCATCTCAAAGTTTGAATGCCTTCTATAGAAAAATGTGCCAAACCCAAATCATGGAAAGACGGTAAAACTTCAGTGGCAAGTTACCGTTGGCTTCTAAGTTACGCTAGCTCCTTCCTTTATATAAGTCGTAACTTTTACTTGTCGTTCACAGTAATCTTACTTCCATCGATCTCCTTTCTTTCTTAATCTCCTTCATGGCTTGGCAACAAGAATTAGTTTTATCCATGATGATTTCTCACCTTCAAGACGCAAGGGAGTCTGTGAAGAAAGATTTTATAGAGCAGTATGAGCGCTCACTTTTCCCTCACTTGGGAACTTCTGTAGCGCAGACAAAATGGCGGACCTATCAAGACATAACTAGGGTAACACCCTGGAGTCAGCAGCACTTTCGTAACAATGTCCGCTTGGCCATGGTTATTGAAGCTTTGGGTTTGGGTCCCCGATACTACTACATCATGAGATCAAGGCATCCTGGGTTTTCTAAGCGGGTCTTCTTACTGGCGTGTTTTCTTCCTCATGAGAAGATATGCCTTTACCCCGTTTTTGGCTTGCCTCTCAGAGGTCCTTTTCTTAGAACACCTCATACCACTGAGATAGGCGCAGCAATAACCCACAGAATCATTCCCATAGATGAGTTACCTTATACTTGTGCAGCTTGTGAGGACTGCTTTTGTGACCATATGATGGACGGGCTTATGGAAGTGTAAAGAGTTCCTCTATCTTTACTGTATAAGTTCCGAGAATGAATAAAGTTTAAATCTTGTTCGTATTTTGAATCTTGCTCTCTTTAAGACTTATCTTGGTGGTTAATCTTGATTAAAATTTTTCTCTAAGTCTCATATTCGTGCATCTTGCGAAATTATCCCAGTTTGCGAGATGAGGACATCTCGCATTTTTTTTAAGTGGGGTAGAATGTAAGATTCCTCCCCCACCCCCTTTTTGATGTCTAGTATCTTTCCCTGTAATCAATCCCTCTTCAGAAATATAAAGACCTTGTTTCTATCTGTTTTAGCCTAGAGAGAGAAAAATATTCTAGAGAGAGAATATTCAGATTTTGAATATTTTTGGATAGAAAAATATCTCTTCTAATTCAGATGAGTTTCCCTGAAACAGAAATTCAAAAAGAATTTTCCAATGTGCAATTGGAATTAATTGAAAATAGCTATAAAGAACCTTAGCCTAAGGGTCTAGATTTTCAGAAATCTTTAGACTATGGTCCAATTAAGGTTCCTATGGACCAATAGCATCAATCCATGTGTAGGGAGGAGATAAATCCAACTTGTAAAAAGAAAATACCCAAAAATGAGTAAATGCTCACATGAGGTGAAGAGTTGAAAATGTACAAGGTTTATTAGTAAAAAAACTATGAGCAATATTAAAAGTATGACATATGTAAGGAAGAGGAGTTCTTTAAAGGAGGTGCATATTTCACATAAGATGAAGAGTTGAAAATGTACAAGGTTTATTAGTAAAAAATTATGAGCAATATTAAAAGTATGACATATGTAAGGAAGGGGAGTTCTTTAAAGGAGGTGCATATTTCACATAAGATGAAGAGTTGAAAATGTACAAGGTTTATTAGTAAAAAACTATGAGCAATATTAAAAATATGACATATGTAAGGAAGGGGAGTTCTTTAAAGGAGGTGCATATTTCACATGCTTGAATGAGTTTTAAACTCATAAAAATTGAGATATTTCATCTCTCCTCTCTCCTCATTCAAGTCTAGTTCCAAAAAGTTAGCTTAACTGACCTAAAAATGGTCAAATATTGACCAAACTGATTTAGAAAATTCTAGAATCAGTTTGTTTGGTTAGGAGCTCAATTTTTCCTATAAATAGAAGCCTCACCCTTGTTGAAAAATATATAGTGTTTATGCATCGTTACTCTACTCCACCTAAGCCAAGAACTGTGAATTCATTTAATAATTCACTAGTTTTTGGAGCTTCCCTCTTTCTTCAATCCCCATTAGTGGCTCCATCAACATACTTAACCAATTGATTGGTTGGGGGCCTCTACCGTGAACAAAGAATCAAGCAAGTTGTAAGGTAATTAGTGAATATTCATCTTTCTATAATTTCTCAATGTTTCTCTCTTCTCAACCCCTCTCAAGCTTGAGAAGTTTAATTGGTATGGTTTTTTTTTAAATGCTATTGAAGTTTGAATAGTAGTGAAGAGTTACATAATTTAATAAATGCTATTGAATTTAATTTTCATTTATGTTTAAATTCTAATGATTCTTATGTAAATTCTCTCTCTCACTCAAGAAATGGTCATACTCATGACCCATTCTCAATCCAAATCAAGCTTTTCATAAAGCTTTTCCTTAACCCAAGATAAAGCTATGCTTGAGGCCAAATTAATGGCTTTTTCTTATGCTTTTAGTTTATGTATATTGATGATTCAATCCATTATGGATTAAGGATCCAATTAGAGAATCATTTTAATTATTTCCTTAATGATAAGCTTTATCCCTTAGAAAAATTGAGATTTATCAGTCATAGCAGCGGAGCTATGGCAAAATTTTTATAAAAATTATGCATAAAAAAATTTTCATTCAAAGCATAAAAAGAGGACTTCCTACCATATTCTAGGAATCATCATCCTAGATTAATTGAAAGAATTTCATTATAATCATGGAGAAATTAAATTTTAATATTATGCATAAAGGATAAATTTTTATATCAAAAGTGTTATTTTTACCATTTTTATTTTCATGCATAGAAGTATGCATAATGGATAAATTTTTATATCAAAAGTGTTACTTTTATCATTTTTATTTCATACATAAAAGTATGCATAAAAGAAAATTTTTATATCAAAAGTGTTACTTTTATCATTTTTAATTTTCATGCATAGAAGTATGCATAAAGGAAAATTTTTATATCAAAAGTGTTACTTTTATCATTTTTAATTTTCATGCATAGAAGTATGCATAAAGGAAAAATTTTTATATCAAAAGTGTTACTTTTATCATATTGGATTTCATGCATATAGGTATGCATAAAAGATATTCTTTTTATACTAAAAGTATGATTTTCCTCATAAATGGATTTTATGCTTAACTTAGATGCATAAGAGAAATTCTTTTATTCTAAAAGTATAATTCCCTACCAAATTGAAATCATGCATAAGAAGATGCATAAAAGATTGATTTTAATTTCGAAAGTGTTAGTCTCCTTAAATGGAATTTATGTATAAATAAATGTGTAGAGAAATCTTATATCAAATAAAAGAATTCTCTTTTAAAAAAAAAAAAAAAGATATGAAATGTGATAAGATGTGATAAGAGGTGTATGAGATGTGATAAGAATTGATAAGATGCGTATGGAAAGTGATAGGATGTGATAAGAGGTGTGATAAGAGGTGATAAGATGCTTATGAAATAAGTTAGGATGTGATAAGATGAATTAAGATGTGTATGGGGGGATGAGGTAAGAAGTGTATGTGATAGGATAAGATGTATATGGGTTGTGATAGGGCGAGAATGGATGTGATGTAAAAGATTAGACGTGAAAGTATATGGGGTTATATAAATGGGAATGTGAAAATGGATGTATGTATGTGTGGATATGGAGATGGGAGTGTGGATGTATGAACATGAAAATGGATATATGCATGAAGATGTATATGCATAGATGTAAATGTGGATGTAGATGTGGATGTAGATGTGAATGTGGAATGTGGATGTGGAAATGTGAATGTGAATGTAGATGTGGATGTATAGATGTGAATGTGGAATGTGGATGTGGATGTACGTATGTATGTGGATGTAGATGTGGATATATGGATGTGTATGTATGAATGTGGATATGGGATGTGGATGTATAAATGAGGATGTGAAAATGGAGATAAGCATGTAGATGTGGATGTATGGATGTGAATGTGGATGTGGATGTGGATGTATGGATGTGGATATGGATGTGAATATATGATATGTGATGTGAAGGAATCTGAAATGAAGAGATGGAAAAGGAGGTGATTGGATGAGTACACATATACATGGAATGTGGAATAAGTAATGTGGATTAATGAGGGATAATGTGGAAAAATGAGAGTTAATATAGAAACTGTATTTGTAAACTGTTTGTAAATGCTGTTTGTAAATGGCTGTTTTATGTCAAGAATGCTGGGGAAGCATTTTGACCGTCTTGTGATTAAGGTCGTGGAGACCTAACTGATAAAGTTACAACTGCTGACGGAGAGTCAATGGAGGACGTCTCGCGTAGCAAGGTCGACCGAGGTCTTGACCAGCCTCGGTTCGATTAAAATGGTGAGCTTCCGGTACGGTGGATGAGGGACCAAGGAAGCGGCCTATGAGTGAAGCGCTAGGTCACCTGCGAAGGATCCTAGAGGGTGCTGACCATACGGTGCTCGGGCTCTGGGTCGCCTAGGATACCCACGCGTGCGTCGAGGAAGATATTGGAACAAGGAGTAAGAGTTGTTTTGTGAAACCGGGCATGGATCTGGTTGACTGACCTTGCTGGTCCTCAACGGATGAGTCCATGGCTCTTTTATATGGATCTGTTGGTTGATCTTGCTGATCTTCAACGAGAGTCCATCTTGATAAGTGATTATATTGCCGAGTATTATGGGCTAAGAACTATGGAAACGGCCTCTGTGTGGACAGGTGGTGAGCGTTCTAGTTGCCAATGATGCCATAGATACTCTGATGAAGGAATGATGGGAAATTATGAATCAACTGGATAAATTGGGAGATTGTGATCAGTGGTACTATGGTTTCATTAAAGGATTGTTTTAAAGTTAGCTGATGCTAAGAAAAAGGCAATTTTCATATTGGGTGTGTAAGTGGTGTGGCTAGTTTTATGTTTGCATGAAATTCCGGCTAGGGGGCCTTGGAACTCTTTTCCTTGGTACCCGGGACAAAACCTAACCAAATTCCAAATTGGATCCCATCACTACAGTGGTTGGGCGGTTGGCTAACCCATGGGATCGGATGGGGTTAGGCTGGACTGATGGATCCATAAATCGAGACTCAACTTTGTTTTTACGATAGATAAAGTAAATCCCGGATAGAAATTGTTCTATGGATAGGAATCAACGGCTGTGCCTCTCGGTGGGGAAAAAAGCGTTGATCCCAATGATCCAAGTGCAAGTTTCTACCTTGAATTGACCAAGTACCGTTAAAGGTGCAGTCAGATCAGTTGATCCGTAATGATCTTGACTACGTTAGAGTAAAGAGTTATCCTGGTGGAATCGCCCATGCTTTCCGAGTAAAGGAAGTTTTTCCAGTTTCGGTTTTGGACAAACCGACGGATTAGTCTCTTGTCCGGATATCCGTGGGCGAGGCCCCGAGTGTGAGACCCCTACCCACGCATGATGTGCTACTTCCGCTGCTAGTACCCCGAATCCGTTGATCGGTGGGGAACAGGGATCTCACACTGATGAGTCTCACCTGGAAGCTTCTCGTCTTTGTGCCGGTTCGAATGAAGGGCCTTCTGGGTGCGGCTGACTTGCTCCAGGAAGTGGTGGAGCTTCTCCTTGAGGGCCCTCTTCTCGGCCTTCATCAGCTTAGCCTCCCGCTGCGCGAGCTCCTCCTCCACCAGGGCCTTCTTGTCGGTCTTGAGGCACGAGCCTCCCTGTGCTCGAAGCTCGCTTCAGCTGCTCCAGCTGCGCCTCCAAATTGTTCACGTAGTCCAACAGCACCACACTCTTCCTCTCGAAGCCATCTTCTTTCCTGCAAGCTTTGTGGCTAGCATCTCCCGGCGAACGCACCAAATGAATGGCCTTCCAAGCACACCAAATCTGCAACAAATCCGGGCTCTAAACATGCGAAATATACGCATTGGGCTCAGCCCATAGCCATGAAAGCTGCAAGAATCACTCAAGATGCACTCAAGAATGGCAGACACACATTATCTCTCTCTCTCTCTAAGAAACCATAGCCTTACACACACAAAGAAACCCTAAACCTAGGTTATATTAGGCACATAGAAGATAGGCATGAAATCATCCTCATCTTCTCCCTCCATAGCTAGAAAGAATTAACTCACAGAGAAGCAAGAACCAAGAAAGAGAGTTTGTGCCAAATTCAAGAGAGTTGAAAAGAAGTCGTGCATGGGTTGATAAAGGAAAAGTTGGTTGCAACTTCCCACACCTCCCAAGATCACACGTCCTCCCTCTTTCCTCTTTTCTTTATTCAAATTTGAAAAACATTACATACTTTTAGACCTTAGGTTATGGCTTCAAATGTGTACAAGGACTATGGCTTGACTTGTCAACACAAGAAAGAGTTTATATGCTTTGGCTTGTGATATGCGGACCCGCTAAATTGCCAAGCATTTACAAAGTTGGACATGCGTACAAATCATACGGTAACAAGTGTATGTCTAGGCTTGGATACAAAATAAATATGAGATAAAATCATTATTTTGCAAGAAAAACTTGCGTCTTCTAAGCCTTTTTGGTGTCGAAATCGGAGGCTATCAATTCTTAAAATTGCTCATGGTCGGGACAAGAGTAGTAATTAGGCCCCATTAGCAAACCAAAGCCTAGGCCCGCTACGGTCAAAGAAGTCAAAAATGTGCACCCAACCCTTTCCTATTGGTCCACTCCTAATCAAAAGTTAATCCAAGAGGCCCTCTTTGGGTCCAAAAAATTCCTAATGGTAAGAGTGCAGCTAAGTGTGGATCTTATCAGAGATACTTTACAGCTCCCTTGCATGGAACAACAATATGTTAGGCTTACAAACACACCCAAGTTGAGCAAGGGCCTTACAGAGGCACACCAAACAAGGATGGGGTCAAATGGACCAATATTACATAGGAGAAGTTGGTCATGCTAGCACAGGCCCTACTGTTTCTTCTAACCACCCGCTAGACAAATCGATTCAGCAGATGCAACATTGGACAGGTGGTGAGCGTTCTGGTTGCCAATGATGCCAGAGATACTCTGATGAAGGAATGATGGAAAATTAAGAATCAACCAGATAATTTGGACGATTGTGATCAGTGATACTATGGTTTCATTAAAGGATTGTTTTAAAACTGGTTGAATCTGTGAAAAGGCAATTTCATATTGGGTGTGTAAGTGGTGTGACTAGTTTTATTTTTGCATGAACATCCGGCTAGGGGGGCTGGGAACTCTTTTCCCTGGTACTCGGGATAAAAATCAAATTCTAAATTGGATCCCATCACTACAGTGGTTGGGCGGTTGGCTAACCCATGGGATCGGATGGGGTTAGGCTGGACTAATGGATCCGTAAATCGAGACTCAATTTCTATTATTATGATAGATGAAGTAAATCCCGGATAGTAATTGTTCTATGGATAGGAATCAATGGCTGTGCCTCTTGATGGAAAAAAAAGCATTGATCCCAATGATCCAAGTGCAAGTTTCTTCCTTGATCTGACCGAGTATCTTTATAGGTGCAGTCGGATCAGTTTGATCAGTAATGGTCTTGACTACGTTAGAGTAAAAAGTTATCCTGGAGGAATCGTCCGTGTTTTCTGGGTAAAGGAAGTTTTTTTCAGGTCTGGTTTTGGATAAACCGACGGATTAGTCTCTTGTCCGGATATCCGTGGGGGCGAGGCCCCGAGAGCGTGGGACCCTGCCCCTCACAAGATGTGCTAATTCCGCTGCTAGTAACCCAAATTCGTTGTGCGATGGGGATAGGGATCTCACAGTTGGTATCAGAGCCGTTTGGCTCTAATAAAGATCAACTGAGAAGACAAATATGTCAAAATTTTATCAAGAAACACAAAAAGGTTGTAATTGTGTGATATAAGTCATACAATTTGATATTCAAACTGAAATTTGTAAATTGGTAATTGGATCTTCATATGGAAGTATCGCAATTATATAGAATCCCTGACTTGCTTGAGGCCTAGACATGATGGTATTTACCTTATAATTCCAAGGGCCGTGACTACCCGTATATACCGAGAGTATAACTGTAGCTCTTTACTGACAGTACATACGAGTAAATCTAAGACTTGAGATTATAAGCGTTAATGCTATCTAGATGATGATTTCGAATGTGGATATGATTTTTAATTTTGTTTGAGAATTGATGAATTGATTTGGATTCTGATTGAAAAATGATGATTTTTGAAATTTAGTTGAAATATAATAACCTGAGCGAAACCACAATGAGGATGAATGGGACGAGTCCCTGTGATGATATTCATAACTGGAATGATAATAATGAATTCAGCAAATCACTATGAGATTAGTGGATTATGCTGTCAGATTGCTACTGTTAACACTTGACCGGTAGATCAAGTTAAGGGATGACAAATTGAGAACTTGCTTGACTGAAATTCCCGTGGAGGAAGAAGGAAATTTTTCGGTCTAATGGACCATTATCATGTTACAGATATGAATGATATGATCTAAATGAATTGTTATTTAGTTCTATATAAGGGATATTTATCCCAGTATTCTGTTGGGTTGACCAGAATATAAGGAAGCCCAGAATAAAATTGGATCTTAAGAAAAAGAGTTGTCCTCTACCTTGCGAGATAAGGACATCACACACTTTTTTTAAGTGGGTAGAATGTAAGATTCCTCCCCAGCCTTCGAGGTATATAGGAGTAAGAATCTCCCTTTTTGATCTTATAATTATTCCCTCTCTAAAATAAAAGAAAGATTTTGTTTAAAAAAGGAAGACCCTTTCCCTAGAATACTTCTCAGGAGTCCCACCTGTTTTAAGAATTCAGAACAATGAGTTCAGAAGTGAAAATCGGTGTTTTGGATACCAAGGTTTTGGTCTTCATTCGAGTACAGCCCAAAAGAAGTCCTTTATCTCTTGGGGAGTATAAGAAGTTATCCCCCAGATATTGTGAGCTTATCTGAATTTAAAGAAAGTAAGTGACTTAGCCTACGAGCTTCTTTTACCTCCTCATCTCAAAGTTCATAATGTATTTCATGTAAGCCTTCTATAGAAATATGTGCCAAATCCAAATCATGGAAAGACGGTAAAACTTCAGTGGCAAGATACCGTTGGCTTCTAGGTTACGCTAGCTCCTTCCTTTATATAAGTCATAACTTTTACTTGTCGCTCACAGTAATCTTACTTCCATCGATCCCCTTCTTTCTTAATCTCCTTCATGGCTTGGCAACAGGAATTGGTTTTATCCATGATGATTTCTCACCTTCAAGACACAAGCGAGTCTGTGAAGAAGGATTTTATAGAACTGTATGAGCGCTCACTTTTCCCTCACTTGGGAACTTCTGTAGCTCAGACCAAATGGCGGACCTTTCGAGACATAACTAGGGTAACACCATGGGGTCGACAGCACTTTCGTAATAATGTCCGCTTGGCCATGGTTATTGAAGCTTTGGTTTGGGTCCCCGATACTACTGCGTGATGAGATCAAGGCATGGTGGATTTTCTGAGCGGGTCTTCTTACTAGCGTGCTTTCTTCCTCAACAGAAGATATGCCTTTATCCCGTTTTTGGCTTGCCTCTTAGAGGTCCTTTTGTTAGATCACCTCATACCACTGAAGTAGGTGCTGCAATATCCAGCCGAATTATTCCCGTAGATGAGTTACCTTATACATGTGCAGCTTGTGAGTGCTGCTTTTGTGACCATATGATGGACGGGCTTATGGAATTGTAAAAAGTTCTTCTATCTTGCTGTATATGTTCCAAGAGTGAATAAAGTTGAAATCTTTGTTCTTGTCTTGAGTGCTCTCTTGAGACTTTTCTTGGTGGTTAATCTTAATTAAAATTTCTCTCAGTCTCATATTTGTGCATCTTGCGAAATTACCCCAGTTTGCGAGATGAGGACATCTCGCGTTTTTCAAGTGGGAGAGAATATAAGATTCCTCCCCAGCCTCTCAAAATGTCCAGCATCTTCCCCTATAATCAATTCCCTCTTCAGAATTATAAGAGATCTCGTCTCTGCCTGTTTTGACATAGAGAGAGAAAATATTCTAGAGAGAGAATATTCAGATTTTTAACATTTTTGGATAGAAAATTATTTCATCTTATTAAAATAAGTTTCCCTGAATCAGAAATTCAAAAAAGAACTTTCCAATGTGCAATTGGAATTAATTGGAAATGGGTATAAAGAACCTTAGTCTAAGGGTCTAGATTTTCAGAAATCTTTGGATTATGGTCCAATTAAGGTTCCTGCGAAACCATAGGATCAATCCATGTGTGGGAAGGAGATCCAATTTTGTAAAAGAAGATACCCAAAAATGAGTAAATGCTCACATAAGATGAAGAGTTGACTATGTACAAAGTTTATTAGTAAGAAACTATGAGTAATTTTAATAGTATGAGATATTTGGGTATAATGAATTCATTTTGACACATATGTAAGGAAGGGGAGTCCCTTCAATACTCACATAAGATGAAGAGTTGACTATGTACAAAGTTTATTAGTAAAAAACTATGAGCAATATTAAAAATATGAGATAATTTGGGTATCCAAAAATGAGTAAATACTCACATAAGATGAAGAGTTGAAAATGTACAAAGTTTATTAGTAAAAAACTATGAGCAATATTAAAAATATGAGATATTTTGGGTATAATCATTCCATTTTGACACATATGTAAGGAAGGGGAGTCCATTAAAGGAGGTGCATATTTCACATGCTTGAATGAGTTTTAAACTCAAAGATAATGTGATATTTTTATCTCTCCTCTCTCTTGAACCAAACCAAATCAAAAAGGAACCAAACCGAATCAAAAAAAGTAACCAAACTAGATCCAAATCTAGTCCAAATTCAACCAAACTGAATCTGGAAAATTCTAGAAATTAGTTAGCCTTGGTTAGAGCCTCCGTCTCCTATAAATAGAACATGAGTCCTTTGAAAAAAAGGAGGAGAATTTTACTATTCTAGAACTATGATGAAATAATGCTAATATTTACTATTCTCTAAAATTATCTCCAATTTGTAAGAAATTGGAGCTTCCCTCTTTCTTCAATCCCCATTGGTGGCTCCATCAACATACTAAACCAATTGATTGGTTGGGGGCCTCTACCGTGAACAAAGAATCAAGCAATTTGTAAAGTAAGTGGTGAATTTTGATCTTTTCTATAATTTCTCAATGTTTCTCTCTTCTCAACCCCTCTCAAGCTTGAGAAGCTTAATTGGAATGGTTTTTGAATGCTATTGAAGTTAATTGATGAATGGTAGTAAAGAATTACATAAATTGATGAATGCTATTGAAGTTAATTGATGAATGATAATGCTATAGAAGTAATTAATGAATGTTAGTAAAGAATTACATAAATTTTCATTTATGCTTAATTCCAATGGTTTTTATGTAATTTCTCTCTCTCACTCAAGAAATGGTCATACTCATGACCTATTCTCAATCCAAATGAAGCTTTTCATAAAACTTTTTTCTTAATCCAAGATCAATCTATGCTTAAGACCAAATTAATGGCTTTCCCTATGCTTTTAGTTTATGTATTTCATGAATATTGATGATTCAATCCATTATGGGTTAATGATCCAATTAGGGATCATTCTAATCATTCCCTTAATGATAAGCTTTATCTTTTAAAATAATTGAGATTTATCCAATTAGGGATCATTCTAATCATTTCCTTAACGATGAGCTTTATCTTTTAAAATAATTGAGATTTATCAGTCATAGTAGCGGAGCTATGGCAAAATTTTTATAAAAATTACACATAAAATAATTTCATTTAAAGCATGAATGTGAATGTGGAGGTGGATGTATGCATGTAGATGTAGATGTATAGATGTGGATGTGAATGTGGAGGTGGATGTATGCATATAGATATAGATGTATGGATGTGAATGTGAATGTGGATGTGGATGTATGCATGGAGATGTGGATGTATGCATGTAGATGTAGATGTATAGACGTGGATGTGAATGTGGAGGTAGATGTATGCATGTAGATGTAGATGTATAGATGTGGATGTGAATGTGGATGTGAATGTGGATGTGGATGTATGCATGGAGATGTAGATGTATAGATGTGGATGTGAATGTGGATGTGAATGTGGATGTGGATGTATGCATGGAGATGTGGATGTAGGCATGTAGATGTAGATGTATAGATGTGGATGTGAATGTGGAAGTGGATGTATGCATGTAGATGTAGATGTATAGATGTGGATGTGAATGTGGATGTGGATGTATGCATGGAGATGTGGATGTATGCATGTAGATGTAGATGTATAGATGTGGATGTGAATGTGGAGGTGGATGTATGCATGTAGATGTAGATGTATAGATGTGGATGTGGAGGTGGATGTATGCATGTAGATGCATGCATGTAGATGTAGATGTATAGATGTGGAGGTCGATGTATGCATGTAGATGTAGATGTATAGATGTGAATGTGGATGTGGATGTGGATGTATGCATGGAGATGTGGATGTATGCATGTAGATGTAGATGTATAGATGTGGATGTGAATGTGGAGGTGGATGTATGCATGTAGATGTAGATGTATAGATGTGGATGTGAATGTGGAGGTGGATGTATGCATGTAGATGGAGATGTATGGATGTGAATGTGAATGTGGATGTGGATGTATGCATGGAGATGTGGATATATGCATGTAGATGTAGATGTATAGATGTGGATGTGAATGTGGAGGTGGATGTATGCATGTAGATGTAGATGTATGGATGTGAATGTGAATGTGGATGTGGATGTATGCATGTAGATGTAGATGTATAGATGTGGATGTGAATGTGGAGGTGGATGTATGCATGTAGATGTGGATGTATGGATGAGGATGCATGAATGTGCATGTAGATATGGATGTATGAATGTGGATGTGGATGTATGCATGTAGATGTGAATGTACGCATATAGATGTGGATGTATAGATGTGAATGTGCATGTAGATGTGGATGTATGGATGAGGATGCATGAATGTGCATGTAGATGTGGATGTGAAAATAGATGCATGGATGTAGATGTGGATGTATGGATGTGGATATATGTATGGATGTGGATGTGGATATATGTATGGATGTGGATGTGGATGTGGATGTGGATATATGTATGGATGTGAATATATGATACGTGATGTGAAGGAATCTGAAGTGATGAGATGGAAAATGATGTGATGGGATGAGTACACATATAAATGGAATGTGGAATAAGTAATGTGGATTGATGAGGGATAATGTGGAAAAATGAGAGTTAATATAGAAACTGTATTTGTAAACTGTTTGTAAATGCTGTTTGTAAATGACTGTTTTATGTCAAGAATGCTGGGGAAGCATTTTGACGGTCTTGTGATTAAGGTCGTGGAGACCTAACTGATAAAGTTGCAACTGCTGATGGAGAGTCAATGGAGGACGTCTCGCGTAGCAAAGTCGGCCGAGGTCTTAACCAGCCTTGGTTCGATTAAAATGGTGAGCTTTCTGGTACGGTGGATGAGGGGCCAAGGAAGCAGCCTATGAGTGAAGCGAAGGATCCTAGAGGGTGCTGACCATACGGTGCTCGGGCTCTGGGTCGCCTAGGATACCCACACGTGCATCGAGGAAGATATTGGAACAAGGAGTAAGAGTTGTTTTCTGAAACCGGGCATGGATCTGGTTGATTGACCTTGCTGGTCTTCAATCGATGAGTCCATGGCTCTTTATATGGATCTGTTGGTTGATCTTGCTGATCTTCAACGAGAGTCCATCTTGATTTTTATAAGTGATTATATTGTCGAGTATCATGGGCTAGGAACTATTGAAAAGACCCCTGATGAGTGGACAGGTGGTGAGCGTTCTAGTTGCCAATGATGCCATAGATACTCTAATGAAGGAATGATGGGAAATTAAGAATCAATCGGATAATTTGGAAGATTGTGATCAGTGATACTATAGTTTCATTAAAGGATTGTTTTAAAACTGGTTGAATCTGTGAAAAGGCAATTTCATATTGGGTGTGTAAGTGGTGTGACTAGTTTTATTTTTGCATGAACATCCGGCTAGGGGGCCTGGGAACTCTTTTCCCTGGTACCCGGGACAAAAATCAAATTCTAAATTGGATCCCATCACTACAGTGGTTGGACGGTTGGCTAACCCATGGGATCGGATGGGGTTAGGCTGGACTGATGGATCCGTAAATCGAGACTCAATGTAATGGTATGAGAGCCTTGTGTAACTTCCAAGCATTATGCATTCAAAACCGAAGGGTATAGGGTTGTCCACATAGTGAATTTACAAGAAATTCAAGCAAGCCAATTCACTGTTATTAAGCTTTATTGGACCCCTAAAATGCATCCACCAATAACCCATAAAACCCTTTCAATGTAGAGGGGGTTGCAAGAAGCTTCTCCTTATGTAATTCTTGTCATTTGTATTCCATCAAGGTTCGGTTGCAAAGGATCCTTTCTCTTGTGCCAAAAATCAATTCCAGCAAATTACGATAGATGAAGTAAATCTCGAATAGTAATTGTTCTATGGATAGGAATCAACGGCTGTGCCTCTTGATGGGGAAAAAAGCGTTGATCCCAATGATCCAAGTGCAAGTTTCTTCCTTGATTTGACGAGTATCTTTATAGGTGCAGTCGGATCAGTTTGTTCAGTAATGGTCTTGACTACGTTAGAGTAAAAAGTTATCCTGGAGGAATCGCCCGTGTTTTCCGGGTAAAGGAAGTTTTTTCTGGGTTTGGTTTTGGATAAACCGGCGGATTAGTCTCTTGTCCGGATATCCGTGGGCGAGGCCCCAAGCGTGGGACCCTGCCCCTCACAAGATGTGCTAATTCCGCTACTAGTAACCCAAATTCGTTGTGCGGTGGGGATAGGGATCTCAGCCTGGTGGCTAAATTTTTCCCAAAAATTTGACCTGAACCCATCAATCCCTGATCAGCAAAATCTGATTTCTGCAGTAGACCTCTGATCATGTAAAGAGAGTGTCTAAAACAAAATGAAATTTCCCTAAAAAGAAAAAAAAAAGCCTAATGTTTGTCTTTTTTTAAAAAAAAACTAGTGTTGAAAAACACTGTGGTAAACATTCCAAGCATCACTATGCCTGACCCGGTTGGTCAGTCTGAATCTCTAAGACCTGCTCCTGCTGTGCTTCCACGTCCATTTGAACCTCCTTTGCAATGTTGATCACCGCCTCAGGGTCTTCATCATCTGGTAAAGCTTTATCCATACCCATCAGCAAGCCCACATGCTCATCAGAGCTCTTTTCCTGAACAGCTCCAGATGTTTGTCCTTCAGCAGCACCTGCTCCTTCTTCCTGTGTCTGAAAAAGGGCTCTAATCTTCTTCAGCTTCCCTGCAGACGATTTCAACTGAACAAGCTTAAAATGATTAGAACTTGGACTTTCTATCCCCATCATATGAGATTCCTCTGGCATGATTGTGCTTTTTTAGAGAAAAACCACTCAGCGTCTTATATTCCAGCATATCTTCTGTTTCATCCACCTTGCTCTGAAATTTGGACTTTTCAGCTACAAGCTGTACCACCTCAGCTTCCAATTGAGCAATGCGCTTCAAATTCACCTCTTGCTCCATTGTGTTCACAACGCCTTTGAGGTTCTGATAAGGCTTGAAAACAAACTGCCCAATTCTTTCTCTGATCTCTTTCCATATCATTGATCCCTGTTGAATCATTTTTGATTTGATTCTCCCCACATCTGCTTCAGAGACCAGAACACCTCCTATAGACAGTTCTTCATGCTCACTTATAATATTTGCTCCTTCATCTGTTCTAAGGGTTCCAATCTATTTAGAAGCATCCTATTCTCTATTTCAAGCTCCACCTGTCTTTCAAGAAGTATTTGCATCTCTGACTCTACACTATCCTTCAAAGATGTTGTCCATTCTTCAAACAACTTGAGAGACAATCTATTCTTAACCAACTAACTAGTTTGTTCAGAGATCTCTTTAGCTGAAGAAACTTTCAACTCAGCCATGTCAGCATTCAGAGTTTTAATCTGATTCTGCAACAATTCAACTTCTTGAGCTTTTTCTACAAGCATTTGTCTAAATTGATCATTAGCCTTCTGCAACTGCTCTTCCACATAAGCTCTATTTTGATATTCCCTAATCTTTTCAACTTGCTGCTGGAGACAAAACTTCTTCAGAACTTCAAGAGTATCTCCCACATTTTCTGAAGTGACAGTCCAAGACTGCTCTGAACCAGATTTAACTGCCAACAACGGAGTCACCTTCGAAGGCATCCCTTGCATCTTCAAAAGATCAGATCTTTTGCTGCCTCCTGCCACATGTTCCTTTTCACTCACCTGCATCTTCTTCGCCAACTTGGTTTGAGAAAGAGTTGGAGATTGCCCTATCCCAGAGACTTTTGTCCCTAAAAATGGTTCATCATCATCATCTATCCCAGACTGCAACACAGAAGTTGTAGCCTCTTCCAAACTATAACCTGTCTCCAAGAGACACCCTATTGTTTTCTGCTCCTCCTCTGTCAACTGTCTATCCCTAAGTTTCCTCTTCAGAGTCAGAGCCACTGTATGTGAAGAAAGTCTAGGGTCCACAGGCTTTGCAGGTATAGCTGTTTGAAAAGAGTCATAATCAAATAAAGCCTTAAGGAAAGGGCCTAAACTGCTCTTACTAACTGCTCTCCTTTTATCCTTCTCTCCCACTTCAATCATAATCCTCTGATGTACCACAGTGGCCCAATCCACATCTACTACTACTGCCTCTGCTGTGCAGCTAAAGGGGTATAAGATTCTTTTGACATATAATCAACCTTCTGGAGTAAAAGAACACGCTCCATAAACCATCGCAATTGCTGCTTCCTGGCGGCTTCTACTATCTTCAAATGATAATAATGCCTGGAGCCCACAGGATTCCAAAATTCTCTCTCCATATCCTCATCAGAAACTAAATTCAAAGCTTCCAAACCTGGGTTAAAATGTAATTCAAATACCTGAGAAATCAGAGCTGGGGTTATCCTTGTACCTCCTTTGAGTACTCCCCCTGTCTTTCGCAGCAAAGCTAGCTGTGTGGGAGCATATATATTGTCTTGCCACTCAGCCTAGGCTAACTTTACATACCCGATCAACCCAATTGAAGTAAGCCACTAAACGTTTGCGTTATTCTCCAAATCCATGCTGTACTTAAAAGGTGCAAAAAGGTGCAAAGTTCTCCATCAGGCTACCCACAGCAGTAGAAATATCCTTCATAGAAGTCTCCTCCTGTTGCTCCGTCTCTTCAGAATCCGAGCTAAAACACTGCTCCACTTCTTTGCTTGGCGCTGAATGCTCTCGCAGGGACCGTCGAACTGATGTGGTCTCTGCCTTAGGTCACCCTTGCTGCATAGGCTACTTACCCTTCACCATGGCTAACTGTATTCAAAGCAAGAAGGTCCGGCCTAGTGGTAGAACTACGGGGCATGTGAGCAGGGAAATAAGGAGAACAAAGAGAAGAAGAATGAGGCACACAGTACACAGCACAATGAGGCTTCTGGAATGGATGCCTCTGAAATGCAGATGTCACCTCTCGCAATCTCCCCTTCCATACACTGCTAGAACGGGCTGGATGAATTCGTGCATGCCATCCCCTCACTGGTGCGAGTTTATAGGGATTCTCATGCATCACGTCGGCCATTACCGCAAATAATGTCGGACAAAAAGTTAAATCAAGCCAATTGATAGCCGACTCGTGCGAAATGTATTCCCCACCATTCAAATTTAAAAATCCAAGCGGACTCTGATCCACACACAAGCTCTGAATTTCCTCTGTTCTCGGATCTTTTACTCTGCCCTGATCTGAACATGTACTCTGAACTGCAGGGGGAGTGCCCACAAATGGCTTAAGTCTAAACCCATTTACCCCCTTTGGTACCAATGTTCCAAAGGCATCTGAAAGCATGAAGGTTCCTTGCCCTAAGTATTTTTCAATTCTATAGGGCCCAATGTACCTGAGCCTCAACTTCCCTGGGTGTGGCCCTAACTTGGAATTGTAAAGCATAACCCAATCTCCCACTCTGAAGACTTTGAACTTGACATTCCTATTTACCCAAGCTTGTCTCCTTTTTTGAATGATCTCTGAAACATAAGCACTCATTGCTTTGTCTTCCTCCAACTGATTCAGATTGTGCTGTCTATAAATCAGAGACTCTCTGAGTGGGAGTCTCCTTCTGCAGCAACTCTCAAGCTAGGCACCACAAACTCCATGGGTACTACTGCTTCTAACCCATAAACAAGCCTAAAAGGAGTCATTCCAGTGGTTACTTTAAAAGCTGTTCGAAATGACCATAAAGCTGAGTCCAATTTCATATCCTAATCAGACTTGTTGTCCTGAACAATCTTCTTGATGATTTTAAGCAGGATTTTGTTTGAACTCTCAGCCTATCCATTTGCCTGAGGATGATAGGGAGTGGACTTCTTATGCAAAATCATATGGGTTTTTGAGTCAGCTCTCTGATAACATCATTCAAGAAGTGTGTTCCGTGATCACTGACAAGCTCAATGGGACATCCAAACCTTGTCATGATGCTACTAGACAAGAATTTGGCCACACTAGCTTTATTGTCTCTGAGAACCACTGCTTCCACCCATTTAGTACAGTAATCTGTAGCCACCAGAACATAACTCTTACCTGTCTTGCTTTTTGGCTTAATAGGACCCACAAAATCTAATCCCCATTTCTGAAATGGATCTAAAGGTAGCACCAGGGATTTAATATTCACGTGATCACAAGATTTTTTGTGATAATAACACATGTGAACAAGTTATTCACATGTTCTCATGTTACCGTTCACAAAATAACAGGTCACTTGCCATTTGGGAACCCCTTAAAAGCTTGGCTACACATGGGAATAAGCTATTCACATGTTCTCATGTTACCATCTTCACATAATAGTAGGTCAGTGGCCACCTGAGAAGATTTTTTATGCCCGACAAAGATAATTTTTTTAGGCCCTTGTGAAAGCTTTGTGAATATAACATGTGATCACAAGATTTTTTGTGTTATTAACATATGTTATTAACATGTTCACATGTTCTCGTTTACGTCAGTGAAATCCCTGGGTAGCACAAGGTGGTCTGACATCCTATCTTTAGAATTGGGTTGGCCCACTTGCTGACAAACCAAACATTCCTTGGCATATGTGTGAGCATCCTTCAAAACTGTTGGCCACCATAGACCTGATTGTAAAATCTTCTTTCCTGTTATTTCCCCTGAGAAATGACCTCTAGACAACCCTGCATAGCAATGACTAAAAATGGTTTGCTTTTCAGCACAAACTTCCTTTTCTGATCCACACTCATCTCTTCTGGTAACAATCCATCAGTGTGATGAGAAACAGCAACATTTGATCATAAAAGGAGTCAGAGCTCCAGCTCTGAACAACAAACAGATCCGAGTCAGGGAAATAATCATTAACTCTTGCAGCATCTTCTTTACTTTCAAGTCTGCTTAAATAATCTGCCACCACAGCATGCTGATTCCCTGGAGTATGTACTATCACAAAGTCAAATTCTTGCAACAACAACATCCATCTTGCTAACCTTCCTGTCAACTGTGGTTTCTTCACAAGAAATAACAGAGCTTGATGGTCAACATGGAAGAATACTTTGTTAGCCAAGAGATAATGTCAAAATTTTTGTAAAGAGAACACCATGCCCAAAGCTTCTCCCTCTGTAACTGAGTAATTCCTCTCGGCTGAAGTAAGCATTCTACTTGCATAGTAGACAGGTCTGAACCAATTCTTGATTTTTGCCTGCATAAGAACAGCTCCTACTGCAATGTCTGAAGCATCAACAAATACATGGAATGGTAAAGACCAATCAAGAGGCTGCAAAATTGGAGCTACCACCATCATCTTCTTTAAAGTCTGAAATGCCTTTTCTTGGGCCTCTGACCACCTGAATTCTACTCCTTTCTTGGTACATCTGACAAATATCTTAAATGTCTACTATGCCACTTGATCTGACCCACAAACGTAGATGTTTCCTTCAGATTCACTGGGCTCTTGGACTTTATGATGCTCTGAATTTTTCTTGGATCCACCTGTATACCTTCCTCTGAAATTATGTGGCCGAACAAAACTCCTCTTTTAACTGCAATTGCACATTTGTATGGATTCAATGACATACCATACTTCCTGCATCTCTCAAAACCTTTCCTCAAGTGCTCCAAATGCATCTCTTTGGATCCAAACACACAGAAATCATCCATAAATACCCTCATAAAAGAAGACAAATAGGGCTCAAACACTCTACTTGCCACCTCTGAGAAAGCTGGTGGTCCATTTTTTAATCCAAAGCTCATTACTGTGAACACAAATGCTCCCCACTCTGTAATGAAGGCTGTTTTGTGTTCATCATCAGGGTGCATCCTGATTTGATTATATCCTGAGAACCCATCCAGAAAACTATACATTTGATGCCCTGCAATTGAATCTAGCAGAGTATCTGCAAAAGGTAATGGAAAAGGATCTGTGATGGTGGCTGCATTGAGCTTTGTATAATCCACACAAACTCTGATTCTTCCATTTTTCTTGGGGACTACTATGATTGGAGATAGCCATGTTGCTTCATGTACAGGCTTAATGAATCCCACCCTGAGCAGCTTGTCAATTTCATCTTTAACCTGCTTTACATAATTGGGATTCATTCTGTACCTCTGTTGGATAACAGGCTTAGCATCTTGCTTCAAATTAATCCTATGGGAATAAAATGTAGGATCAATCCCCTTCATATCTGAATATTCCCATGCAAAAACATCCTTGTATTCCATTAATAATTTCAAAAGATTGTCTTTAAATTCTCCTTCCACATGAACACTAACTTTGACAACTTTAGGGTCATTCTCTGTTCCTCCCAAATTCCATTCATTCAGATCATCCTCCATAACTCTAGTTGATTTCTTCATAGTGTTTTCATATCTTTGCTCTGCTATTGCAATAGCCTGATCTGTTGATAGATCATTCTGCATCTCCTTTGACTGTGTGACAGCTCTGATTCCTGTAGAACTCTGAACTGTTCCTTAGTCATCTCAGTCCCTGTTTGAATATCCTGTAATTGTTGGTCTCTTTCCTGTTCTGCAGCTACAGCAAAACAATCCTCATAATCTCCCAAAATAGTCATCACATTTATATCAAACACTGGGACAACTGCTGGATTGGCCTTCAAATATTCCTCTTCTTCATCATCTTCTACTTCATCTGCCAGGTGTATGCCTTGTGCCCACAAAGCTCTTTGCTCCTTTGGCATAAATATAGTAGATGTCATGGGTAAAGTCTGTTTCTGGTTCCCCTGTTTCAAGATCACCATATTAGCTCCCCAATCTTGCTGTAACTTAGCCTGCCTGAACCAGGGTCTTCCAAGGAGCATTGGGTAAGCCAAGTTCCCTGATTACATCCTGAGTACTACAAAGTTGACCATAAACTTCAATCCTGCAATGAAGATCTCCTGGTTTTTTAGCAAACCTAAAGGTTGTAATCTCCTCATGAGATCAGCCATTTTTACCTAAACAGGTACTGGATGCAACTTTTGGCTCCCAAATTGAATATAAACTGACTCAAGAAGTATATTAACTCCTGATCCACCATCCAAAAGAACTCCATGTATGGGCTGGCCCTGATATTTGACTGATATGGCAGGAACTTTGAAATCAACATCTTCCACCTGAACAATATTACTCATTGAAAAATTACTTTGAGGTGAATCAACAACTTTTCTCTGAAGAATTCTTTGAAACAGCAAATCTCTGAACCCTGGTACTAATGTCAGCAATTGGTCAAGAGAAATTTGAATTTTTGAATGTAACAGAGCTTCATAGACTGAGTCAACCTTAGAAATTTCCTCTTCTCCTTTGTCCGGTCCTTGTTCTTCACAAACCCCTTCAATTTGTTCTAACATTAGTTCTTCCAAAGCTGGCTTCTTCTTGTCCAACTTCCTCTGAACCTTGCTTCTAGCTTTCTCCTGATCTGCCCATTGAATTGGACCTTTACTCAACTTTGCAGTTCTTGTCACTACCAAGGCAGGAATCTGTTGTTTCCCATCCTTATCATTTGCATGGACTACACATCCACAGAACAATCACAAGCCACATTCTCAACCATATCAGAGTTACTCTGAAACTGGTCCTCTATCACTGTCAGTGCATTTAACTGTGTTATTTGTTGGTTTTGCTGCATCTTTCCTCTCTGATTTTGATCTACTATAGGGTACCTTACAATCGGGATACCCCTCTCTGTCCTATGCTTGCACCATAACTCACAAGCTGGACCCTGTCTATGACCCTCTTTGTCACAATAAGTGCACTTCAATTCTCCTCTAAAATCTGATTGCCATGTTTGTCTAGGATGTGATCTGAACTGTCTATTTGGTCCTCTATCTTGAGTAGGGAAAACTTGATTAGATGAAGTTTCGTTCTGCTGCTGCTGCTTTGACCTTTGTACACCGAGGGGAACTCTTCCTCTGAAATTTGGGTTATACCAGCAATTGGTTTCTAAATGTCCTTCCTTTGAGCATATCTGACACATTGGTCTGTCATTTGTTAATACTGAGGCATACTTCAATGCTTTAAGCCTCTTTAACAGTTGTTCATCATCCAATCCTTTCTTCTTTTTGCCCTTATCTTTGGACTTTGAAGATTTCTTCTTTTTCCTTTTCTGGCTAGTTGATTCATCATCTGAATCTGAGTCACTATTATATTCTGAATTATCATCAGAGCTCTCTGAGTCTGTGTCCCCATCAGAGTCAGATTCCAGGTCTGAATCAGATCTCTTTTTCTTTTGCTTTTTCTTAGTAACACCCAACCTCTTTTCTACTCTTACTGCTGCTTGCACCAAAGCATCAAAACTTGCAGCAATGTCTACATTAGCCACTGCTGATCTGATTGTCTTCCTTAATCAACACCATATTAGTGAATTTGGGACTTTCCCGATTCCCATTTTTGAATACTTAAAAAAGGGGACATGGATAACATGTTTGTAAGTTTCTCAAAACCCTATCATATGACCTATCGTTGGAAAGCGCTTGAAAAATGGAATCTAAAGAGCTATAAAGCGCTCATTTTGGATTAGTGGTGTTCAAGTTATGGTTAATCCAAACTTTTGACCACGTGTCCCAAACTTGTGGGAAATTCCCATATTCCCCAATATGGTGTTAATCCATTCAGGAAATAAGAAGCTAACATTTCATTGGAAAGCCTATCTGCTCCTTCCAATCTTTGAGAGAGAACCCTGAACTTCTGAGCATAGTCCTCTACTAGCATTTCTTTTTGTTGAAGATCTTTTATTTTATTTATGATGTCATTGGCTGTTTTCTCCCTTCTGAACCTAGCAAGAAAACTATCTCTCAAAGCATCAAAGTTTCCAAAATGTCCCAAACCATACTGGCTAAACCAATCCATTGCTGAGCCTTCTAAGGTAGCAGCAAACTACCTCTTCTTCACCTCTCCCCCGTAAAGTGTGTCATAGCCACTAGCCTCCCACCTTGTTTGGAATTGGGCTACATGGCAGTCAGGGTTCTCCTTGGGTTTTCCCCTGAACTTTGCTGATCTCACCTTTGGGTTCTGTGCTGGTGGATTTTGAGGATTCATTGCTGCCCCTCTAACTGGCCTCCTTGCTAAGACTGGTAATGGTTCAAACTGCAACCTTCTCCTACTACTTCCCTAATAACTCTATTCAACTAGGTTCCCCCAAGAAATGTCCTGAAAGCGCTTGAGAATACTGGTGGATTTTGAGTATCCTCAATTAACACTTCCTGCTTCTGCATTAGCATTTGAATCATTATTTAAAATTGGAATACCCAAATCAGATTCAGATTGTACCAAACCTGTCGGAATCCCTTCTCCTTGAACAGCATCCACAAACTGATCATGTACTTCTTTCTCATCATTAATATCCTCTGCTTCTTGATCCAATGTTTCCTCCTCTACATCTTCTTCCAAAACAGTTTCCAATGCTCCACTTGTTCCCGGAGGAACTTCATAATCATCACCTTCTTCATCATCATTTCTGCCTGTTAAAGCAGCGTCAGCATCGCTGGCCCTTGACCTTGTATAATATCTTCTTGAATTCCCCGAATTATCTTCAGACATCGAAGGCTAGCAGTCCTCTGAATAAGTCGTATCCTCCCAGAACTCAGGGCATTCGAACCCGCAGGATCGCCAATGTGTACATGGCCCTTTAAAAGGTTCTATACAAGGCATTAATAAGTAATACATCCTCAACACCATTCAGAGCACATCAGAGCACAGACTCTGATTCATCATGACAGCATAATGATTGCACAAACATCAAGAAAAAACATAATAAAACACTGCGCAAAGACATAGCAGAACTTCTCCTTCATTCATTAGCGATCAGAATCAACGTTCCATCTCTCTAATCCCTAGATACAACTGTCAGGGTAATAACTACTCGGTTCAGATCCCAAAGGATACATTCACACGTAACTAACCCTCAAGCCCTTTGAGTAAGGTCTAAGAATTACATAATAAAGCCTTAACATAGGGCATTTCGTCAAGCAATATATCATTTCTGTTTTTGCCATCATCTAAGGCATTGGGTGCTGGTATGGCCTTGTGATCCAGTCCCTTCTATGCTAGAGACCTCCTCTTCTTATTCCTCATCAATGGTTTGCCAATTGACCATATAGACAAAGGTAGTGAAAAAAGTTCCAGATTCCACATATTGGGTTCCTCTGGATTGTGCCACATCTATAGTAGCTAGCACGTGCATCCAATTTTCACTAAATTCTAGAGGAGGAAATGATGCATACATTTTCGTTTCCTCTTCTTCTTTGGAATTTTCCATGGGCTGGCAGATCTATACGGATGTGGTCTGCTCAGTTGTGACCGAATCATTACCGAAAAATTGCCCTTCCATGGAGTGTGCTCTTCACGTTCTCAGATCTATCTTTAAAATTTGTGAATCCCTACACACATACACATGATCTAATGCCCAATTGTGCACCAATTTGGATTCTCTCATGAAGGGTCTACCCAATATTATGTCATATGAGTCTGGTTGGCACATAAATTCCATTACTACAAATTTATGATGGTAGAGAAACGTAAAGAGTATGAGTCTCACATTCTCCAAAAGCCCAATGGGCCTTGAAGATGTTCCGTCTGTCATTTTAATGATTAGATCTGCTCTTTTTAGATCGGGTTTTCCCTAGTTTTCCCAACACCATTTTGTGATGATGCTAACCCCCACCCACCATCCAGGATAGCTAGTGCCTGGTACCCGTTTATGATGAATTGGGATTGTAGCATTAGTGTCGTCACTTTCGTAATAACGCCCCAATTGATTAACTAGTATCTTGACGACTTTGGTTGTTCTTTCCCTTGTGTGTTTTAAGGTTCTCTCTTCTACCAGAGGTGACAGAACATCCTCTATAGTGTCGGCTGGCCTTAGTCTGCCTTCTACCCATTCCTTTATGTCTACCCATAATATTGGTGAACTGCATAGTTGTCCCAATGGCATTTGCACATAAGTGGACACAGTATAGCCGTGAGGCTGCCTATGTCTCTAGGTTACCTGAGGGTTCCTTCCATGTGTGTGTCTCGTATCCATCCCTAGGGAATGAATGGATGGACTCATCCTGAGCATCTTCCTCAAACATTCTTGACATTGTGTTTCCTTGAGATCCCTCTTCCGTCTCTTCTGGAATCGGAGTAGGTACATCCAATTCTCTTTTCCTTGTTGGCTTGTTTCTTGGATACATTGTATCCCCCCTCACCCAATTAGCCCTTAACTTGGCTTCATGAAGCCGTCGACACTCTTCTACTAAGGCCATGGCATCTTCGAGCTTCCTTATCTCCTCTTCATCATTTAAGTATTCCCCAACTCCCTTGGGGGTTGATAGTCTTTTCCCTTGCATCTCTAGGTCAGGTTCTTTTTGGTTTTCCACTTGATCCCCTTCTTCTCTTGATTGGTTGGATCTCGTGTTGATCGTATATTCTTTGGATCCATCTTTGATTATGAGCTTGGTGTCACCCTTACCCAATTTTTTCACTCTCCTTCTCTGACCAGATCTAGAAGTGGTTGCATCTGCTTGGTTCTTCCTCTTGTCCCCCAATTGGGCCTAGGCTCATGTCAGGACATTCAGTGGCATCATATTTCGAGGTTGCACACTAATAGTTCAGACGGTGGTTTGGTTAGAGGTGGAAGTTGAACCACTTGCACGGTATGGACAATCCTTGATCAAATGGTCAATGCCACATTTAGTACAAGAAAGTACTGGCATGTCATTGAGTGGAGCAGTCAATTTTTGGAGTCGGTGTGTATGAACCACATTCTTGTCTGGACACTCAGCAATTCGATGTGGCCCACTACAACCAAAACATTATAGTGGTCCTCTCCTCATGTTTGAGTTTATATCCTTATCCTTCCAGTGTACCATGGTTTGAAACACAAGTATTGGCATGTTATCCTATAGGATATAGAATTTTGGTACAATCTCTGCAGCTTCCTCATAGTGCTCTCCTCACACTAAGTTCTACTTCATGCACCATATCAATGTCTTCTGATGGCTCTTCAATCAATACTTGGTTGATTTTAGCCTATCGTGGTTGTGGTGGTAGATGTAAAGTGTCCTGCACCGAAACATCTCCCTAGGTAAATAGGAAGAGTTGGGTTGTCTTGGAGCTACAGTGATTTACGCAGGTGGTGCTCGTAAGGCCAATGGAGCTCTAGGTGTCGGCATCTGTGCAACTATTTGGAACCTTGGATATCTACAAATGGAGGTGTCATGATTCCCTAATTTTACACACTGTGCACAATAGAGTAGTGGCCTTGCTCTTAACTATGGATATTCGATGGTAGTGTGATTCAATCTGCACATAGAGCACCACACCAATTCCCTACAGGGGTAAAGATGGGTATGCCCATGCCCAGATGTTTCTCTTCCCTCCTTTACCTTCAATTTTTCTAGTATTACATTACTGAGTTCATCCACTGTCATGTTTCCGAGTTTCTTGCTCCGAGTTTCAATCTCTTGGGGTGACTCGAAACACGCGAAGTCGTTGTTGCTGAAGATATTCTAGCATCTTCTGGTTGTGGCAATTCCAGCATATTATCTTCGTATTCAATTGCCAGTTTGCAACATGCATCTAGAGTAGTTGGTCGGGCTAATACCAGATAATCATGCACTAGTGGTGTCTAACTCCTCTCTGAAAGCAAGGCAATAATTGATCCATCAGTTAGCCTTTCTCGTAGATTGCAGCTTGAATTTAAGTGCTTTAGCCGAGACACATAGTCTCGCATCATCGACTCCATTTCCTTTTGTTTGTTGTTGTGCAGCTGCCACAAGACTCCATCTGTTTTGCCACTTCTGGCAAAGCTAGGCACAAACACATTCTTGAGTCATGTGTAAAGTTAACCTTATCCTCGGGTTTGAGGGTTCAGAACCACTGATGCGCTTTGCCTTTTAGGGTCAGTGAAGAAGCATGAATCATTGTTATATCACTGACTGGACCACAGGTTTTGCATGTGGATTCAAAAGTCTCTACATGTTGAATAGGATCCCCAACCCTAGAGAATTTTTGAAAAAGCTTGGAAATGATGTGTGGCTTCATTTGGGAGGGTCAGGATTCTAGAGTAGTGCCTAGTTCCCTGACCTTCCTTGGCCCATTTCCGTAGCCATATTCAATAGATCCATCCTTGTGGCTGCATTAAGATCGATGGTTGGATCCACCCTTGGTCTTTGAGGAATTACTCCCCCCTACCTAGACCTCTTCCTCTTCCTATGTTGGCTCTTCTAGGCATTTCCGGTCTATGGGATGGTCCAGCCACTTCATTCTGGAATGGCGCATCATTAGCCGCCTCTATACGCCTTTGCAGAATTAAGAGTTCCATGTCCTGTAGGAACATGGGATGATTGATCATCAGCTCGATGTCCATTTTAATGTACAGGCAGTCTTTCACTTCACCCACTGGTCTTGGTAGATAATCCTCTTCATCTAGGGTTACAAACCCTTCCTCTGCACTAGGCTCTTCATTAATGGGTTCTAAGTTTGGAATTTCTTCCTCACTTCTTTCCATGACTATTTATGGCTCTTTACCCCATGATTGGGGTAAGTTTACACTTCCCATCTCCTTTTGTTCAGCTCTTGCCCTTCGAGTATTGAGCTCTTATTTCCTTAAGCTCACTCTCATAGTGTCCGTTCCACCTCGATCCTTTTCAGATCTAGCTCCACTTCCTCTAAGGTTGGGAAGAATACTTGACCAATCATCCTAGCTGCACTTTCCATGTCTTTTCTCATTTGGGGGGTGCCAGTATTTGACAGCCTCAAATTTGAAGTTTAGATAGGCACTTCTTACCTTGGACCAAGTCCAGCGCTAGTTGACAGACCCATGCCCCGCCCAGATTGTGCTTCTTCATCATTGTTGGTTTGGAGACCAAAAAATTCCCAAGCTATATCGATGATACCGCTGAATCTAGTAGGGGGAGGGTGGTTTCTCCTCTTCCCCAAACCCAAAGTATCACAACCCTTCTTCCATGGATTCTTCACTACTAGTTTCAACGGTGGTCAAATTCCTTAAGACACTCAAGTGCTTATTGAGTGGCCTGAACCCACACTCTTTTGATAGGAAGATCCTGGGTGATTTGATGCACTATCATCCGAAGTGAGGTCATCTCCGATGAGCTTTCCAGACCTTAGGTGCATGTGAATATGATTTTGGTCAAATTCTGTCCCGGGGGGTTCACCTAAAAGTATGTAAGTGTAGCACGTCAGTTCATCTAAGAGGGGTATTTAAATTCCAAAAAGTTACAGGTTTACATATACAGGAGGGGCTTTTTTATCCAATTTTGAAAAAAAGTTGTAAGTTTCTTAAGAAAGAGGGGTCATTTTATTAGCGTGTGACATGTAAGTAGAGGGGGTTTTTTATTACCTCTTGAACGCACGTGATATGCAACATTTTTTAAAGGTGAACCCCCCGAGAATTCTGTCAACTTGTTTTGGAGGCCGTGAGATTGCACAGAGAATAGTTCATGGCGTGAAGTGTCAGAAAACAATTCACGTCGTATCATTTTTTGCACTTTCATGTGTTTAAAATTTTTTCTTTGGACTCAAAATAACACGTTACCTTGTTATGATTTTCAATGTTCTCAAGACTTCCTTAGCCTTAACCTGACTATACCAAGTTTGTGAGTTTGATTTGATTAAGGCGTGAAATTACAAAAAACGTTCATACCGTGTGAAGAGATAAGGTTTCACGTCGTGAAAAGCAATTGGTTCACTTCATGAACTAAAAATGGTTCATGCCATGAAGGGTTCTAAAATGGTTCACGTCATGAAATGAAAATGTTTCACGCCTGAAGTGCTCTGAAATAGTACACGTCGAACGATTTTTTGCACGTTCACGATTTTTAATTTTGTCAAACCTCATGGTGTCAGAGATGTCAAGATAAGGCTACCTATTTTTGGCAAGGTAATCCCGTGAATTACGGCATTAATCACAACGTTGATGTTGGGAGTGGTTCACGACATGAAGTTACAAAAAACAGTTCACGTCATGAACGATTTTCTTGCAATTTCACGTGGGAACTTCCCGCATCGACTAAGGTGATTTTGGGTGCAAAATACTTATTCAAATGTTTCCAAAATGATTGTGCCACACGTAAGGAGTGTAATACAAGTTTAAGGCATAGTCAATGGATCCCTATTTTTTTAATTTTTGTGAATTTTTGAAAAGAAAGAAAAATAGAACACTAACATGCTCGTTCACATTGATGATTCTGGTGATGCAAACATAAAAATTAACTAGACAAAACAGTGAAGCTCTCTTCCAAGACCACTCCACAACACAAATACACAACAAACACAACCAATTTCTCACAATTTTTCACTTCCACACAAATCCTATCCATTCATTTCCTACACAATGCACTACCAGAATGCAAAGGCAATCATGAATCTTATGTAATGGGAGCTGAAACTTCAAGAGGATGGAAGAAATAAAGGTGTTTCCCCGGTAGCGGCGCCAAAAATGTTATGGGCTATCACACCTCCAAGAGGAAACTCGATGCATTTACCTGAGGGAAGAGAAATAGAACACAACTGTCATAGGGCACTTACCAATGCTTTGAACTTGAGTCCCTTGAGGCCTCCAAGCTCACTTGTTAAGCTTAAATCCTCTAAGCTCCACCTCCATGCTGTCACCATAAAGTCACTCGCACTATATCATAAGGAAATCACTCTCTCTCACTCTGCAGCACAAGCATGCACACATACAAGTATAGAAGAGGCACAAGTGCTAGAATGCTCTTTCTCAATCACTCTCAAGACACAAAGAAGAGATCTCAATAGCACAAAGGGGGATTGTGCCCTTTCATTATATAAGAAAATTCCTTATGTACAATTATCCCTTATTCACACTTGGCCACCCAAAACTTACTTAACTAAGGCCTGGGGTGGCCAATATCTCATAATGTACAACTTTTATAGTGCCTTTGCATGACACTTATTAATGTCCTCAATTGGAGGAGCATACTTGTTAATTCAAAATGGGAATAACAGTGTCCCCTAGTTCAAATCCTTTTACATTTTCTTCTTGTGTACCTACTGGTGGTGTAGCAGAGACTATCACCCAGCAACCACACATGCTTTGGTGCCCCCACTTAGGATCATAGGTTCTTGTTTAGGGCCTTGATGGTCAGGTAGGAAACCACTTGGGAGTCAGCTCAAGCCAATTTGATGTGATGGACTGTCCAAAGTTTAGGGGAGTTGATGAAGAGGATCCAGCTAGATTTTTGAGACATGTGCACTTGTTTTGTCTTTTGAGAGGAATAGAGATTGTGAAGTGAAATGGCTAAAGTCATTTCCTTTGTTTCTTGAGGACCATGCATGCATGTGGTATGAAGATTTTTAGGATGATGTGAGATATAGTTGGGCATTGTTGAAAGCAAAGTTTCTCCAGAGGTTTGCAAGGAAGTTGACTCCAAATGAAGCTTGGAGGAAGGTAGTCGTGTGTATGCATGATGATGAGTGTGTAGCTAATTTAGCAGAGATTTTAAAATGCAGGGCATTCATGGGAGAGAACAATTATGCATGCTAAAGAGATGTCTTTGCTTGAGTTGTATGGTGCTTATATGAATATGTTTAAGTTGCAAACATTTATAAGTCAATTGAGTCGTACCTTGAGAGAGAATCTAGAGTATAAGAGACCTATGATCTTGAAAGAAGCTCTTAAGATTGCTTGCAGCAAATGAAGAAAAAGTTGAGGTTCCATGCAGGTTTGAGTCGCCTGCCAGCTATTGAGATATAGAGTTTGTAGATGCAGCTTATGATAGAATATTAGAGTCAAAAGGTTTATGGGTATAGGAAGAGGTTAGAATGTCAAACTCAATGGTGGATCATGAAATGTGAGAGATCCATGTCCCCTCCGTGCAATGAATTCAGGGGTGCTAGCAGCGAAAGTAGCACTTCTTGCGCGGGGCAGGGTCTCTCACTCGGGGCCTTGCGCTTTTAGATAGCTATGAATTAGTTGGGGTGTATTCAGGGCAACAAAGGAGTGTTGTTGGATCAAGAGAGGTTTTGAAGCATGGTATTAAGGTTTGCTGACAGTTGGAGGACATTTTGGGAGTCAAGAGGACGTATATCTAATTAGAATCAACATCAAGCTTCTGAATCAGGTTATAGTCAGAATCTAACTAGTTTTGCTGCTAGAGAGGTTTCTAGTTAGGTGGACGTCCTAAGGTCAGCTAGGCCATATAGGTGGAGGATGAGAGGTATTAGAGGTCAGTGATAACTTGGGAGGATAGCTGGAGAGGTCACATCTGGGTCAAATTGGAGATTTTGGAGTTTGAATAGGTGTCAGATAATGGACTAAGGACAAAAGCAAGTTTGATAGGTGCCCTTGGAGGTGGGACCCCTAGCTCTAATCCTTTTACGTTTTCTTCTTGTGTGCCTACTGCTGGTGGTGTAGTAAAGGCCATCACAGCGATCACACATTGTGGTCATATGTATGACTGTTTATGCAACCAATTGGCAACATGCATGGTTACGCTCATGGTGGCAGGCACCAAGCCATGCTACATAACTAGCCGCACATAGTATTTGTTTAATTTCCCTTTTCCTTTATTGGAGGTGTGGTTGTGCTCGCAAAGGCATAGCTCTTATCCCTTGTAGTGTCATCCGTCCACTCAAAGATGACGAGTAGTCTATACAAGGGTCTAGCTATGTCATCATACAAGATTATGAATCTTCTGTAATATCGAATGTGTCATCCCATGAATTGTTGAACCCCCTTAAATTTTGTGGGTGGTGGGAGCTTAAGAACGCATGCTTCTCATTCCAACACATGCTCAATAAATGGTAACTAGTCCTTCACCATATGGAGACATTAACCTTTTTGAGGTTAATACAAATCTGGATCTTTTCATTTTTGAGGTTAATACAAACCTGGATCTTTTCATTTTTCTTAGGCACTATGACTATTAGGGGATTACCATTGCTTGTGCTCTATTCTCATAAATGAATCTAGCGTTAATAAGTTTGTCAGTTTTGTCCTTCACCTTCTTGGAGTATTTTGGAATCATCTCTAATAGGCTTTGACCACACCTCCAGATGTACTCCCTTCTTCATATCTATGTATTTCCAAGCAAAGTAGTCTTGGAATTCTGTGAGTAGGTCAATGAGGTCCTTTTTTTCTTTTGGAGATAGGTATTTTCCAACATATATACCAGTTTTGGATCTTCATCAAATCCTACCGGGTTGACCTCCTTAACTTGAGCCGGTCCATCAAAAGATGTTCTAGGATTCCCATCAAGGGTGCTTTTTGTCTTCTCAAAATGTATAAAGCAGTCACACGTGCTATACGTTTTGAACTGCTCAAGCACTTGTTGTCTAAGATCTTCCATGACAATTGTTTGGGACATCATAGCATAGCGGAGGCTACACTCCAACCCACACACTTTGTCAATCCGTGAATGCAACCCGGTTAGCGCATAGAGGCTATCCCGAATGGGAGAAGATTAGTTAACCACACATTAATGACTTCTAATCCTACTCAATCCTTCTTCAACAATCAAGCAATCAATCGTTGATTCCTTCTCAATCTAACATAATCAACGCATCAAGATTAAGCTACACTTAAGCACAAAAATACAACTTATGCAAAGAATCTAACATGCAAATAGCTATCACACAAGCCTCAACTACACATCATTTCATGCACAAGCTTCATCACATGCACTCTACAATTCACAAATCAGATTTTAGCATCAAAACATCATTACAAAATCTAGATTAGCAAGTGTGTAGACCGCAACCTCAAATCATTGAATACGTAGAGAATAGAGAGTACAAGATTGAAGCAAGAATGGAGATGGAGAGCCTTGGGAGAGCACATGAGAAGGAGCTATGGAGTAAGCTCTCTCTATGAGCCTCTCAACCAAATGACCAAAGAGTCCTCCTTAGCTCTCAAATGGGCCACTTTTTATACAAAAACTCTAAAACTCCCAAAAGTTCCCATGTGGGATTATTGTCAAGCCCACTCCCACATTCATCTACAACTTGGAACTCTTTACAAGAGCCCTAAGTGTCTTTTTTGTTGCATCCTTGCATTGATCTTCATTCGTCATGCAACACTCCCCCCTTCCTATTTTGCGCACGTCCTCGAGCGCGGTATGAGCACGAGCTGCAAAAAAAACAATGGATACAAGTAAAGCCTTTTATTAAAAAAAAGAAAAGAAAAGAAGAAAAGAAAAAACAGCAATGGCAATTCCACATGTGAGCATACAAGTGAAAGGCTGATTAGAGTTTTAAAGAGTACTAAAATAGGTGAGTAAAGACTAGTCAAAGTGAGACTAAGTGGTAGATAGTGCTATGCAAAGGCAAGTGTGCTTGTACACCGCCGGTTATGACCGCAGTCTCAATGTCCTACAAGTATTTAAGTTATTCCTAAGTGGCAAACCTACTCCTAAATATGAGCAAAGGCGATTGGAACTCTTTTTTTTTTTTTTTTGATATGTGTGTAGAAGGTGATAAAGATTAAGGTTCCATCCCAATGAGACCCAAGCAATGGCCAAGAGACCTCCGCCAAGAGAATCTAGAAGCCGCTAAGTATCTCAAGGGCGACAGACCCTTTTTCTTTCTTTCATGACATAAGGAGTACCCCATGAAGATGAGGGCATCGGTCTCGAGGGCCCATAGTGTACCCCGGAGTCCTACCAACATCTATCAAGGCGATAGATTCCTTGAAGGTCTTTTTCTGAAGTTTTTAGACGTCAGTGTTCACCCCATGGAAACCAAGGCATCGGCCCCAAGGTGCTAAGACAACCCCAGGTCCTACCAAGCATTCCTCATGGCTGTAGACACGTCATGTCTTGATCCACTTTTATATATATATATATATATATTTTTTGGGTATATTTTCATTAATTAAATTTTTTATTAATCCTAGCACCTAGCTCATACCTAAGAGGTAGCTACCACTAGGGATAACTAATATACCTTGAAAGCATAGGAACTTGGCATACTCCATTGGTATATATCCTACACTGTCTTTAGATAGAAATATCTTTTACTAAGTCCTCTAAGAATCTAGAATTCACTCACCATATTTTAACAACTAATCAAAAACTTAAACCAGCCAACATTGTGTGAACATGCAACCCATATATCCAAAAGATAAAAGCACATAAAGAACAAAAGATTAAGATTTGAATACACCTATTGTAGTGCCCGTTGATGTTGTTCGTTTGCATTGATGCATTGCTGATTTCGTGCAGATTGCTCCTCCTTGGTCTTTGTAGGCGTAGCATGTCTCCCCCCTTCCTAATTTGTGTGCACGGTAGGTGGACTATTGGGGCGTGTTTGATGCTCTTGTTTAGCTGAGATCTCTGCAAAATGGTTATTAACAAACAAGAAAAGAAAAGAAAGGAATAAAATTTGCTATTGGTGCCAATCACCGAATATAGCCGAGGGGAAAAACCCAGTGGGAGAAAAGTGCCCTGGCTTGTCGATCTTATTGTGGAGTCGCTGAGCTTACCCTTGCGCTGGTGGTGGATCCCGTGTCCACTTCTGCTGGAAAGATGGTATCAATTTCCTCAGGATGTAGGGACAACCCTTCACAAAAACCGGCCTCTGGAGAAGGTGGTAGAGGAAGGAGTGCTTCCTCGCTAAAATATGGCATTGGTTCTATGGGGAGGTTCAGCAGACAATTTTGATTTTGGAACTGCGCTATATAGGTACTCATATTGATCCAATATTGACATGATGAGGCTTGGGGAAGGAGGGCTTGCAAGATCGGTGGTTGCAAGTCATTTAAGCTTGTATCCCTCCATTGTTGTGCTTGAACCTCCTCAGGTAATCTACGTTGATTTGGTCCTCTCTCTGGTATTCTCACATTAAGAAGATTATGGCATTGGGGTGTAATTCCCACAATTTGATTCATTAAGCCCGTGCCATATCGTCTAAAGTAAGAGCGGCATATCCAACAAATATGTGAAGCTTCTCCTAATACGAGTCGTGCACACTCTTGACAATGTGGAAATGGGTGATGTTGTTGATAGAATAACGTGACAAAGTGATGCCCACAGCAATTTTCACCTAAGGGAGCGTAGAAGTACCTAGAATGAGTTTGAAACGGAGGAGCACTATAACCCCCGCGATGATCAGGTCGAGTACTATCAGGGTCAATGCTGCATGGTGGACATGTATCTTGCCAAATATCCATCAAGAGTTATCTGGACGTGGAACAATGAAATTTAGAACACTCATATCCATCATTACAATTCCAATAAAAAACAAGATTATCTCAAAAAGAACACAATCCTCTGAAGGCATAAGGAACCACATTATGCAAACACTGATCTACCAAAGAGCTTCAATTGTAGTGTTAATGCCTTATCTTTGGTTTTAGGTATATCCTTTTTAAGAGGTGGAAATTTTAGCAATTGTCTTGGAATTTGAGCAAGATAAGAGGATTTAGGCATTGAAATGCTAGAATCTATGCTCAAATGATACTCATTTGGACTTGTCTTAGGTACACAAGTTGATGGTTGAATTGTGTAACAAGGAGGAATTGGGACAACCGGTGTTTCAATACATGTTTTAGGAAGATCAACACAAGTAGATTTGTAGGTGCTATCACAGCCACCTATCCTATCTTGAAGAGTTTGTGTTGATTTCTTTTGCACCCACTAATATGGAAAATCAAGGGTGGCTTTTGGAATCTTTGTGAAACACTCTTTTACCCCTAGCAAACCATGGCATTTTGGAAGCCAAATTGCTGTTGCCCCCTCATAATAGCCTTGTGCTTTAAGAACATGTTTTGGGACCCATCGAGTAACAATCCGAGGTTTAGGCTTGGAAATGATGTGCTTTTTAGGAGGCTTAGCAACTGGACTAGATGGTACAAGTTTGTACGCATCTTTGGGTAGCCAAATTGATAATTCCTTCTTGCTTGGCCTTCTTTGAGTAGCAACTAGAGTAGTTGGAACACGCCAGCCATGGCCCTCACTTGAGTACTTATCAATTATCCACATCATTTGTTTTGGAGCTTCAAGAGCAGATTTTGAGAGTGGGTTGTGTAAGGTAGAAACATCACCCTTTTGACACGATAAAGCTCGTGGAGTAGCAGATCCCAAGATGCAATCCGAATCAATTTGCAACTTGTATTGTCTATTCTTCCAATCTAATGAGCAATTGGTAGCATTTAACCACGATCGACCGAGAACAGCCTCTACTACTGCCTTGGACTTACGTGCCACATAAAAGGACACTGACATCTGGTGATCCTGAATGGACATCATAATGACACATTTTCCCTCAATAGGGTTATCTTCACCTGAGAAGCTTCGTAAGTCAATAGGAATTTACAAAAGTTTTGGTTGTCCCAAGGCTTTCCATGTGTCAAACGAGAGAACATTATAATCTGCACCAGAGTCAACTAAGGCAGAGACAAAGTAGGTAGTCTCATGAAGATGAAGGCACACTTGAATATTGAATGGATCGACATATGGTTCATCAGTAGCCAACTATAAGGCCATCATAGAAGCTTTGCGACGCTCCTTGGCTTTTGCAACTCTAGCTTTAGCCTCCTCTTGAGCCTGACGTTTAAGTAGGTCAAGTGCTTCTTTCCGTGTTTATGCAGCATGCATCTGTTGAAGCATGGCTTCAGTTAATGGTTCATTGTATTTCTTGAGACGACTTCCATTACTGAAGTTAGGCATTTGCTCACCTTCTAGTGTCTCTAAACGCACTGCACCACTTGGAGTAAGATCATTAATCACGAACGGTCCTAGGCCACGTTTCTTGAGCTTTCTCTTATGCTTCTTAAGTGTGTACAGGAGCACAAGGTCCCCTTTTTTGAATCGGCCAGTTGTTACATTTCTATCATACCATTGCTTCTGTCTCCTCTTCTCGGCATACATCCCCATTACCGCCAATAAGCGGGTCTCATCAAGCTTTTCCAATTCGTCAACGCGTTGTGAAAGCTCATGACCAGTCCAATCCAATTGTTTAGCTACTCGTAGAGTAGGTACAAGAAATTCAATGGGAAGAATTGCATCTAGCCCAAAAGCAAGCTCAAATGGGGTTGTGCCCACAGATGTTTTATAGGCTGTCCTATATGCCCAAAGATCTGAGTGCAACTTTTGCTCCCAATCAGTTCTATGTCCCTCAACAATCTTTGTGAGTACTCTGCAGAGAATCTTGTTAGTACTCTCAGCTTGTCCATTGGTCTGGGGATGATAGGGTGCACAACGCTTGTGAATTACCATAAATTCTTGAAGCAAAAATTCTATGACCTCATTTACAAAGTGTACACCTTGATCACTAACGATCTCAATAGGTAAGCCATAGCGTGTAAACACGTACTCATACAGGAACTTGGCTGTGGTTCTGGCATCATTTTTGACTGTAGCCTTTGCCTCTACCCATTTGGTCAAATAGTCGGTTGCGACTATAATATATTCTGCATGCGTGTGACGAGCTGGAGGTTTAATGGGACCGACAAAATCAATACCCCATTTTGCAAAAGCACGTGTGCTTAACATAGGCCGCAATGGCATATTGTCCTTTGTGATGGGAGGTTTGGTCCTTTGACAATCGTCACAACGTTTTACATATTCTTCGGCATCCATTTGTAAGGTTGGCCACCAAAGCCCAGACCACCTAATCAACTTAGCTGTGGTATTGCCCGAAAAGTGTCCACCCCCAACACCATGTGCATGAGTTAAGATTTTCAAGTAGTCAGCTTCACATACACACATGCGTAAGTTGCCATCCTTGCCCCTCTTGTAGAGTTGGCCCTCTATCAGCATATAGTTTGCCGCTTCAACTTTAATAGAATGCTTTCGATGTTTAGGAATTTTTTGATCCGTATGACCATGCTGAAGATAGTCCACAATATACTTACTCCAACTTGGTGTAGTTGAAATTTGGAATAATGTGACATTATGAATTGGCTGTTGAATTTGACATGAAGCACAGTTACGAACAAATGTTTCAGCATCCGCATGCATGGTAGGCCACCATTGCCCATCTTGAGATATACGTCGCACACAAGTAGTAGCTGATGCATGGATTCCATCGATACCTGCATGTGTCCATTCCAAGATTTCCTCATATTGGTCAGGGTTAGGTATAAGCCGCAACACTCCATCATTACCCTGACGATATAATCTCCCTGAGATTAACTTGAATGGTCACCATAGGTCCACATTAGGACCCGCTAGTTGTATCTGCCCACTTGTCAAAATTTCTAAAATGGATTCAGACCATCTAGGAGCTGTCTCTACAAGGAAAAGTGTTGAATCTAACATATCATCATCCACACCCACAGGAGCTTTGCCAGAGGTGATTCGAGACAAATGATCTGCCCTGAGATGAGTTTTTCCTTTTCGAACTGCCACTTCAAAATCAAACTCAAGAAGGATGATAGACCACCTCACAATCCTTCCAATTGCACAAGGCTTATTTACCAAATATAGCAGTGCTTGATGGTCCACAAAAAATATGAATTTGTTTGCCAAAAGGTAATGGCGAAACTTTTTCACTGCATATATCATGGACAATCCTTCTCTTTCTATTGTGGTGTAATTCTTCTCAGCATTGTTCAACTGTCGACTAGCATATGAGATTGGGTAATCCTTATTATGTTCTCCTGATTGAGCCAAAATACATCCAATTGCAAAGTTTGAAGCATCAATATGGACATGAAAGATTTGGTTCCAATCTGGTGCCCGTAAGATGGGTGCAGTCACTAATGCTTGCTTCAACTTTTCAAAGGATTCCTCACACTCATCAGTCCAATTAGACTTTACAAGAAGAGCATACAATGGTCTGGCTAGGACAGCGTACATGTAGATGAATCTACGGTAATAGCCACAATGTCCCATGAATGTTTGTACCCCTTTAGGGTTGATAGGCCGAGGTAATGAGACAATGACATCAATTTTATCCATATCTGTTGAAATCCCATTGCGAGAAACAATATGGCCCAAAATTATCCCTTGTCTTACCATGAATTTACACTTGTCAGGATTCAAGCATATACGATAAAGTTGACACTTTTGAAACACAAGTCTGAGGTGTTCTAAATGATCATCACGCTCTTGTGAGTGAACACATAAATCATCCATGAAGATCTCAAGAAATTGCCTAAGGTACTCCTTGAATACATGACTCATTAACCGCTGAAAGGTTGCTGGTGCATTTGTTAGAGCAAATGGCATAACACGATAGGCAAAGATGCCATCTTCAGTAGCAAAGGCTGTCTTATGTTGATCCTTTGGATCAATTGACACTTGATTGTAACCGGAGAATCCATCCAAGAAACTATATGCCTTTTTCCCTGCAACTCGTTCGAGAACATGATCCGTGATTGGAAGTGGGTAATGATCACGCACAGTAGCTGCATTTACCTTCTTGAGGTTTACACATACTCAAAGTTTTCCATTTTTCTTGGGCACCACTACAATAGGGGAGACCCATTCAGTGTGTTCAATCTCATAGATAAATTTTGCCTCTAAGAGCTTGTCTATTTCTTCCTTTATCTTCCGTGCAAAATTCTCATTGTAAGTATAAGGACGTTGCTTGGAAGGCTTTGCATCCTCTCGCAATGGAATTGTATGCTGACATATGCTTGGATCAACTCCTTTGAGGTCTTTATAACTCCAAGCAAAAACATCGCGATACTCCTTTATTGTTTGAATTAATAACTTCTCCTCATCTAAGGACAAGTCTGTGGCAATCCACACATAGCAAGGCTCTTCTCCTGGCTTAGCAATATCAATCTTTTTTGCATCTTCTGGACCATCATATGAAACCCCTGGCACGCATGGTTTTTGTCGCATGGGCTGTTGAAGAACAATCTTCCGATCTTGAAGAGTGTACTATGTGAAATTGGGAGGAACATTGAGACCTTGTTCTTGTCCACTTGAGTCTTCACTCATTGAAGACCATGCGGTTTTGAGCTCTCCTTTGCCATCTTGCATTGGATTTTTTTGTTCAACCGTTGTCTTTGCACTTCCGACACTCTCTTTTGAATCGGTTTTAGACTTGAGTTTTGGTTTTTGTTTCTTCGTTTTTTTACGATTTTTGCTAACAGTTTTTAGCTTTTCTCCTGCGCTTGGAATCCATCTGATCGTTTTACTTGGTCTTTGATACTATCTTGTGCTTGGACATAGTATAGATATCCGTTCTTTCCTGAGAAGTGAGGTGGTGGTCGAGAGTGTTCACTCTTAGACTCCTCCTTTTCTTTTTGTAGACTCTCACGTCGTTCCCTTTCATCTTGTTTACAGATTCTTTTATGGCTCTTACAGCATTTACGTTTAGGTCGGCTTCGAGGGATCTCTACTTGAACCTCCCTTCCTCTCAAGAGTAGGCGTGCCTTTCCTAACTCTTCCTCAGGGATTGTCACATCATTATTAAAATCAGAGTCCCATCCGTCTTCCTTATCAGCATCATTAGCATATTCGAGTGTTAAATCCTCCACTGAGACTTCCTCGACATGCAGAGCTGTTGTGGATGTATCCCTATAGTACAAATCATCTAGAAGGGCATGTGGTTGTACCATTCGTATAGAAATAATATCATATCCATCTGAGTCACAAAATTGAATTGGCTTTGGTAAAGCACATGTCGATAATGTTGCAAGGACATGACTCCATTCTAGTGGATCAATTAAATGCTCAGGGAAGGGTTGTGGAATGTATGCCTCATTTGATACACTTCGATTACCCTTAAGTCTCTCAGTGTTGAAATCCCTACATGAGGCTCCACACATCCACAGATCTTCTCGCCTGTCTGACAATGTAACTCTTGAGCCCTCAGATGAAGCAGAATCAAACTCATCTATTGGAGACCTTGTTACATCACGATATGAGTGATTCCCTAGGTTGACTCTTGTGATGACAGAATCATGTCGGAGGTACAAATAATTGTATCCCCAAATCTTGAATCATTTGAAATTGTCGCATGAATGGTCTACCCAATATCACTTCATAGTTTGGATGTTTTCCAAAATCCACTACTGCAAAGGTGTGCTCATATTCAATCCCACATGTGGTGACCAATATGTTCTCAAGCAGCCTAAGGGGATGTTCTAAGCTTCCATCTGCTAGCTGCAAGCACATCCTGGTACTCCTAATAGCTGGTTTGTCCCACTTTTCCCAAATGGACCTTGTCACAATGCCCACTCCTGCACCACTATCAAGTATTGCAGTTGAAGGTTTCGCACTTCTAATGGGAGGATAGCATTTCCCTGATCATCCTCACAAAATTTTCCTACTTTGTTGATAGGAACTGGCATAACATGCTTTGTCTCAGGGTATATAGTACACTCATGGTGACCCTTTTGTAGCAATACCTGCTCTGACAAACATGTGGCAATATCATTCCACAACTCAGGTCGAATTTTTATCAAATCAAGCAAAGGTAAGGTACAAGCCACTGGTGCTGACAAAATAGCTTGCACGATACTCGTATCCTTCTCCTTTGTCAACCTTTTATGCATGGAGGGTATCCTCAAGGTTTGAGAACAATTCTCATATTCTCCCAGATATGATGGTAAGGTTTTCATTGTATGCTTACTTCTAGGAGAAACAATTGTTTGAACTTCCTCTTGGGCGTCCAGAATTGTTTTCCGTGCCCCTGGTAAAATCCACCTCAGAGAATGGAGGCGAACTAATAGAGGACATGTTCTCATTAACTTTCTCATGAACTGCAGCCCACATCTCATTTGCCATGTCCGCATTAGCATCAATAACTTCATCATTGCATGGGAAGACAAGGCTAGGTGGTGGCAGAATACCTCCTTTCAATTGGGTGTCAATTGGTGCACACCTTTCGCTATGAGCTTGTGAAATGAGCCCACTTTTCATTTCCCGACTTGATGATACTTCTGGTATGGTTTCTAATGTTGGCTTAATAGAGGTTGGGCCCCGAGGAATTGGTGGTGGTGGTCCCTCAAGTATTGACTGAGCTTCCCTAATGAGTTGCTGATGTACAGCTAGATTGATCTTCTCCTCACGAGGGTTTGGGTATTCTTGAAGCTTCTTGGGTAGCTCAGATAAAGCTGCAATGCGACTTCTATGAGCATCAATGATGGCATCTAGAGTCTCATTCACCTTATCCACAAAAATAGAACCCCCAGAACTATCCTCGGTCGTACTAGTCTCATCTTGTTTAGCACTAGGCCCAGGTTGAGGTTGATGTTCCTCATGCACTTCTTGGGATGTAAAAGTTTTATCCCTCATGTTTTGTTTAGAGGCTTCTTGAGAACTAGTGGATGCACTTTTAGTTTGCTTGTTTCGGCTCTTCTTCCTCCTAGTGGTTTTTTTCTATTGGACTGTAGGGTCTTGTCCACTAGATTTGCCTTTGCATCCCTAGTTCGAGGTGTCTCATCAGTCTATATTTCAGCATTTCGTGTCTGTGATCTAGTCATGACTCTAAGTGGCACGACATCCTCATTCTCAGATGAAGGTGGTGATGGAACTGCCCCTACAAGGTTGAGTGAGACCCTTGGTTGAGAGGTGCATTCCTCATGTGGTTTCAGCAGACAATCCTTTGGGAAGTGTTCTAAACAACACCCTAGACAATATCTTTCAATTGGTGGAAACTGTTGTACTGTTGTATTGGATCGAGATGCTTGCCTTGAGCGATGTGGACAATCACGAGCCCACAATGGGGTTCTCCGCACTCATAACAGGGGCCCATTAGTTTGGCTTCTACTTTCCTTTGCTGCCATTGACCTGAGGGGCCTGGAGTCCTAGGTTGGTAGCCGCCTAGCAACATTAAAGAGTTTTGTTCCCCTGGTTGAGTCTCCAGTGCTGGGCTTGGGTATGCGGGACTTTCAAAGAGATTTTCCTTGGATGAATATGATGCGTATTCCTCCTCCACATAGCCTGGGTTTACCAAGTCTCTACACATATTTGAATTGTCGTAGTCCACAACCCTTACAGGAGCAGTCCCAAGAGCAGGAGGTTGAGCACCAAGAACAGGTCGTGCTTGCTCTTGTGCCATCGGTGGCTTACGTTCAAAATTAGTATACTGTTGATACATTTGTGGAGCCACTCCTCCCCTTGGCTGCTCACGCTCATGTCTCATTCTTGCAATGCGAGTACATTCCTGTGTGGTGTGGGTAAAGTTCCAAGCACAGGCTTGGCACCACTTCTTTGTGGGTTGGTTTGTGACTAGAGGAGAAAAGGTATTACATTCCTCGGTTTTATGGTTACCGCCACATGCTCCACAAAGATGAGGACCTATAGGAAGTACACTCCTCATTCTCTGCTGCTGTTGTTGTGGCTGCATGGGTGGACGATAGGTCTATCCCAATCTCCTTAGTACTAGGTTAGCTATTTGGTCTGGATTTACTAGCGCGCTAGACCCTGAACTTTGGTCATCACCCCACTGATCTCTAGGTTTCACCTCAGGGTCAGAACCATCTTGGAATTTGAAGTTATCGGTGAAATCCATAGCATCATGGCAACACTCATTAAAATTTGTATGCTTCTTCGCATAGATATGTGTATGTAGTGTTGAATTTTTGAGTCCTTTTAAGAAGAGAGAAATTAATCGACTTTGGGCGGGCTTCTCATCTTCTGGGCAACGATTAATGTACTGCTTCATTCTATTTACACAGTCTCTAACACTCTCATTCTTGCCTTGCTTGAAAGAGTAGATGTGTGCTACCATGTCATGTTGAATTCCCATCAAGGAAAAAGCAACAATGAATCTCTCTTCCAAAACTCGTAAAGAAGATTTCTCTAAAGCCTCTAGTGCCTGAAACCAGCAAGGGCCTTTCCCTCAAGAGTCAGTCCAAATCCTTCAATTTGAGTATGCTTGTCAGTCAGCTCGAACTGCTTGTCAGTCAGCTCAAACTGCTTGCTACATGGTCGTATGGATCTCCCGACCCTTCGTACTTCTTTACCAGTTTCTGAAGAGTTGATGGCCTTACTTGTCTTGAATACTCATCATAGGGCCTACGGCCTCTCACTCTCAGTGGTGGGAATTGTTCCTCTTTGGTAAGATGGTCCACATGCATCCAAAATTGGTGTGGGTCCCTTATTACCAGCTTCACCAAACCCCTCCAAAGATCTTGTCACCCGCATTTCAGGAGGTGCATTTATGGGAGGCCTAGTTGGCTCCCCTCTCCTCCGATTGTCATAGTGAGAAAGATGTGTCATAGTGAGAAAGATGTTGTTGTTGTGTGACCTGTGGTCGCACATTTGGTGTAGGACTATATCTTGGTGCTAGAGTTGGGCTACTAGCAGTGGTCCACTTTGATATTGAGGGTCCCTCTCTAGTGAACTCTCGTAGGGGAGGAGCAACAGTTTCTCCAAGAAAGGCTGTCTCTCCTGGTTTAGCTGTATTTGTTGAGAACACTTCCATGAATAATGGTTGTCCTTTTCACGTGAGCTCCCGAATCTCCTTCCAATCTAAGGTTCGGTATTCATTGGCCCATTTATCAATTATTCGGTTCATGTGTCCTGCAAGCTTCTCAACTACCACCACCAGTGCTAGAGGAAGATCGAGCTGTGGCAATCTAGTTGTGGCATAATATCCCTCTAACGAGTCCGTATAGACCTCTTGAAGTGGGTCATCTTGTAAGACCTTTGTCACTGGAATTTGTCGTACAAACTCCCATTGGTTCTCAGCCCCCTGATCCATTTTGCTCTTGCCTTTCCTATCCCTTTCCAAATTTAGATCTACAAGAAGTAAATCATCTATGGATGGCTTTGAGGACTGGGCATTGGAGGGTCCAGGCATGTCCGGCTCAATGAGCCAGTCATCTCTAGACTCCCTTGCTTTGGAAAGCTTCGATAAGTCTAAGAACTCGGTTTTATAGAGCTCCCCTAATTTGTCTACATTTTCTGGATGGTAGGTGACTTCGTAGCGAACACCATCTCCACCCATGTACATGTTACCCTGGTCATTGACTAGAGGTGCTCTATCAAGTTCTGAGAAAATGTCTGCGATCTTAACAAGATACCGTTGTTGTGGATCCCTAAAGATCTCAGCTCCTTGAGCGTTCGTGTAGACATATTGGAGTCTCACATTGAGTGTTAACCCCATGGTGTCGGCTTCAAATGGATTTAAAGATCTTGTGGGTGTCCTGTTTGGGGCTAAGGGATGACTATTTGACGGCCCTAGATTGTCCATGGACAATGAGCTAGTTGTTCTGGAGGAAAGGGTATCGGATTGGGATTCAGAAAGGGTTTCAGTAATATCTGCCAAATTTCCTACCGATTGGGTCCCACTTTCCTGCGTAGGTACTCTAGAAGGTGCCCTAGGCCCTATGGCAGAATCTATAAGACGTCCCGACCGCAAGTGCATAAGGTCAATTTTTTTTGTTTTTTTTATGTTTTTTTTTCCTTTTTGTTTTTGTTTTTATTTTTTTTATTTTTTATAAATATATATATATATATGTATATATATATATATATATATATATATATATTACCCTACCTAACCACTAATTTAAAGGCAACTAAAATGAGTACGTGTGGTGTAACTATCTATCTTATTTTTTATTATATTTTTTTAAATGATTTTTTTATTTACTTTTTTTTCTCTTTTCCTAATTACAAAAAATATGAATCACGCTAAAAAATACTAATTATGCACAAAATTACAAAAATTTTAAAACAATGTAAGTTACCCTAATTATGCAAAAAAATTAAAAAAAATAAAAAATTACAAAATATGCAAAGAATATGGATTCCTTAAAAAAAACACATAATTTATAGAATTTTTTTTTTAAAAATTTCTATTTCTTTTCTTTTATTTTCATCCTTTTTCTTTCTTTTGTTTTTTTTTGTTTTTTTGTTTTTAACTAATAGATTTCGTACCAATTACAAAAAATATGAATTACGCTAAAAAAATTTACTAATTATGCACACAATTTACAAAAATTCTTAAAAAAATGCAAGCTACTTTAATTATGCAAAATTTTACAGAAATTTAAAAAATAAAAAATGGACTCAAAATACAAACACTATAATTGTTTTCTTGTTTTTTTTAAATATATATTTTTTTGATTTTTTTCTCTCTCTTTTTTTTTTTTTAAAAAAAAAATTATATTTTTTTTATTGTTTTGTTGTTTTTTTTAATTATTATTTTTATTTAAAAAATACAAAAAACATGAAAATTTAATAAAAAAGAATTAAAAAAATAAAATGAACCAACCTTATCCGCTCGCCGCCTCGCCGGATTCTTCGCCGGCGTGCACGTGCTTCTCTTCGCTTCCGCCGCTTTCCCTCAGCTACCTTCCACTCCACTGCTGCCCTCTTTCCACGCTGCTTCTCTTGCTCTGTTTTTTTTCACTCGGCCAACTCCTTCGCTTTGCACGCTTCCACCCAGTCAGCTTCGCCCTGCAGCCTGTGCTCCTCTTATGCTGTTGCGCCACTTCTCTTGCAGCTACCCACACGGACTCTCAACCAACTGTCACCAGTCACCAGTCAACCACCGCTTCGGCCACGTCAGCTGCTGCAGGTCACAGCTTCGCCTTCGCTTCCGCCGCTCTCCCTCAGTCGCTCTCCCTCAGCCAGACGCCTTCCACGCTTCTGCGAGCCGCGCTTGCTTCTCTTGCAGCTACCCACACGGACTCTTCTGCAAGCTGCGCCTAATGCAGACGCCCTCCCCCACAGCGCTTCGCCTTCGCTTTCAGCTGACCGCCCAACAGCTACAACGTATAAGCCGGCCGCCCAACTGCTGCAACTTTTAAGCTGGCCGCCCAACAGCTGCAACGTATATATATATGTATATATATATATATATATATATATTTATTTTTATTTTTCTTTGCTGCGCCTCCAACGACACACCTCTTACAGCCCGTCTCGTCGGAAAATACAAAAACAGAAACCACTTGAACCTACTTAATGGCGGGATTACTCTACCGCAATGGGGTTTTAATTTTAATTTTAATTTTTTTTACTTCTAATCAAAAACAGAAGACACACAAGGCGCCCTTGAGATCACACACTCAATGCCCTTGCAAACTCTACTCTAATCTACCCTAATCCACGATTTTGCAATCAATGGAGCACTTAGTAAGAAGTAATGGTTAACACCCTTCACTAACTTAGGTGTTCGTTCCCCGGCGCAGCGGCGCCATTGTTTGGGACATCATAGCATAGCGGAGGCTACACTCCAACCCACACACTTTGTCAATCCGTGAATGCAACCCGGTTAACGCATAGAGGCTATCCCGAATGGGAGAAGATTAGTTAACCACACACTAATGACTTCTAATCCTACTCAATCCTTCTTCAACAATCAAGCAATCAATCGTTGATTCCTTCTCAATCTAACATAATCAACGCATCAAGATTAGGCTACACTTAAGCACAAAAATACAACTTATGCAAAGAATCTAACATGCAAAGAGCTATCACACAAGCCTCAACTACACATCATTTCATGCACAAGCTTCATCACATGCACTCTACAATTCACAAATCAGATTTTAGCATCAAAACATCATTACAAAATCTAGATTAGCAAGTGTGTAGACCACAACCTCAAATCATTGAATACGTAGAGAATAGAGAGTACAAGATTGAAGCAAGAATGGAGATGGAGAGCCTTGGGAGAGCACATGAGAAGGAGCTATGGAGCAAGCTCTCTCTATGAGCCTCTCAACCAAATGACCAAAGAGTCCTCCTTAGCTCTCAAATGGGCCACTTTTTATACAAAAACTCTAAAACTCCCAAAAGTTCCCATGTGGGATTATTGTCAAGCCCACTCCCACATTCATCTACAACTTGGAACTCTTTACAAGAGCCCTAAGTGTCTTTTTTGTTGCATCCTTGCATTGATCTTCATTCGTCATGCAACAACAATGCTCTCTTGTAGATGCTTAGCTTCTTTTTTAGACTCTCTTGTAGATACTTAGCTTCTTTTTTAGCCTCCACTAAGGGTTTCATTTGATCTTATGGGTTCATCTTCCATCTCATGGGATGAGTTTTCCATGTTCATAGGTTTACCTTGATGGTTTCATTCCTTTTCTAAATGTAGATGTGATATGTGTCCCAATCGTGAGCTATTCTATTTTCTCTTATGAAGGGTCTACCAAGGATGTAGTCATAGGAATTGGCCCGCCAGGAAAAGTTCATCACCACAAAAGAGTGGCAAAAACTTACACCAAAAGTCTTTATTCTCAAATTTCATAAAAGTCCCATGGGTTTTGCTATGGCCTCATCAATGACTTGACTATTAGATTGGTAGTGTCAAGTGAAGGATACCCCCACTTCTCCTAGCACTACTTGGAAATGATACTAACTCTAGCCCCTCATTCTAGGATGGTTGTGTCGTCCTAATTATCCTTTTATTTTAAAGGGAGGATAACATTCATGTCATCACTCTCAAATTAGTGTCCTAGCTTATTCACCAATACTTTTGAAAAAGCTTTGTGACTACCTCTTTCCTGGTGGGTTTGCATGATCCAACTCATCAAGGAGTCTTGGAGTGGTTGTTGCTTCCATACATACTCTTAATATTTTGTCTATCCAATTCTTTAGGTCCTTCCATAGGCTTGGTCTTCCTTGCAAACAAGGAGCCAATAGAAATCTAAACTTGGGAGAGGAAAGGAAGGTGGTGAGTCTTGCTATGTCTTTAGGTGTATATCCACCATTATCACTTACATAGCTTTTGGGTCTAGTAATCGTATATAGAATATGTATATGCCCCTTTGAGTGTGGCACTCTTCCATCATCACCCAAGAGTTTGAAGGCATGGCTTTAAAACTTTTTTCCTCATCTCCAAAGCCATGTTTTGAGTCTCCTTGGGTTACGGAACAAACTAGTACTTTTCCTGATCTTCTTTGAGTAAGGTGAATGTGGCCTCTACATGGGTATCCACTCCAATAACTATGGGAGATTCCACATCTATTTGTGCTTAGCACATGCCCTTACTAGTTCCTAGGCTACTTTTAGCCTAATTTTTTCCTCAATCTATATTTTTCCATCTTCTTAGGTAGGTTGCTAGGGTCTATGACTAGCTCATCCTAATCCTAGGTGATGAGCTAAGGATTCACTTCTCCCTCTAAAGAGGATGAAGAGATGTTGGAAACTGGATCCTCACCTGAACCCTCTTGATTTATCATGTGGTTTTTCCTTGTCCTATCTTCTTGGATCTTCATCTTTTGGTCTTAGGGGTGACTCCATAATTTTTTTAAACTTCGTTAGCTCATAGGACTTTGGCTAGTTTTTTTGCCCTTCGAGTACGGGAATCTAGAGCTTGTCTAGCTTTGTGATGAGAAGTGTGGCTCTCCTCCTCTTTTACATTCTAATCACCAAATTGATAGGAACTGTTTGTAACAGCCCATCCGTGATTCTTAGAAAGTTAAGGTTTGTACTTCGTTTATGCTCTTGGGCATGCTCTTAATTGTAAATCCTTATATGTGTGGTCAAAGCTATAACCCATGTGTGCAAAGTGGTGATGTTGCTATCATAGCCCTCTTGATAGGACACTCTGCCACCCAACCAGGTCCATTGCATTGATAGCACTATACAATGGCGACATACAGGATCCTAAGGTAGCATTGATGACCCTCCCCTTATTGGAGTGCACTACAGCTATGTAAATAGGGTAGACATTATCACCATCTTGAATGTAGTGACTTATGATTTGACTTGGGGGGACTTTGAGCCTCTAGGGTTTCTAGGTAGTTAGCATTGACCCTATTCCCTCTTCCTCCCCCTCATGTATTTCTACCACGGTCAATTGGTTCATGGAGGTCACTCAGGAAAAGGGTGGTTATCATAGCAACATTGTTGAAGGTGGTAGGGGTAACTCTAGGAATCTTAGCACTCCTCTTTGAGGCATGTTCTTCCCCGATAAGTGAGGTACGTTTGCAAGCATGGGCCTTGCTAGTTGTTCAGGTAGCAAAGCCAGGTGGTGCATAGGTGAAGTTGGTACAACTAGCATGGCTCTACTCTACTTTTGAGGTTGTCTCTTATAGCAATGGGTAGTATCATGGTTACCCATCCTCATGCAGTACGCATACTAGATTCCTCCTTGACTTGGTCTTAGTTCTTTGCTTGTATGGCTAGCATGGCATATCGAACACCAGACCACTAAACCAACTCACATCTAGGGTGTAGATATAGGTGACCTATGTTGTCTTTTCTTACCCTGACCTTCCATTGCTCTGTCATTTGCTACATGAGTGTCTTCTATAGCTGGTGTGACCTATGGCTCTTTCCCTTTATCATAATCTTTGAAGGCACTATGCCAAAAGATGCTTTAGATGGGGTTCCTTTAGGGAGATTCCTTAAGATGTTCCCATGAAGTTATCATCAAAGTTGGCAGTTCTACTACATGGCTCAAATTTTTTATGTTTTTCTAAGTACAAGGTGTTTATGCAAGGTCGAATCAAGGATCCCTTCTAGGAATCTCCTAGTTAGTTGTTCACATCAACAGAGAACTTATCATTGTCAAAACATCAAAGAGTGGAGGTATCTCACTCTGTTGATTTATTATAATGGATTCCTTCTCCTACTACTTGCGTTGTAAATTTGATCGACTAGGGGTTCCATCAGGTTCCTTGTTGGTGGGTTTCCTGACAAGAATACCCAATCATGAAAGTTGTCTTTAGGGTGCCAAGTCAGCCTTATCTTTTGGTATTAATGATCAGAACCACTGACACCCCTTCCCTTCCATGGTGAAGCCAAAGGCACCCACCCACCCTTACCACATCATCAAGCCAACTGCATATATCACACATTTGATCAAACACTTCCAACTATGCAATGGGATTCTTTGGTCGCATTGAACTTTGGCATCAATTTTAGGATTTTCATAGGTTTAGTAATATTTTGATGTCTAAGGTTTGGCCCAACTAGAGGTGGTATTGTTGTGAGCCTCATTGCTGACCCCTCCCTATTTGGGCTATAAATATTTTCAGTGGTCAGAGTAACAGGTAGTGGGGCTATGAGTGATATTATGGGTATGGGTAGGCCAGTGGTGGCACGACATATAATGTTTCCCTTACCCTAGAGGCAAGTTATATCCGTATAAAGCTAGGTTGTACTAAGGTGTGTATGCCCCTCCTGATGTCGGGTCTAGCTCCATGCTCTATGATGTAATATTCCCATCAATAACTATGGTAGACTCTTCAACCCTAGTATAATGGGTTATTGTTGTTACAGTCCCAATGGTCATAATGATACTAAATACCCTGCACTACTGCTAGTACCAGGTCTATAGGTCTCCACATTATTTCAAACACTCCAAGGTTTATGTTTTGAGAAATAGCCAAGCCAAAGGCTACTGACATAACTACTATTTATGCGTCCATGCCAACTGTGGTTCTAGAAGGGACTGTTCCTTGCTCTACTAGGTTGGTTCTTCTTGTTCATGAACTAGACTAGTTAGAGTCTATATCAAGAGTGGATTCATCCATGTTTTTCCTCTCTAGATGGTGTCCTCTTACTTGCTGGGCAATTTGACGATTCTTTGATTTCCACTCTTCCAATAAAACTCCTTTGAGTGGTTTTAGGGGATCCGGGTACACCAATCTCTTGGTCCATATACGAGGCTCAAAAGAGATAATCTCCCCTAGTAATAGGCCTTACTAAAGCATCTTTTCGATCGCTATACTCTATGACTAGGGTTGCTTGGCTCCTATGAGGTCCTAGGGCTAATGATGATGCAAAGATTCCTCTTGAGAAGGTGCTCTTGATTTAGCATCATTTGAGGCACTCTCTTCTAGCAGGGGATTGAGTCCAAAAAATCCTTCTTGATCTTGTGTACATGTAAGGGTGCTTAGCCTTAGAGCACACCCTTTATCGAGACAAGTCACGTGGTGGTCCTAGAATTTTCAGATTCAGCTGTATTTTTAAGTTTTTAGTCTCTGTTTGACTTGTGAACATGTGTTCACAAGTTGCGAATGTGCACTTGCACTTGGATATGTATGTGGCTAGTGAGTTGAAAATGTGTTTGTTTAGTGAGTTGAGAATGGGCATGGCTAGTGAGTTGTGAGCATACGTGGGGATCTACGAATGTACATGGCCCCAGGAAAGATAGGAACTGTAAGATTCCTCCCCAGCCTCTCAAAATGTCCAGCATATTCCCCTGTAATCAATTCCCTCTTCAGAAATATAAGAGATCTCGTCTCTGCCTATTTTGACATAGAGAGAGAAAATATTCTAGAGAGAGAATATTCAGATCATGAATATTTTTGGATAGAAAAAAAACTCATCTTATTAAAATAAGTTCCCCTGAAATAGAAATTCAAAAAGAACTTTCCAATGTGCAATTAGAATTAATTGAAAATGGATATGAAGGACCTTAGCCTAAGGGTCTAGATTTTAAGAAATTATTGGATTATGGTCCAATTAAGGTTCCTATGGGCCAATAGCATCAATCCATGTGTAGGGAGGAGATAAATCCAATTTTGTAAAAGAAGATACCCAAAAATGAGTAAATGCTCACATAAGATGAAGAGTTGACTATGTACAAGGTTTATTAAAAAGAAACTATGAGTAATATCAAAAATATGAGATATTTTGGGTATCCAAAAATGAGTAAATGCTCACATAAGATGATTAATGAATGGTAGTAAAGAGTTACATAATTTGATGAATGCTATTGAAGTTAATTGATTAATGATAGTTAAGAGTTACATAAATTTCCATTTATGTTTAATTCAAATGGTTTTTATGTAATTTCTCTCTCTCACTCAAGAAATGGTCATACTCATGACCCAGTCTCAATCCAAATGAAGCTTTTCATAAAGTTTTTTCTTAATCCAAGATTAATCTATACTTGAGGTCAAATTAATGGCTTTTTTCTATGCTTTTAGTTTATGTATTTCATGAATATTGATGATTCAATCCATTATGGATTAATTATCCAATTAGGGATCATTCTAATTATTTCCTTAATGATAAGCTTTATTCCCTTAGAAAATTTGAGATTTATCAGTCATAGCAGCGGAGCTATGGCAAACTTTTTATAAAAAATACGCATAAAATAATTTCATTCAAATCATGAAAAGAGGACTTCCTACCATATTCTAGGAATTATCATCCTAGATTAATTGAAAGATATTCATTGTAAGCCTATAGAAATTGATTTTTATATTATGCATAATTGATTTTCATGCATAGAGGTATGCATAAAAGATTATTATTTTAACATAAAAGTGTTACTTTTATCATAATAAGATCTCATGCATAGAGGTATGAATAAAAGATTATTATTTTAATATAAAAGTATTACTTTTATCATATTTGAAATTCATGCATAGAGGTATGCATAAAAGATGATTATTTTATTATAAAAGTGTGACTTTTATCATAATTGAATTTCATGCATAGAGGTATGCATAAGAGATGAATATTTTATTATAAAAGAGTTACTTTTAGCATAATTGAATTTCATGCATAGAGGTATGCATAAGAGATGAATATTTTATTATAAAAGAGTTACTTTTAGCATATTTGAATTTCATGCATAGAGGTATGCATAAGAGATGAATATTTTATTATAAAAGTGTTACTTTTAGCATAATTGAATTTCATGCATAGAGGTATGCACAAAAGATATGGGAAGTGATAAGATGTGATAAGATGCATATGAGATGAGTTAGGATGTGATAAGATGAGTTAAGAAGTGATCGGATGTGTATGGGATGAGGTAAGAAATGTATGTGATGGGATAAGATGTATATGGGCTGTGATAGTGTGAGATTATGGATGTGAATGTGGAGGTGGATGTATGCATGTAGATGTGAATGTGAATGTGGATGTATGGATGTGAATGAGGATGTGGATGTAGATGCATGGATGTAAATGTGGATGTATGCATGTAGATGTAGATGTATGAATGTGAATGTGAATGTTGATGTGGATGTATGCATGGAGATGTGGATGTATGCATGTAGATGTAGATGTATAGATGTGGATGTGAATGTGGAGGTGGATGTATGCATGTAGATGTAGATGTATGGATGTGAATGTGAATTTGGATGTGGATGTGGATGTGGATGTGGATGTATCATGGAGATGTGGATGTATGCATTTAGATGTAGATGTATGAATGTGGATGTGGATGTGGATGTATGCATGTAGATGTGAATGTACGCATATAGATGTGGATGTATGGATGTGAATGTGCATGTAGATGTGGATGTGAAAATAGATGCATGGATGCAGATGTGGATGTATGGATGTGAATGTGGATGTGGATGTGGATATATGTATGGATGTGAATATATGATATGTGATGTGAAGGAATCTGAAGTGATGAGATGGAAAATGATGTGATGGGATGAGTACACATATAAATGGAATGTGGAATAAGTAATGTGGATTGATGAGCGATAATGTGGAAAAATGAGAGTTTATATAGAAACTGTATTTGTAAACTGTTTGTAAATACTGTTTGTAAATGGCTGTTTTATGTCAAGAATGCTGGGGAAGCATTTTGACCGTCTTGTGATTAAGGTCGTGGAGACCTAACTGATAAAGTTGCAACTGCTGACGGAGAGTCAATGGTGGACGTCTCGCGTAGCAAGGTCGGCCGAGGTCTTGACCAGCCTCGGTTCGATTAAAATGGTGAGCTTCCGGTACGGTGGATGAGGGACCAAGGAAGCGGCCTATGAGTGAAGCGCTAGGTCACCTGCGAAGGATCCTAGAGGGTGCTGAACATACGGTGCTCGGGCTCTGGGTCGCCTAGGATACCCACGCGTGCATCGAGGAAGATATTGGAACAAGGAGTAAGAGTTGTTTTTTGAAACCGGGCATGGATCTGGTTGATTGACCTTGTTGGTCTTCAATGGATGAGTCCATGGCTCTTTATATGGATCTGTTGGTTGATCTTGCTGATCTTCAACGAGAGTCCATCTTGATAAGTGATTATATTGCCGAGTATTATGGGCTAGGAACTATTGAAACGGCCCCTGAGTGGATAGGTGGTGAGCGTTCTAGTTGTGCCAATGATGCCATAGATACTCTGATGAAGGAATGATGGGAAATTTGAGAATCAACCGGATAATTTGGAAGACTGTGATCAGTGGTACTATGGTTTCATTAAAGGATTGTTTTAAAGTTAGCTGATGCTAAGAAAAAGGAAATTTCATATTGGGTGTGTAAGTGGTGTGCCTAATTTTATGTTTGCATGAACTTCCGGCTAGGGGGCCTTGGAACTCTTTTCCTTGGTACCCGGGACAAAACCTAACCAAATTCCAAATTGGATCCCATCACTACAGTGGTTGGGCGGTTGGCTAACCCATGGGATCGGATGGGGTTAGGCTGGACTGATGGATCCATAAATCGAGACTCAACTTTTGTTATTACGATAGATAAAGTAAATCCCGGACTGTAATTGTTCTATGGATAGGAATCAACGGCTGTGCCTCTTGAATGGGGAAAAAAGCGTTGATCCCAATGATCCAAGTGCAAGTTTCTTCCTTGATCTGACCAAGTATCTTATAGACGTAATTGGATCAGCTTGATCAGAAATGATCTTGACTACGTTAGAGTAAAAAGTTATCCTGGTGGAATCGCCCGTGCTTTCCGGTAAAGGAAGTTTTTTCGGGTTCGGTTTTGGAACAACCGGCGGATTAGTCTCTTATCCAGATATCCGTGGGTGAGGCCCCGAATGTGGGACCCCTGTCCCGCGCCAGAAGTGCTACTTCAGCTCTGCCAGTACCTTGAATCCGTTGCTCGGTGAGAACAGGGATCTCACAGTTGGTATCAGAGCATTTGGTTAATGAGGATCAACCGAGAAGCCAAATATGTCAAAAATTTATCAGGATCACAAAAAGGTTGTAATTGTTTGATATAATTCATACAAATTGATATTCAAACTAAAATTCATAATTTGGTAATGGGATCTTCAGATGGAAGTACCGCAATTATTTAGAACCCTGACTTGCTTGAGGCCTAGACATGATGGTATTTACCTTATAATTCCAAGGGCCGTGACTACCCGTATATATCGAGAGTATAACTGCAGCTCTTTACTGACAGTATATACGAGTAAATCTAAGACTTAAAATTATAAGCGTTAATGCTATCCAGATGATGATTTCGAATGTGGTTGATATGATTTTTAATTTTGTTTGAGAATTGATGAATTGATTTGGATTCTAATTGAAAAAAATGATGATTTCTGAAATTTAGTTGAAATGTAATAAGCTGAGCGAAACCACAATGAGCATGAATGGGACGAGTCCCTGTGATGATAGTCATAACTGGAATGATGATAATGAATTCACCAAATCACTATGAGATTAGTGGATTGTGCTGTCAAATTGCTACTGTTAACTCTTGACTCGGTAGATCAAGTTAAGGGATGACAAATTGAGAACTTGCTTGTCTGAAAATTCTGTGGACGAATGTTCATAAAGAAATTTTTTGGTCTAATGAACCATTATCGTGTTGAAGATATGAATGATATGATTGAATGAATTGTTATTTATTGATGAGTTCTATTTAAGGGATAATTATCCCCGTATTCTGTTGGGTTGACCAGAATATAAGGAACCCTAGAATAAATTGGATCTTAAGAAAAAGAGTTGTCCTCTACTTGGCGAGATGAGGACATCTCGCACTTTTCAAGTGGGGTAGAATGTAAGATTCTTCCCCCAGCCTTCGAGGTATACAGGAGTAAGAACCTCCCTTTCTGATCATATATCTATTCTCTCTCTAAAATAAAAGAAAGATTCTGTTTAAAAAAGGAAGAACCTTTCCCCAGAATACTTCTCAGGAGTCCCACCTGTTTTAAGGATTCGGAACAATGAGTTCAGAAGTGAGAATCGATGTTTTGGATATCAAGGTTTTGGTCTTCATTCGAGTACGACCCAAAAGAAGTTCTTTATCTCTTGGAAAGTATAAGAAGTTATCCCCCAGATATTGTGGACCAAAGAAAGTAGGTAACTTAGCCTACGAACTTCTTTTATCTCCTCATCTCAAAGTTCTTAATGCCTTCTATAGAAAAATGTGCCAAACCCAAATCATGGAAAGACGGTAAATCTTTAGTGGCAAGTTACCGTCGGCTTCTAAGTTACGCTAGCTCCTTCCTTTATATAAGTCGTAACTTTTACTTGTCGCTCACAGTAATCTTACTCCCATCGACATTCTTTCTTTCTTAATCTCCTTCATGGCTTGGCAACAAGAATTAGTTTTATCCATGATGATTTCTCACCTTCAAGACGCAAGTGAGTCTGTGAAGAAGGATTTTATAGAACAGTATGAGCGCTCACTTTTCCCTCACTTGGGAACTTCTGTAGCTCAGACCAAATGGCGGACCTATCAAGACATAACTAGGGTAACACCCTGGGGTCAGCAGCACTTTCGTAACAATGTTCGCTTGGCCATGGTTATTGAAGCTTTGGGTTTGGGTCCCCGATACTACTGCGTCATGAGATCAAGGCATCTTGGGTTTTCTGAGCGGGTCTTCTTACTGGCGTGTTTTCTTCCTCATCAGAAGATATGTCTTTACCCCGTTTTTGGCTTACCTCTCAGAGGTCCTTTTGTTACATCACCTCATACCACTGAGATAGGTGCGGCAATAACCAACAGAATTACTCCCATAGATGAGTTACCTTATACGTGCGCAGCTTGTGAGTGCTGCTTTTGTGATCATATGATGGACGGGCTTATGGAAGTGTAAAGAGTTCTTCTATCTTTGCTGTATATGTTCCAAGAATGAATAAAGTTTAAATATTGTTCTTGTCTTGACCCTTACTCTCTTTGAGACTTTTTTTATTGGTGGTTAATCTTAATTAAATCTTTCTCTAAGTCTCATGTTCGTGCATCTTGCGAAATTATCCCAAGTTTGCGAGATGAGGACATCTCGCGTTTTTCAAATGGGAGAGAATGTAAGATTCCTCCCCAGCCTCTCAAAATGTTCAGCATATTTCCCTGTAATCAATTCCCTCTTCAGAAATATAAGAGATCTCGTCTCTGCCTGACATAGAGAGAGAAAATATTCTAGAGAGAGAATATTCAGATTATGAATATTTTTGGATAGAAAAATAACTCATCTTATTAAAATAAGTTCGCCTGAAACAGAAATTCAAAAAGAACCTTCCAATGTGCAATTAGAATTAATTGAAAATGGATATGAAGGACCTTAGCCTAAGGGTCTAGATTTTCAGAAATTTTTGGATTATGGTCCAATTAAGGTTCCTATGGGCCAATAGCATCAATCCATGTGTAGGGAGGAGATAAATCCAATTTTGTAAAAGAAGATACCCAAAAATGAGTAAATGCTCACATAAGATGAAGAGTTGACTATGTACAAGGTTTATTAGTAAGAAACTATGAGTAATATAAAAAATATGAGATATTTTGGGTATCCAAAAATGAGTAAATGCTCACATAAGATGAAGAGTTGAAAATGTACAAGGTTTATTAGTAAAAAACTATGAGCAATATTAAAAATATGAGATATTTTGGGTATAATGATTCCATTTTGACACATATGTAAGGAAGGGGAGTCCATTAAAGGAGGTGCATATTTCATATGCTTGAATGAGTTTTAAACCCAAAAATAATGTGATATTTTTATCTCTCCTCTCTCTTGAACCAAACCAAATAAAAAAGGAACCAAACCGAATAAAAAAGGAACCAAACTAGGTCTAAATCTAGTCCAAATTCAACCAAACTAAAATTGAAAAATTCTAGAAATCAGTTAGCTTTGGTTAGAGCCTCCCTCTCCTATAAATAGAACATGAATCCTTTGAAAAAAAGGAGGAGAATTTTACTATTCTAGAACTATGCTGAAATAATGCTAATAATTACTATTCTCTAAAATTCTCTCCAATTTGTAAGAAATTGGAGCTTCCCTCTTTCTTCAATCTCCATTGTGGCTCCTTCAACATACTAAACCAATTGATTGGTTGGGGGCCTCTACCGTGAACAAAGAATCAAGCAATTTGTAAGGTAAGTGGTGAATTTTGATCTTTTCTATAATTTCTCAATGTTTCTCTCTTCTCAACCCCTCTCAAGCTTGAGAAGCTTAATTGGAATGATTTTTGAATGCTATTGAAGTTAATTGATGAATGGTAGTGAAGAGTTGCATAATTTGATGAATGCTATTGAAGTTAATTGATTAATGATAGTTAAGAGTTACATAAATTTCCATTTATGTTTAATTCAAATGGTTTTTATGTAATTTCTCTCTCTCACTCAAGAAATGGTCATACTCATGACCCATTCTCAATCCAAATGAAGCTTTTCATAAAGATTTTTCTTAATCCAAGATTAATCTATACTTGAGGTCAAATTAATGACTTTTTTCTATGCTTTTAGTTTATGTATTTCATCAATATTGATGATTCAATCCATTATGGATTAATGATCCAATTAGGGATCATTCTAATTATTTCCTTAATGCTAAGCTTTATCCCTTAGAAAAATTGAGATTTATCAGTCATAGAAGCAGAGCTATGGCAATTTTTAAAAAAAAATTACGCATAAAATAATTTCATTCAAATCATGAAAAGAGGACTTCCTACCATATTCTAGGAATTATCATCCTAGATTAATTGAAAGATATTCATTGTAAGCCTATAGAAATTGATTTTTATATTATGCATAATTGATTTTCATGCATAGAGGTATGCATAAAAGATTATTATTTTAATATAAAAGTATTACTTTTATCATATTTGAAATTCATGCATAGAGGTATGCATAGAGGTATGCATAAAAGATGATTATTTTATTATAAAAGTGTGACTTTTATCATAATTGAATTTCATGCATAGAGGTATGCATAAGAGATGAATATTTTATTATAAAAGAGTTACTTTTAGCATAATTAAATTTCATGCATAGAGGTATGCATAAGAGATGATTATTTTATTATAAAAGAGTTACTTTTAGCATATTTGAATTTCATGCATAGAGGTATGCATAAGAGATGAATATTTTATTTATAAAAGTGTTACTTTTAGCATAATTGAATTTCATGCATAGAGGTAAGATATGGGAAGTGATAAGATGTGATAAGATGCATATGAGATGAGTTAGGATGTGATAAGATGAGTTAAGAAGTGATAGGATGTGTATGGGATGAGGTAAGAAATGTATGTGATGGGATAAGATGTATATGGGTTGTGATAGTGTGAGATTATGGGATTTGAATGTGGAGGTGGATGTATGCATGTAGATGTGAATGTGAATGTGGATGTATGGATGTGAATGAGGATGTGGATGTAGATGCATGGATGTAGATGTGGATGTATGCATGTAGATGTAGATGCATGAATGTGAATGTGAATGTGGATGTGGATGTATGCATGGAGATGTGGATGTATGCATGTAGATGTAGATGTATAGATGTGGATGTGAATGTGGAGGTGGATGTATGCATGTAGATGTAGATGTATAGATGTGGATGTGAATGTGGAGCTGGATGTATGCATGTAGATGTAGATGTATGGATGTGAATGTGAATGTGGATGTGGATGTGGATGTATACATGGAGATGTGGATGTATGCATGTAGATGTAGATGTATGAATGTGGATGTGGATGTGGATATATGTATGGATGTGAATATATGATATGTGATGTGAAGGAATCTGAAGTGATGAGATGGAAAATGATGTGATGGGATGAGTACACATATAAATGGAATGTGGAATAAGTAATGTGGATTGATGAGGGATAATGTGGAAAAATGAGAGTTTATATAGAAACTGTATTTGTAAACTGTTTGTAAATACTGTTTGTAAATGGCTGTTTTATGTCAAGAATGCTGGGGAAGCATTTTGACCGTCTTGTGATTAAGGTCGTGGAGACCTAACTGATAAAGTTGCAACTGCTGACGGAGAGTCAATGGTGGACGTCTCGCGTAGCAAGGTCGGCCGAGGTCTTGACCAGCCTCGGTTCGATTAAAATGGTGAGCTTCCGGTACGGTGGATGAGGGACCAAGGAAGCGGCCTATGAGTGAAGCGCTAGGTCACCTGCGAAGGATCCTAGAGGGTGCTGACCATACGGTGCTCGGGCTCTGGGTCACCTAGGATACCCACGCGTGCATCGAGGAAGATATTGGAACAAGGAGTAAGAGTTGTTTTTTGAAACCGGGCATGGATCTGGTTGATTGACCTTGTTGGTCTTCAATGGATGAGTCCATAGCTCTTTATATGGATCTGTTGGTTGATCTTGCTGATCTTCAACGAGAGTCCATCTTGATAAGTGATTATATTGCCAAGTATTATGGGCTAGGAACTATTGAAACGGCCCCTGAGTGGACAGGTGGTGAGCGTTCTAGTTGCCAATGATGCCATAGATACTCTGATGAAGGAATGATGGGAAATTTGAGAATCAACCAGATAATTTGGAAGACTGTGATCAGTGGTACTATGGTTTCATTAAAGGATTGTTTTAAAGTTAGCTGATGGTTTCATTAAAGGATTGTTTTCTTAGCTGATGCTAAGAAAAAGGCAATTTCATATAGGGTGTGTAAGTGGTGTGCCTAATTTTATGTTTGCATGAACTTCCGGCTAGGGGGCCTTGGAACTCTTTTCCTTGGTACCCGGGACAAAACCTAACCAAATTCCAAATTGGATCCCATCACTACAGTGGTTGGGCGGTTGGCTAACCCATGGGATCGGATGGGATTAGGCTGGACTGATGGATTCGTAAATCGAGACTCAACTTTTGTTATTACGATAGATAAAGTAAATCCCGGACTGTAATTGTTCTATGGATAGGAATCAACGGTTGTGCCTCTTGAATGGGGAAAAAAGCATTGATCCCAATGATCCAAGTGCAAGTTTCTTCCTTGATCTGACCAAGTATCTTATACACGTAATTGGATCAGCTTGATCAGAAATGATCTTGACTACGTTAGAGTAAAAAGTTACCCTGGTGGAATCGCCCGTGCTTTTCGGTAAAGGAAGTTTTTTCGGGTTCGGTTTTGGAACAACCGACGGATTAGTCTCTTATCCGGATATCCGTGGGTGAGGCCCCGAATGTGGGACCCCTATCCCGCGCGAGAAGTGCTACTTCCGCTACCAGTACCTTGAATCCGTTGCTCGGTGGGAACAGGGATCTCATAGTTGGTATCAGAGCATTTGGTTAATGAGGATCAACCGAGAAGCCAAATATGTCAAAAATTTATCAAGATCACAGAAAGGTTGTAATTCTGTGATATAATTCATACAAATTGATATTCAAACTGAAATTTGTAATTTGGTAATTGGGTCTTCAGATGGAAGTACCGCAATTATATAGAACCCTGACTTGCTTGAGGCCTAGACATGATGGTATTTACCTTATAATTCCAAGGGCCGTGACTACCCGTATATATCGAGAGTATAACTGCAGCTCTTTACTGACTTTATATACGAGTAAATCTAAGACTTGAAATTATAAGCGTTAATGCTATCCAGATGATGATTTCGAATGTGGTTGATATGATTTTTAATTCTATTTGAGAATTGATGAATTGATTTGGATTCTGATTGAAAAAAATGATGATTTCAGAAATTTAGTTGAAATGTAATAAGCTGAGCGAAACCACAATGAGGATGAATGGGACGAGTCCCTGTGATGATAGTCATAACTGGAATGATAATAATGAATTCATCAAATCACTATGAGATTAGTGGATTGTGCTGTCAAATTGCTACTGTTAACTCTTGACTCGGTAGATCAACTTAAGGGATGACAAATTGAGAACTTCCTTGTCTGAAAATTCTGTGGACGAATGTTCATAAAGAAATTTTTTGGTCTAATAAACCATTATCGTGTTAAAGATATGAATGATATGATTGAATGAATTGTTATTTATTGACGAGTTCTATTTAAGGGATAATTATCCCCGTATTCTGTTGGGTTGACCAGAATATAAGGAACCCAAGAATAAATTGGATCTTAAGAAAAAGAGTTGTCCTCTACTTGGTGAGATGAGGACATCTCGCACTTTTCAAGTGCGGTAGAATGTAAGATTCTTCCCCCAGCCTTCGAGGTATACAGGAGTAAGAACCTCCCTTTCTGATCTTATAATTATTCTCTCTCTAAAATAAAAGAAAGATTCTATTTAAAAAAGGAAGAACCTTTCCCCAGAATACTTCTCAGGAGTCCCACCTGTTTTAAGGATTCGAAACAATGAGTTCAGAAGTGAGAATCGATGTTTTGGATATCAAGGTTTTGGTCTTCATTTGAGTACGACCCAAAAGAAGTTCTTTATCTCTTGGAAAGTATAAGAAGTTATCCCCCAGATATTGTGGACCAAAGAAAGTAGGTAACTTAGCCTACGAACTTCTTTTATCTCCTCATCTCAAAGTTCTTAATGCCTTCTATAGAAAAATGTGCCAAATCCAAATCATGGAAAGACGGTAAATCTTCAGTTGGCAAGTTACCGTCGGCTTCTAAGTTACGCTAGCTCCTTCCTTTATATAAGTCGTAACTTTTACTTGTCGCTCACAGTAATCTTACTCCCATCGACATTCTTTCTTTCTTAATCTCCTTCATGGCTTGGCAACAAGAATTAGTTTTATCCATGATGATTTCTCACCTTCAAGATGCAAGTGAGTCTGTGAAGAAGGATTTTATAGAACAGTATGAGCGCTCACTTTTCCCTCACTTGGGAACTTCTGTAGCTCAGACCAAATGGCGGACATATCAAGACATAACTAGGGTAACACCCTGGGGTCAGCAGCACTTTCGTAACAATGTCCGCTTGGCCATGGTTATTGAAGCTTTGGGTTTGGGTCCCCAATACTACTGCGTCATGAGATCAAGGCATCTTGGGTTTTCTGAGCGGGTCTTCTTACTGGCGTGTTTTCTTCCTCATCAGAAGATATGTCTTTACCCCGTTTTTGGCTTACCTCTCAAAGGTCCTTTTGTTACATCACCTCATACCACTGAGATAGGTGCGGCAATCTTCTATCTTTGCTGTAAATGTTCCAAGAATGAATAAAGTTTAAATATTGTTCTTGTCTTGACCCTTACTCTCTTTGAGACTTTTTTTATTGGTGGTTAATCTTAATTAAAACTTTCTCTAAGTCTCATGTTCGTGCATCTTGCGAAATTATCCCAAGTTTGCGAGATGAGGACATCGCGTTTTTCAAGTGGGAGAGGATGTAAGATTCCTCCCCAGCCTCTCAAAATGTTCAGCATATTCCCCTGTAATCAATTCCCTCTTCAGAAATATAAGAGATCTCGTCTCTGCCTGTTTTGACATAGAGAGAGACAATATTCTAGAGAGAGAATATTCAGATTATGAATATTTTTGGATAGAAAAATAACTCATCTTATTAAAATAAGTTCGCCTGAAACAGAAATTCAAAAAGAACTTTTCAATGTGCAATTAGAATTAATTGAAAATGGATATGAAGGACCTTAGCCTAAGGGTCTAGATTTTCAAAAATTTTTGGATTATGGTCCAATTAAGGTTCCTATGGGCCAATAGCATCAATCCATGTGTAGGGAGGAGATAAATCCAATTTTGTAAAAGAAGATACCCAAAAATGAGTAAATGCTCACATAAGATGAAGAGTTGACTATGTACAAGGTTTATTAGTAAGAAACTGAGTAATATCAAAAATATGAGATATTTTGGGTATCCAAAAATGAGTAAATGCTCACATAAGATGAAGAGTTGAAAATGTACAAGGTTTATTAGTAAAAAACTATGAGCAATATTTAAAATATGAGTTTTTTGGGTATAATGATTCCATTTTGACACATATGTAAGGAAGGGGAGTCCATTAAAGGAGGTGCATATTTCACATGCTTGAATGAGTTTTAAACCCAAAAATAATGTGATATTTTTATCTCTCCTCTCTCTTGAACCAAACCAAATAAAAAAGGAACCAAACCGAATAAAAAAGGAACCAAACTAGGTCTAAATCTAGTCCAAATTCAACCAAACTAAAATTGAAAAATTCTAGAAATCAGTTAGCTTTGGTTAGAGCCTCCCTCTCCTATAAATAGAACATGAATCCTTTGAAAAAAAGTAGGAGAATTTTACTATTCTAGAACTATGCTGAAATAATGCTAATAATTACTATTCCCTAAAATTCTCTCCAATTTGTAAGAAATTGGAGCTTCCCTCTTTCTTCAATCTCCATTGTGGCTCCTTCAACATACTAAACCAATTGATTGGTTGGGAGCCTCTACCGTGAACAAAGAATCAAGCAATTTGTAAGGTAAGTGGTGAATTTTGATCTTTTCTATAATTTCTCAATGTTTCTCTCTTCTCAACCCCTCTCAAGCTTGAGAAGCTTAATTGGAATGGTTTTTGAATGCTATTGAAGTTAATTGATGAATGGTAGTGAAGAGTTACATAATTTGATGAATGCTATTGAAGTTAATTGATTAATGATAGTTAAGAGTTACATAAATTTCCATTTATGTTTAATTCAAATGGTTTTTATGTAATTTCTCTCTCTCACTCAAGAAATGGTCATACTCATCACCCATTCCCAAATGAAGCTTTTCATAAAGTTTTTTCTTAATCCAAGATTAATCTATACTTGAGGTCAAATTAATGGCTTTTTCTATGCTTTTAGTTTATGTATTTCATGAATATTGATGATTCAATCCATTATGGATTAATGATCCAATTAGAGATCATTCTAATTATTTCCTTAATGCTAAGCTTTATCCCTTAGAAAAATTGAGATTTATCAGTCATAGCAGCGGAGCTATGGTAAAATTTTTATAAAAATTACGCATAAAATAATTTCATTCAAATCATGAAAAGAGGACTTCCTACCATATTCTAGGAATTATCATCCTAGATTAATTGAAAGATATTCATTGTAAGCCTATAGAAATTGATTTTTATATTATGCATAATTGATTTTCATGCATAGAGGTATGCATAAAAGATTATTATTTTAATATAAAAGTATTACTTTTATCATATTTGAAATTCATGCATAGAGGTATGCATAAAAGATGATTATTTTATTATAAAAGTGTGACTTTTATTATAAAAGTGTGACTTTTATCATAATTGAATTTCATGCATAGAGGTATGCATAAGAGATGGATATTTTATTATAAAAGAGTTACTTTTAGCATAATTGAATTTCATGCATAGAGGTATGCATAAGAGATGAATATTTTATTATAAAAGAGTTACTTTTAGCATATTTGAATTTCATGCATAGAGGTATGCATAAGAGATGAATATTTTATTATAAAAGTGTTACTTTTAGCATAATTGAATTTCATGCATAGAGGTATGCATAAAAGATATGGGAAGTGATAAGATGTGATAAGATGCATATGAGATGAGTTAGGATGTGATAAGAAGAGTTAAGAAGTGATAGGATATGTATGGGATGAGGTAAGAAATGTATGTGATGGAATAAGATGTATATGGGTTGTGATAGTGTGAGATTATGGGATGTGAATGTGGAGGTGGATGTATGCATGTAGATGTGAATGTGAATGTGGATGTATGGATGTGAATGAGGATGTGGATGTAGATGCATGGATGTAGATGTGGCTGTATGCATGTAGATGTAGATGTATGAATGTGAATGTGAATGTGGATGTGGATGTATGCATGGAGATGTGGATGTAAGCATGTAGATGTAGATGTATAGATGTGGATGTGAATGTGGAGGTGGATGTATGCATGTAGATGTAGATGTATAGATGTGGATGTGAATGTGGAGGTGGATGTATGCATGTAGATGTAGATGTATGGATGTGAATGTGAATGTGGATGTATACATGGAGATGTGGATGTATGCATGTAGATGTAGATGTATGAATGTGGATGTGGATGTATGCATGTAGATGTGAATGTACGCATATAGATGTGGATGTATGGATGTGAATGTGCATGTAGATGTGGATGTGAAAATAGATGCATGGATGTAGATGTGGATATATGGATGTGAATGTGGATGTGGATATATGGATGTGAATGTGGATGTGGATGTATGGATGTGAATGTGGATGTGGATGTGGATATATGTATGGATGTGAATATATGATATGTGATGTGAAGGAATCTGAAGTGATGAGATGGAAAATGATGTGATGGGATGAGTACACATATAAATGGAATGTGGAATAAGTAATGTGGATTGATGAGGGATAATGTGGAAAAATGAGAGTTTATATAGAAACTGTATTTGTAAACTGTTTGTAAATACTGTTTGAAATGGCTGTTTTATGTCAAGAATGCTGGGGAAGCATTTTGACCGTCTTGTGATTACGGTCGTGGAGACCTAACTGATAAAGTTGCAACTGCTGACGGAGAGTCAATGGTGGACATCTCGCGTAGCAAGGTCGGCCGAGGTCTTGACCAGCCTCGGTCCGATTAAAATGGTGAGCTTCCGGTACGGTGGATGAGGGACCAAGGAAGCGGCCTATGAGTGAAGCGCTAGGTCACCTGCGAAGGATCCTAGAGGGTGCTGACCATACGGTGCTCGGGCTCTGGGTCACCTAGGATACCCACGCGTGCGTCGAGGAAGATATTGGAACAAGGAGTAAGAGTTGTTTTCTGAAACCGGGCATGGATCTGGTTGATTGACCTTGCTGGTCTTCAATGGATGAGTCCATGGCTCTTTATATGGATCTGTTGGTTGATCTTGCTGATCTTCAACGAGAGTCCATCTTGATAAGTGATTATATTGCCGAGTATTATGGGCTAGGAACTATTGAAACGGCCCCTGATGAGTGGACAGGTGGTGAGCGTTCTAGTTGCCAATGATGCCATAGATACTCTGATGAAGGAATGATGGGAAATTTGAGAATCAACCGGATAATTTGGAAGACTGTGTGATCAGTGGTACTATGGTTTCATTAAAGGATTGTTTTAAAGTTAGCTGATGCTAAGAAAAAGGCAATTTCATATTGGGTGTGTAAGTGGTGTGCCTAATTTTATGTTTGCATGAACTTCCGGCTAGGGGGCCTTGGAAGTCTTTTCCTTGGTACCCGGGACAAAACCTAACCAAATTCCAAATTGGATCCCATCACTACAGTGGTTGGGCGGTTGGCAACTTTGTGACCTATTTTAGGTGGCCAGGAATTCTATGCAAAGTTGGGTGTTGAGATTATGCGCACTAGACTATGTTTGGCTTCAGTCCTGTTTGCTCTACCTTGGCTTTGACTTTAGAATTATAGACCAACTGCATGCAGCTTGGGGAGTGGTACTGAAAGTAAACCTTTTTATTACCACCCTAAGGACTCTGTTCCTGAGAGCCTTATCCCGAACATCTAGGATTTCTTTGGTTGTTTCATTTGACCTTGAGTCTAAGAAGTCAACTGTTCATCATCCCCAGCACATGACTCGGGCGGCTGGGTACATGCTTTTTAAGTAAACTCACATGGAACACATTATGTACCTTGATATGGGGAGGTATAAGAAATTCATAAGCTAGATCTCCTACTTTCTTAGTAAGGGCGTACGGCCCGCAGTATCTTGGAGAAAGCTTTTTGTACTTCCCTAGAGATAAAGAACTTATCTTGCGTCGTAACTCGAATGAAGACCATATCTGATTCTTCAAACACTCTCTCCGTTCTTTTCTTATCAGCATACTACTTTTGTCTATCTTGGGCAGCCTTAATATCTTTGCAGATTGCCTACATTTGCTGCTCCATATAGGCAAGCATCTATCTGGACATTTCGACCCCCTGATCAATGGGTCGGACCAAGTTAATGGTGTGAGGCAATCTTTTTCGTACAGAGCTTTGAATGGGCTCATCCCAATACTTCGGTGATAAGAGGCATTGTAAGCAAACTCAACTAGATGTAAGTAGCTTTGAATGGTGTGAGGCAATCTTTTTCGTACAGAGCTTTGAATGGGCTCATCCCAATACTTCGGTGATAAGAGGCATTGTAAGCAAACTCAACTAGATGTAAGTAGCTTAACCACTTTCTAGGTTCTCTGCCCCACAGCATGACCGAAGAATATCTTTAATTACTTGGTTCACTCTTTCAGTCTGGCCATCTGTCTCGGGATGATAAGCTGTACTAAGATCTAAAGAAGTTCCCACTGCTTCAAAGAATGCATTCCAGAACTTTGACATGAATTTAGGATCTCTGTCACTCACTATCCTTCTGGGTAAGCAATGCAGCCATAAAATCTCCTTGAGGAAGACTCTGGCAACATCCAGAACTGTTAATGACTTTCTTGATTAAGAAACTATCTAAATTACTATGTCATAGTATCACTAATCATCATGATTAAGCCAAAGGTCATCTTAACCTTACACAATCACACTAAATAGAGTTGTTCTTCACTTGTTTACTTCTTTCTCAACCTGCCTTTGCAACCTTTGCTTGTAGAGTAAGCTTTCTTTGAAAGAAAACAATCAAGAACTTTAGTTGCTAATTGATAATGACACGTGTGCAGGTTACGGACCGTGAGCACCGGATTGTGCACGTGTGCAGGTGAAAATGTTATTAGGATGCTAGATGTAAAATGAATTCTCTGTTTGTACCTTGTAATCCCAATATGTATCAAATTGTTGCAATAATCTTGCACTACTTTCACCAAGATTCATTATTCTTGCTTTCTTGCATCAAATTAAGCAAGAATACAATTGTTGTGCTCATCTTACACATTGAATTTTGTAATCTTTCATGACTTACTTGTTGAACTTTTGACAATTTCTCTTAAAGAAACACAAGTCTTGCAAAGTATGATCAAGATATAAAAGATTTGATCATGAATCACTCATTATAGTTTTGCACTAAGATTTGATTTTTACACTTATGTCATTTTAAACTTTATAAATCTACACTAAGATTCTTGTATAGTTTACTTTGAACAGTAAACTATTGAAATCTATAAACAAAACTACAAACTATATATATCTGCTTTCGGTACGGTGGATGAGGGACCAAGGAAGCGGCCTATGAGTGAAGCGCTAGGTCACCTACGAAGGATCCTAGAGGGTGCTGACCATACGGTGCTCGGGCTCTGGGTCACCTAGGATACCACGCGTGCATCGAGGAAGATATTGGAACAAGGAGTAAGAGTTGTTTTCTGAAACCGGGCATGGATCTGGTTGATTGATCTTGCTGGTCTTCAATGGATGAGTCCATGGCTCTTTATATGGATCTGTTGGTTGATCTTGCTGATCTTCAACGAGAGTCCATCTTGATAAGTGATTATATTGCCGAGTATTATGGGCTAGGAACTATTGAAACGGCCCCTGAGTGGACAGGTGGTGAGCGTTCTAGTTGCCAATGATGCCATAGATACTCTGATGAAGGAATGATGGGAAATTTGAGAATCAACCGGATAATTTGGAAGACTGTGATCAGTGGTACTACGGTTTCATTAAAGGATTGTTTTAAAGTTAGTTGATGCTAAGAAAAAGGCAATTTCATATTGGTGGGTGTGTAAGTGGTGTGCCTAATTTTATGTTTGCATGAACTTCCGGCTAGGGGGCCTTGGAACTCTTTTCCTTGGTACCCGGGACAAAACCTAACCAAATTACAAATTGAATCCCATCACTACAGTGGTTGGGCGGTTGGCTAACCCATGGGATCGGATGGGGTTAGGCTGGACTGATGGATCCATAAATCGAGACTCAACTTTTGTTATTACGATAGATAAAGTAGATCCCAGACTGTAATTGTTCTATGGATAGGAATCAACGGCTGTGCCTCTTGAATGGGGAAAAAAGCGTTGATCCCAATGATCCAAGTGCAAGTTTCTTCCTTGATCTGACCAAGTATCTTATAGACGTAATTGGATCAGCTTGATTAGAAATGATCTTGACTACGTTAGAGTAAAAAGTTATCCTGGTGGAATCGCCCGTGCTTTCCGGTAAAGGAAGTTTTTCCGGGTTCGGTTTTGGAACAACCGACGGATTAGTCTCTTATCCGGATATCCGTGGGTGAGGCCCCGAATGTGGGACCCCTGTCCCGCGTGAGAAGTGCTACTTCCGCTGCCAGTACCTTGAATCCGTTGCTCGGTGGGAACAGGGATCTCACAGTTGGTATCAGAGCATTTGGTTAATGAGGATCAACCGAGAAGCCAAATATGTCAAAAATTTATCAGGATCACAAAAAGGTTGTAATTGTGTGATATAATTTATACAAATTGATATTCAAACTAAAATTCGTAATTTGGTAATTGGGTCTTCAGATGGAAGTACCGCAATTATATAGAACCCTGACTTACTTGAGGCCTAGACATAATGGTATTTACCTTATAATTCCAAGGGCCATGACTACCCGTATATATCGAGAGTATAACTGCAGCTCTTTACTGACAGTATATACAAGTAAATCTAAGACTTGAAATTATAAGCGTTAATGCTATCCAGATGATGATTTCGAATGTGGTTGATATGATTTTTAATTCTGTTTGAGAATTGATGAATTGATTTGGATTCTGATTAAAAAAATAATGATTTCTGAAATTTAGTTGAAATGTAATAAGCTGAGCAAAACCACAATGAGGATGAATGGGACGAGTCCCTGTGATGATAGTCATAACTGGAATGATGATAATGAATTCACCAAATCACTATGAGATTAGTGGATTGTGCTGTCAAATTGCTACTGTTAACTCTTGACTCGGTAGATCAAGTTAAGGGATGACAAATTGAGAACTTGCTTGTCTGAAAATTCTGTGGGGGACGAATGTTCATAAAGAAATTTTTTGGTCTAATGAACCATTATCGTGTTAAAGATATGAATGATATGATTGAATGAATTGTTATTTATTGATGAGATCTATTTAAGGGATAATTATCCCCGTATTCTGTTGGGTTGACCAGAATATAAGGAACCCTAGTATAAATTGGATCTTAAGAAAAAGAGTTGTCCTCTACTTGGCGAGATGAGCACATCTCGCACTTTTCAAGTGGGGTAGAATGTAAGATTCTTCCCCCAGCCTTCGAGGTATACAGGAGTAAGAACCTCCCTTTCTGATCTTATAATTATTCTCTCTCTAAAATAAAAGAAAGATTCTGTTTAAACAAGGAAGAACCTTTCCCCAGAATACTTCTCAGGAGTCCCACCTGTTTTAAGGATTCAGAACAATGAGGTCAGAAGTGAGAATCGATATTTGGGATATCAAGGTTTTGGTCTTCATTCGAGTACGACCCAAAAGAAGTTCTTTATCTCTTGGAAAGTATAAGAAGTTATCCCCCAGATATTGTGGACCAAAGAAAGTAGGTAACTTAGCCTACGAACTTCTTTTATCTCCTCATCTCAAAGTTCTTAATGCCTTCTATAGAAAAATGTGCCAAACCCAAATCATGGAAAGACGGTAAAACTTCAGTGGTGGCAAGTTACCGTTGGCTTCTAAGTTACACTAGCTCCTTCCTTTATATAAGTCGTAACTTTTACTTGTCGCTCATAGTAATCTTACTCCCATCGACATTCTTTCTTTCTTAATCTCCTTCATGGCTTGGCAACAAGAATTAGTTTTATCCATGATGATTTCTCACCTTCAAGATGTAAGTGAGTCTGTGAAGAAGGATTTTATAGAACAGTATGAGCGCTCACTTTTCCCTCACTTGGAAAATTCTGTAGCTCAGACCAAATGGCAGACCTATCAAGACATAACTAGGGTAACACCCTAGGGTCAGCAGCACTTTCATAACAATGTCTGCTTGGCCATGGTTATTGAAGCTTTGGGTTTGGGTCCCCGATACTACTGCGTCATGAGATCAAGGCATCTCGGGTTTTCTGAGCGGGTCTTCTTACTGGCGTGTTTTCTTCCTCATCAGAAGATATGTCTTTACCCCGTTTTTGGCTTACCTCTCAGAGGTCCTTTTGTTACATCACCTCATACCACTGAGATAGGTGCGGCAATAACCAACAGAATTATTCCCATAGATGAGTTACCTTATACGTGCGCAGCTTGTGAGTGCTGCTTTTGTGATCATATGATGAACGGGCTTATGGAAGTGTAAAGAGTTCTTCTATCTTTGCTGTATATGTTCCAAGAATGAATAAAGTTTAAATCTTGTTCTTGTCTTGACCCTTACTCTATTTGAGACTTTTTTTATTGGTGGTTAATCTTAATTAAATCTTTCTCTAAGTCTCATGTTCGTGCATCTTGCAAAATTATCCCAAGTTTGCGAGATGAGGACATCTCGCGTTTCTCAAGTGGGAGAGAATGTAAGATTCCTCCCCAGCCTCTCAAAATGTTCAGCATATTTCCTTGTAATCAATTCCCTCTTCAGAAATATAAGAGATCTCGTCTCTGCCTATTTTGACATAGAGAGAGAAAATATTCTAGAGAGAGAATATTCAGATTATGAATATTTTTGGATAAAAAATAACTCATCTTATTAAAATAAGTTCCCCTGAAACAGAAATTCAAAAAGAACTTTCCAATGTGCAATTAGAATTAATTGAAAATGGATATGAAGGACCTTAGCCTAAGGGGCTAGATTTTCAGAAGTTTTTGGATTATGGTCCAATTAAGGTTCCTATGGGCCAATAGCATCAATCCATGTGTAGGGAGGAGATAAATCCAATTTTGTAAAAGAAGATACCCAAAAATGAGTAAATGCTCACATAAGATGAAGAGTTGACTATGTACAAGGTTTATTAGTAAGAAACTATGAGTAATATCAAAAATATGAGATATTTTGGGTATCCAAAAATGAGTAAATGCTCACATAAGATGAAGAGTTGAAAATGTACAAGGTTTATTAGTAAAAAACTATGAGCAATATTAAAAATATGAGATATTTTGGGTATAATGATTCCATTTTGACACATATGTAAGGAAGGGGAGTCCATTAAAGGAGGTGCATATTTCATATGCTTGAATGAGTTTTAAACCCAAAAATAATGTGATATTTTTATCTCTCCTCTCTCTTGAACCAAACCAAATAAAAAAGGAACCAAACCGAATCAAAAAGGAACCAAACTAGGTCTAAATCTAGTCCAAATTCAACCAAACTGAAATTGGAAAATTCTAGAAATCAGTTAGCTTTGGTTAGAGCCTCCCTCTCCTATAAATAGAACATGAATCCTTTGAAAAAAAGGAGGAGAATTTTACTATTCTAGAACTATGCTGAAATAATGCTAATAATTACTATTCTCTAAAATTCTCTCCAATTTGTAAGAAATTGAAGCTTCCCTCTTTCTTCAATCTCCATTGTGGCTCCTTCAACATACTAAACCAATTGATTGGTTGGGGGCCTCTACCGTGAACAAAGAATCAAGCAATTTGTAAGGTAAGTGGTGAATTTTGATCTTTTCTATAATTTCTCAATGTTTCTCTCTTCTCAACCCCTCTCAAGCTTGAGAAGCTTAATTGGAATGGTTTTTGAATGCTATTGAAGTTAATTGATGAATGGTAGTGAAGAGTTACATAATTTGATGAATGCTATTGAAGTTAATTGATTAATGATAGTTAAGAGCTACATAAATTTCCATTTATGTTTAATTCAAATGGTTTTTATGTAACTTCTCTCTCTCACTCAAGAAATGGTCATACTCATGACCCATTCTCAATCCAAATGAAGCTTTTCATAAAGTTTTTTCTTAATCCAAGATTAATCTATACTTGAGGTCAAATTAATGGCTTTTTTCTATGCTTTTAGTTTATGTATTTCATGAATATTGATGATTCAATCCATTATGGATTAATGATCCAATTAGGGATCATTCTAATTATTTCCTTAATGATAAGCTTTATCCCTTAGAAAAATTGAGATTTATCAGTCACCATAGCAGTGGAGCTATGGCAAACTTTTTATAAAAATTACGCATAAAATAATTTCATTCAAATCATGAAAAGAGGACTTCCTACCATATTCTAGGAATTATCATCCTAGATTAATTGAAAGATATTCATTGTAAGCCTATAGAAATTGATTTTTATATTATGCATAATTGATTTTCATGCATAGAGGTATGCATAAAAGATTATTATTTTAACATAAAAGTGTTACTTTTATCATAATTAGATTTCATGCATAGAGGTATGCATAAAAGATTATTATTTTAATATAAAATTATTACTTTTATCATATTTGAAATTCATGCATAGAGGTATGCATAGAGGTATGCATAAAAGATTATTATTTTATTATAAAAGTTTGACTTTTATCATAATTGAATTTCATGCATAGAGGTATGCATAAGAGATGAATATTTTATTATAAAAGAGTTACTTTTAGCATACTTGAATTTCATGCATAGAGGTATGCATAAGAGATGAATATTTTATTATAAAAGTGTTACTTTTAGCATAATTGAATTTCATGCATGGAGGTATGCACAAAAGATATGGGAAGTGATAAGATGTGATAAGATGCATATGAGATGAGTTAGGATGTGATAAGATGAGTTAAGAAGTGATAGGATGTGTATGGGATGAGGTAAGAAATGTATGTGATGGGATAAGATGTATATGGGTTGTGATAGTGTGAGATTATGGGATGTGAATGTGGAGGTGGATGTATGCATGTAGATGTGAATGTGAATGTGGATGTATGGATGTGAATGAGGATGTGGATGTAGATGCATGGATGTAGATGTGGATGTATGTATATAGATGTAGATGTATGAATGTGAATGTGAATGTGGATGTGGATGTATGCATGGAGATGTGGATGTATGCATGTAGATGTAGATGTATAGATGTGGATGTGAATGTGGAGGTGGATGTATGCATGTAGATGTAGATGTATAGATGTGGATGTGAATGTGGAGGTGGATGTATGCATGTAGATGTAGATGTATGGATGTGAATGTGAATGTGGATGTGGATGTGGATGTATACATGGAGATGTGGATGTATGCATGTAGATGTAGATGTATGAATGTGGATGTGGATGTATGCATGTAGATGTGAATGTACGCATATAGATGTGGATGTATGGATGTGAATGTGCATGTAGATGTGGATGTGAAAATAGATGCATGGATGTAGATGTGGATGTATGGATGTGAATGTGGATGTGGATGTATGGATGTGAATGTGGATGTGGATGTGGATATATGTATGGATGTGAATATATGATATGTGATGTGAAGGAATCTGAAGTGATGAGATGGAAAATGATGTGATGGGATGAGTACACATATAAATGGAATGTGGAATAAGTAATGTGGATTGATGAGGGATAATGTGGAAAAATGAGAGTTTATATAGAAACTGTATTTGTAAACTGTTTGTAAATACTGTTTGTAAATGGTTGTTTTATGTCAAGAATGCTGGGGAAGCATTTTGACCGTCTTTGATTAAGGTCGTGGAGACCTAACTGATAAATTTGCAACTGCTGACGGAGAGTCAATGGTGGACGTCTCGCGTAGCAAGGTCGGCCAAGGTCTTGACCAGCCTCGGTCCGATTAAAATGGTGAGCTTCCGGTACGGTGGATGAGGGACCAAGGAAGCGGCCTATGAGTGAAGCGCTAGGTCACCTGCGAAGGATCCTAGAGGGTGCGACCATACGGTGCTCGGGCTCTGGGTCACCTACGATACCCACGCGTGCGTCGAGGAAGATATTGGAACAAGGAGTAAGAGTTGTTTTCTGAAACCGGGCATGGATCTGGTTGATTGACCTTGCTGGTCTTCAATGGATGAGTCCATGGCTCTTTATATGGATCTGTTGGTTGATCTTGCTGCTCTTCAACGAGAGTCCATCTTGATAAGTGATTATATTGCCGAGTATTATGGGCTAGGAACTATTGAAACGGCCCCTGATGAGTGGACAGGTGGTGAGCGTTCTAGTTGCCAATGATGCCATAGATACTCTGATGAAGGAATGATGGAAAATTTGAGAATCAACCGGATAATTTGGAAGACTGTGTGATCAGTGGTACTATGGTTTCATTAAAGGATTGTTTTAAAGTTAGCTGATGCTAAGAAAAAGGCAATTTCATATTGGGTGTGTAAGTGGTGTGCCTAATTTTATGTTTGCATGAACTTCCGGCTAGGGGGCCTTGGAAGTCTTTTCCTTGGTACCCGGGACAAAACCTAACCAAATTCCAAATTGGATCCCATCACTACAGTGGTTGGGCGGTTGGCAACTTTGTGACCTATTTTAGGTGGCCAGGAATTCTATGCAAAGTTGGGTGTTGAGATTATGCGCACTAGACTATGTTTGGCTTCAGTCCTATTTGCTCTACCTTGGCTTTGACTTTAGAATTATAGACCAACTGCATGCAGCTTGGGGAGTGGTACTGAAAGTAAACCTTTTTATTACCACCCTAAGGACTCTGTTCCTGAGAGCCTTATCCCGAACATCTAGGATTTCTTTGGTTGTTTCATTTGACCTTGAGTCTAAGAAGTCAACTGTTCATCATCCCCAGCACATGACTCGGGCGGCTGGGTACATGCTTTTTAAGTAAACTCACATGGAACACATTATGTACCTTGATATGGGGAGGTATAAGAAATTCATAAGCTAGATCTCCTACTTTCTTAGTAAGGGCGTACGGCCCGCAATATCTTGGAGAAAGCTTTTTGTACTTCCCTAGAGATAAAGAACTTATCTTGGGTCGTAACTCGAATGAAGACCATATCTGATTCTTCAAACACTCTCTCCGTTCTTTTCTTATCAGCATACTACTTTTGCCTATCTTGGGCAGCCTTAATATCTTTGCAGATTGCCTACATTTGCTGCTCCATATAGGCAAGCATCTATCTGGACATTTCGACCCCCTGATCAATGGGTCGGACCAAGTTAATGGTGTGAGGCAATCTTTTTCGTACAGAGCTTTGAATGGGCTCATCCCAATACTTCGGTGATAAGAGGCATTGTAAGCAAACTCAACTAGATGTAAGTAGCTTTGAATGGTGTGAGGCAATCTTTTTCGTACAGAGCTTTGAATGGGCTCATCCCAATACTTCGGTGATAAGAGGCATTGTAAGCAAACTCAACTAGATGTAAGTAGCTTAACCACTTTCTAGGTTCTCTGCCCCACAGCATGACCGAAGAATATCTTTAATTACTTGGTTCACTCTTTCAGTCTGGCCATCTGTCTCGGGATGATAAGCTATACTAAGATCTAAAGAAGTTCCCACTACTTCAAAGAATGCATTCCAGAACTTTGACATGAATTTAGGATCTCTGTCACTCACTATCCTTCTGGGTAAGCAATGCAGCCATAAAATCTCCTTGAGGAAGACTCTGGCAACATCCAGAACTGTTAATGACTTTCTTGATTAAGAAACTATCTAAATTACTATGTCATAGTATCACTAATCATCATGATTAAGCCAAAGGTCATCTTAACCTTACACAATCACACTAAATAGAGTTGTTCTTCACTTGTTTACTTCTTTCTCAACCTGCCTTTGCAACCTTTGCTTGTAGAGTAAGCTTTCTTTGAAAGAAAACAATCAAGAACTTTAGTTGCTAATTGATAATGACACGTGTGCAGGTTACGAACCGTGAGCACCGGATTGTGCACGTGTGCAGGTGAAAATGTTATTAGGATGCTAGATGTAAAATGAATTCTCTGTTTGTACCTTGTAATCCCAATATGTATCAAATTGTTGCAATAATCTTGCACTACTTTCACCAAGATTCATTATTCTTGCTTTCTTGCATCAAATTAAGCAAGAATACAATTGTTGTGCTCATCTTACACATTGAATTTTGTAATCTTTCATGACTTACTTGTTGAACTTTTGACAATTTCTCTTAAAGAAACACAAGTCTTGCAAAGTATGATCAAGATATAAAAGATTTGATCATGAATCACTCATTATAGTTTTGCACTAAGATTTGATTTTTACACTTATGTCATTTTAAACTTTATAAATCTACACTAAGATTCTTGTATAGTTTACTTTGAACAGTAAACTATTGAAATCTATAAACAAAACTACAAACTATATATATCTGCTCAGAATTTACAGAACTGTAATGTTCACGTAACTATGTAACAGAATTGTATTCTTCATATAAATTTGCTTAAATATGTAGTTCTACATACTTTCTTGATAAAATTTTCACCAAGAATTGTACAGCATCTTGCAAACTGCCAAGAATCTAAAGAAACAAGGCAAATGTTGAAAATTAAGGTTTATGAAAAGATTTGATCATAAAATTCACTAATTAAGAAGCTATGTAAACTCAGAGAGTAAGATTTTTAAAAATGGTAATTAGCATAGATTTAAAAATAATCAATACTAATTACAATGTTAATCCACACAAATCAAGATAACAGCTACCTTGAAAAAATGTGTAAATTTGAAAATGATTGTCTTAATCACCACTAAGATCAAAGTCAAAAGCTACTAAGATCAAAGAAAATCCTTGATACCAATGTAATGAAGGAATCAAAGGTGTAATCGTCAGTGTGGAGTATATACATGTGTTGCTCATCATAGAGATTAGTCACTTAAACATGGAAAGATTGCCATAAATAAGTCCATAGAAGCATAAGCTTCAAGAAAGGTTAAATGTATAATATGTCAAAAGGTACAATAGTATTAGGGATAGTGCCTTTTATAGTTTCAAGGTCTACATGTCTCTAATACCACATGTGTAAATGTCCCTAAGCATCATGTACCTAAGCCCATCTCTCATGTGCATGTGCATTCTAAAATCCCCTTTGTTACACACATGATATTTTTCACTCTTGGAAACAATTGGAGAAGAATCTAGCCACCTGCATCAACTATCTTCCAAATCAGATTTATACTTGTCTATTATTATGAGCTCATTTAGGACCCTCTAAGGAGTTTCATGCTCTTTCTCTCTCTAAAAAATGGGACCATGGTGAGTCCTATTAATCTTATGTCAGAAGCCCTCTATGTGACATATCATTGAGAAGCTTATGATAAGTAGATTTCAAATATACAATCTTCGACAACTTTCAACAAGTAGTAATGCTTAAGATACACTCGCCCACTCCTGGTGTTCTTTCTTCCTTGTATCCGAGATCATCATGGGCATGTAGAGGCTTTTCTATGGTCTCAGAGTAGTCTTGCTGATCTTTGGCATGACTTTGTCTTATGAGAGAGTGCTGCAAATTGGTGAGAAAGTTGTAAGCAAGAAGGCGGGTTGAGAGTGTGCATTTGAAGATTCAGCTCCTCCCTTTGGCCTCTTTTCTTCATCAAGACAAGATTGAATGACTCCTTCAAGGGTGGGATTAGGTATGTTCTTCAGGAGGGTGGTGACTAAGGTGGGGTACACCTTCTTAACTGCTTTTAGCAAAATAGCCACTGCATCATCTTCATCCATTCTCGCATTCACTGATGCAAGTTGAGCCATAAGGCCCTTCAAGTGAGAGATGAAGGCTCCAATGCCGTCTCCCTCTTTGAGTTCCAAGATGAAAAATTCAATTTTAAGTGAGATCTTGGAATTCTTACCACGAGCTCCATAGAGCTTATCAAGCTCATCCCATTTCTCCTTTGCAGTCGGAAGCTGGTCCACATGGTGAATGAGAGCCTCATCAAGACGAAGCATGATGATGGCTTGTGCCCTCTCATCATCTTCATTATCTTTAGCCTTAGTTTGATCAATAACCTTAGTGCCAGAGATGAATGGCCAAAAACCTTTGGACATCATCTTGTACTTGACAAGGACTTGCCAAGTGTGGAAGCCCTCTCCTGAGAACTTCTTAATTTGAGTGTTGTCCTTTGAAATTGTGTATTGAAGGAGATTACTAGAGAGTAATGGACTGATTTATGAAGAAGTAAAAACCAGAAATTTTTGATGTTTTGGCTTAAGTAGAAAGAGAAAGGCTTATGACAGTGTAACAACCCTTAATCAAGCCAAGGATGTTGCATAAAAAGGAGATTAAGATGGTTAATTTTATGGTTTAGCACTTAGGGTTTGTGCATAACCACTAATTCTTTGGGGAGAGCTTTATTAGTATCAAAGAACACTTTGTTTGGTGATTAAGATCATCATTAGTGTTTAGAAACATGATTAGTGCTTAAGAGCACATTTCTAACGTCTAATGACACTTGCATTGGTGATTAGATTCACCATTAGTGTTTAAGAGCACTCTTAGTGTTTAGAAACACTTTGGAATGACTCCCCTCTGTTGGATTAGTAGCCTTATTAGTGTTAATCAACACTATTAATGTTTATGAACACTATTAACAAGCTTGAGTAAGCTTTCATGGAGAAGAGAAATAGTAGGCGCCTGGTTTTTTCACTCTCACATTTTGAAGCCCAAGGTCCCAAGATCCTATAGCTCGAATCTTAGCCCTAATGGCCCTAAGCTCTCTAGGGCTGCCAACGCCTACACACGGCAAATTGTCGTACGGCATTAGCTGTGCAAGAAAACGACGCCGGCTTGCTCAGAGGTCAATGCCGCAGCGTCTTGAGAGTGAACCTCACAATTGATTGTACGAGGCTGAGCGCCCACCAGGAGTCTCCTTCATCTTCCTAGTTGATAGGCAGGTTGAGATCTTGCCCCTCCACGAGTTGCTACAGCTCCTCCACTTACAGGAGGTTCAGCTCCACAAAAGAAAAAGGGATAAAATTGACCTATTCTACACCACAAAAGTGACCTAATCTTGCCAAGCTCTAGATACCATGTTAGAATTTCGTGGTGCTCATGCTAGATCAAAGATGTGGAGGAGAAAGACTCACAAAATACAAGAAAATATCTTGCTTATTAAGTTTCTCAAAATACAACTAGGCTTCTTGCTCAATACAATGCCTTCTAGCTCCACCTTTAAATAGGTGAGCTAGTGGACCATAAGTCCATTCACACACACACCCTTCTTCTCCCCTTTTACAAAACCTTAGTCTCTTAATATCTACATCATCAGTGATGTCATCCAGGATTGGATCCAAAGGCTATATAAAGCCCATGTAGCACTCACATTGGTAATGAATGCAATTATTTCTCATATTATGAATCGCTCAAATCTCTTTCCACCCTGATTTCTTTCACGTATCAGAGCCAATTACGTTCCCAAGGCCCTCATTAAGTTAATTTAATAGTTACTTAGCATATTTATTAAGTTATTAATCACCCACCATTAGTGGAGCCAACATAGGCTTTTCCAAAATAGCACCTACGTGCATTGGAGGGCATACAATACCTTGGCACGATTTCTTCACAAGGAACCTTCCTCTATACAAGGCGCACGTCGCCATCACTTCAATTATTTGATTTTGCTGTTGTTTGACCCGACACGGTCATTTCCCCCAAATCGTCTCATTGTTTCTGAATAGGCGACTGCTCTGCAGAGATTTGTTCTCTCTCCACAAAAGCAATTGTGTCAATTCCTCTGAGCTATACATGCACCTCAAGGTTCTCTACCTTCCCCTAAAAGGGCTTGCCAAATGGTGTAGCGAATCTCCAATATACCAAGTCAATTTGTAGATGGAGGTTCTACAGTAGATTTTCTACATAAGCATTTTTTTAATGCTTTTGGTGGTAATGATCTTGCTTAATCCTTTTTTAATGGATCATAATAATGTTATCTCATGCACTAAAGAATAATCCTCTACTTTGATTAAGCATTATCACATCTCATTATACACATAGATGATATATGTGTATGTGGTTATGAAGCTTGAATGCCACCTCTTGTAAAGGGATTATAGACACTGCCCTCAGTCTATCTTCTCAGTGGGGTAAGACCTCCCTATCTATGGCATCCACATCTATAATGGCTTCTAATTCTAAGTGTCCAGATAAGTTCAATGGCAGATGGTTTCACTCTTGGCAAACAAGGTCAAGGGCCACTTAATGAGAAAGAATTTATGGAGCTTAGTCAAACCACAAGTAGAAGGAGAGGAAGAAGGAGTTGTCATTAGAGATACCACTGTTGCAAGCAAAGGATGAACAAGCTTTAGGGATAATAATCACAACATTAGATGATAATTTAATACATTATATAGATGATGCTGACACTGTAGCTAAAGCTTGGGAAACACTTGAGAAAATCTTTGGTGCTAAAGCAAAGCATTCTAAAATTACTCTTAAAATGTAACTCTATGATCTCACAATAGAAGAAAATGAAGGAGTGGCTTCACTCATCAATAGGTTAAAGAGTCTTATGACTCAACTTGTGTATGTCCAATCTCCTATACCTAATGAAGATATTGTTACCATCTTGTTGAAGACTATGCCTTCAAAATTTGATCAACTTGTCACTGTGCTTAAAGAGAAGGAACCTATTCTTTCTTTGGAAAGTGTGATAAACTCTTTGTAAGAAGAAGAAAAAAAGCAAATCAAAGACTTCCAAGAAGATGCCTATGCCATCTCCACCACCATCAACAACAAGAAGAAATGTGCAACCTATGGGAGGACTAATCACACCAAACAAAGGATTGCTTCATGAACAACCCTTGTGTGCACTATGGAAAGACAAATCATCCATCACAAAGGTGCTATCTCAAGGACAAGAAGAAAGAGAAGGTCAACACTGTTGAAGAAAATCACTTTGTAGAAGTCTCCGATATTGTTGGACCTAGAGATGATGATGATTCCTATGCTTTGTAAAAAGGTTGTCATTGTCCACTCTTGTATGGTCAAAAAGCTTTCGTTGTTTTCTTTCCCTTGTTGTTTGTAAAGAGTACTAAAACCTTGTTATTGTATGGTTGAGACTCTAATGTATCAAGGGGGGATGTTGTTAGGCTCAAAACTTTTACTAGAGTGTCAAGTTTATCTTAAGGGGGGTGTTAGAAATATAAGCCCAACTTGTCCCTTAGCCATAAAACAAATGTGCATAGGATGAAATGTTAGCCTAAGCTAAAATCAAAGTGTGTAGCATCACTCCACATGCCAATCCTCCATATGTCAAGGGGCATCCCTACATCAAAGGAGTCATGGAGCATTTTTAGGAGAAGCATCTAGCTCATCAGTGATGTCATCCAATATTGGATCCAAAGGCTATATAAAGCCCATGTAGCACTCACATTAGTAATGAAGCAATGCAGTTATTTCTCATATTATGAATGGCTCACATCTATTCCCACCCTGATTTCTTTTAGGTAGCTTTTCTTGGATGGCCAGTCTCAGATTGGGCACCACAAATTCCATGGGCATTACTGCCTCCAGCCCCCATAAACTAGTTTGAATGGTGTTTGCCCTGTTGAGACTTTGTAAGATGTGCGGAATGCCCATAGGATAGCATCTAGCTTTTGGTCCCAATCATTTCTATTGGCATTTAAAATCTTCTATAGAATTTTGGTTAGAACCTTGTTGGTAGATTCCGCCTCCCCATCGCACTATGGGTAATAGGTTGAGGACTTCTTGTGATTGATAAGGTACCTTTCCATCAACCCTTTCATTACATTGTTCATCATGAAATGTGTGCTATGGTTCATTGACTATTTCCCCACTGGCAATCCATGCCTAGCAATAATGTCCTTGACGAGGAACTTCAACACCTCTTTTGCAGAATTTCTCTTTTGCCACAATGATGTATTCACATTTGCTGTCTTTTTTGGGCGGCTTGATTGGTCTGTAAGATTCCTCCTCAGCTCCTAAATATGTATAAAGTTCTCCTTTCAGTCCCCTCTGATCATCCCCTTTTTCAGAATGCAAGAAGGCATTGTTTTTCCTTGTTGGCCTAAAGAGAGAAAATATTCTAGAGAGCGATAATACAGTTTTGAGATATTTTTGGATACAAAGTTATCCTTTAAATTTAAGAAGAACTCCCCTGAAATAGAAGTTTAAAAGAGTTTTCCAATATGCATTAGAAATTGATTGAATATGTGCACTTGACACCTTAGCCTAAGGGTACCTGTTTTCAGAAAATTATGGATTAAGGTCCAAAGAGTGTTCTAATGAGCCAATGGGGTTAATCCAAGTGTTTGAATAAGAAAAATGTAAGAATAAAAGAAAATCCACCAAAAATGAGTAAATTCTCACATAAGATGAAGAGTTGACAAGAACCGGTACTTAAAAGTATAAAAATGGGAATTTTGACACCTCAGGAGGGTGAGTGGAGCTCATGAAGGAGGCGCCTAGAATCCTCATCATTTTCCCAAATTTTAATTCAAAAAAATGAGATATTTTATTTCTCCTCTCTCTTGTTCCAAACTAGATAAAAAGTGGGCCTAACTAGTCTAAAACTTATCCAAATTGGATCAAACTAAAGCTGATAAGAAATCTTATATTTATTCATTTTATGATGAAAGAGAGTTTATGATAACATTCATATATTTATTTTCATATGGAAGTTATATTTTATTTTTTTTAAAAATAAACAAGATGCTTAGATACAATTATGCTTATATTTATGCATAAAGATTTTTTATATTAAAAGAGGAAGTCCCATCATATTTTTATGTAATTATGTTTCTGCATAAATGTAATAATGCTAAGAGAGAAAATTTCATGATATTCTATGCATAGACATTTTAAATGCTAAAAGAAGAAATTTTGTTACATTTTTGAATATACATTTATAGTATGTGTATGCATAAATATCTAAATGTTAAAAAGAGAAATTTTTGTTATATTTTAAATATTTATATTCATGGTATGTATATACATGAATATTTTTGTTTATCAAAGAAGAATTTTTATCATATCTTTAAATAGGAATATGCATAATTAATTTTGGTATCAAAAAGACAATGATTCATCATATTTCGATGTAGATAATTATGGCATGTTGATGCCTAGGTTCAATAAGGAAAAAGAATATTTCTATGTGAATATTTTAATAAAATGATGTATGCATATTTATTAAAGGATAATTTAGAAAAAGAAATATCCTTGTTAAATTCCATTATTCATCACGAGTAGAATTATTTATAGTTCTTTTATATCAAAGTAGAATGAATTTTTATATTATTGGATGTTTATCCTTACGATTAGAAATCATAGTTATTTTATGAGATAAATGGAGAAATATCTTTAGGAAATAAATCTAGGAATAAATTCAAGTAATTCGGGCTAGACCATGACCACTTGAGAAAGGTGGGTCAATAAGATGCCTGCCCTTCTCTTAAATCGTAAATTAAGCCAAGACTTGTGACCATTCCCATTTCTTCAATACAAAGAAGGGATAACCGTCTGATTTAGAGAATTTTCCCTAAGACCCGAAATCGTCTAGAAATAAGTTAGAAATTTGTTTGATTGTAATTGATGGATGAATCAACCGAGATATGAGATTTGTGATTTTCATTGAGGAAGTCCAAGTTTTGAATGTTGGATAGGTGTCATCTCCAGATGGTGTCACACTAGTGGTACACTCTTTAGCCTCTAGGCATTTTTGGGATTTATAGCATTCATTTCCATTTTTTGCTATTTACACACATTTTTGGGTAGAGGAACTTTCCTATATATATGAGGCATTGTAGTTCATTTCTAATGAAGTTGGCTAGTGGTTCATTGATGAGTTCTTGAGTACATTGTCTCTTCTCTCATCTCTTCTTTCTCACATGGTATCAGAGCAAGGTGGTGGCGCACATAGAGCCTCCTTATCCTTTTTCCTCTCTGCCTCCTCTAGTCCTCTTCAACAACCTTGCGTTCAATTGCGTTTTTTTCATTCTTGATTATCTGCTAAACGGATGCATTTTTCAGGATTGTGCTTTAAGGACCTACTGGAATCATCGTGGTCTACAACTTTGCAGAAGAAAGTTTTCGCAAATTCCTCACCGTTTTTGAGTTATTCTTCGCAGACTGCCTGCATGCAGAATTTCTGCATGCGTTTTTCTTCGCAGACTGCCTGCATGCAGAATTGCATTTTTTGCTGAAGCCCTTACATTCTTGATTATCTGCTAAACGGATGCGTTTTTGAGGATTGTGCCTGCTAGACCTACTGGAATCATTGTGGTCTACAACTTTGTACAAGAAAGTTTTCGCAAATTTCTCACCGTTTTTGAGTTATTCTTCGCAGACTGCCTACATGCAGAATTTCTGCCTGCATTTTTTGTAGAAGCCCTTACTCATCATCCTTGCACTCATTCAATGATGCAAGAGGCTTCAAACCAGCCCCTTACCATCCTCTATAAGTGTGTTTTTAAAGCACTTCAATCCGAGTCCTACAACTCTACTTGCGATGAAAACATTGTCAACTAGTTTTCCCTACATACGGTAGTGTTTTTTTTTTGGAGGCTTCTTGTGGAGAGATTTCTTGGCTGCGTTTTCATCATCAACTTCAGCCCTCTTCATGGTGTTTTGAGGTACATATTCATCCTCTTCTCTACACCTTTCTACCGGCTGAAAATTCCACTTTGCTACACACTTTGTGTTTGCGTTTTTGTGGACAATCAATTGGACCTTCACACTCCTTCTCAGCCCTCTTTTGGTGGTTTCTACGGAGTCTATTGGTTCATATATCGGCTGCATTTTGTGGCTACGTTTTTGCACTATCTTTGTGCATATTTTGGAGATACTTCCTTGGTGGACAGCCCATCTATTGGCTGTATTTTTTGGAGGTACGACACTTCTTCCCTTGTGTTTTTCCACCCTCCACTCCCTATGGGACCTCGGAAGTCCTCTACTCCAAAAGACAAAGGCAAACTTGAAGATACTTTGGATCCTACATCTCCTACGACGGTTGGACCGAGAACTACTACAACGGAAGTTGGTACAATTCCTTCTTCGGTAGGTGCTTCTACTTTCTTTTTTCCATCGTATCCATTACCTTCTACGGATCCTTTCACTCTTTCTTCTTTGTCCTTTATGCCTTCTTATCCACATACTTCTATGCCCTCTATGGTATATCCCCCTACATCATCTATGCCTTTTATGGCAACTTCATCTACTATGATTCCTTCTTCTACTACTTCCACTACTACTCCTCTCGCCACTCAATCATATTAGCCCTTTAACCTATTCACTCAATCTTTGAGCCTTCCAAGTCTTTCCGATTCATAAAAGCTTACCCCAAACAACTACCACACTTGGTCCTTGTTTATGCAACTTCTTTTGGAAAGCGCCGGGGTGTGGTCTATAATCACTTCTCCTCATATGGTGCCTTCTCAATATCAAACCTATATGGATGCACGGGCCAAAGCTTTACTTGTGCATGGCATGTCTACATCGGTTGTGTCTCAATTTCTCTCTATAAGAAGTACGGTTCAACAATTATGGCACGCTATACAAATGCAATATGGAAGACTTTCAACGGTTAAGATGGCTAAGTTGGAAGAAGATTTGGATAAGCTTTCTATCTCCGAATCCGACAACATAGTGGAGAAGCGTGGAGAATTCAATCGAATCAAGCAATAACTTGAAGAGTTTGGTACATTGGTAAAGCAATCCGGTCCACAAGCTACTTGGTAAATTGCCTTCTTCTTTTGAATCGTTCAAAGATAACATCTTTCTTCGAGTTCCTTTCCCTTCCTTTGAAGAGACTACGCTAGCTCTTATAAATCCTTCATATTCTGCGCCAGACAAGGACTCGAGAATAGTATCATCAGTAAAAGACTCAATTGTGTCCTATGGGAGAGTATGACTTACCTCTCGAGTTTGCCATGGGGAGACGGGACAGGTGTCTGTAACCCCTCAGGGGCAAGAGTGTTAGTGGAAAATTCTATATGTTGTTACGTTTGACAGAAAGTGCAATCAAGGGATGAGCCTACACATCTTTACCATCCCAACGAGCTTCAGAAATATAAGAGATCTCGTCTCTACCTGTTTTGACATAGAGAGAGAAAATATTTTAGAGAGAGAATATTCAGATTATGAATATTTTTGGATAGAAAAATAACTCATCTTATTAAAATAAGTTCCCCTGAAACAGAAATTCAAAAAGAACTTTCCAATGTGCAATTGGAATTTATTGGAAATGGGTATAAAGGACCTTAGTCTAAGGGTCTAGATTTTCAGAAATTTTTGGATTATGGTCCAATTAAGGTTCCTATGTGCCAATAGCATCAATCCATGTGTAGGGAGGAGATAAATCCAATTTGTAAAAGAAGATACCCAAAAATGAGTAAATGCTCATATAAGATGAAGAGTTGACTATGTACAAGGTTTATTAGTAAGAAACTATGAGCAATATCAAAATTATGAGATATTTTGGGTATCCAAAAATGAGTAAATTCTCACATAAGATGAAGAGTTGAAAATGTACAAGGTTTATTAGTTGAAAACTATGAGCAATATTAAAAATATGAGATATTTTGGTTATAATAATTCCATTTTGACACATATGTAAGGAAGGGGAGTCCATTAAAGGAGGTGCATATTTCACATGCTTGAATGAGTTTTAAACTCAAAAATAATGTGATATTTTTATCTCTCCTCTCTCTTGAATCAAACCAAATCAAAATGAAACCAAACCGAATCAAAAAGGAACCAAACTAGATCCAAATCTAGTCCAAATTCAACCAAACTGAATTTGGAAAATTCTAGAATTCAATTAGCTTTGGTTAGAGCATCCCTCTCCTATAAATAGAACATGAGTCCTTTGAAAAAAAAATAGAAGAATTTTACTATACTAGAGTTATGCTGAAATAATGCTAATTTTTACTATTCTCTAAAATTCTCTCCAAATTGAAGAAATTGGAGCTTCCCTCTTTCTTCAATCCCCATTGGTGGCTCCATCAACATACTTAACCAATTGATTGGTTGGGGGCCTCTACCGTGAACAAAGAATCAAGCAATTTGTAAGGTAAATGGTGAATTTTGATCTTTTCTATAATTTCTCAATGCTTCTCTCTTCTCAACCCCTCTCAAGCTTGACAAGCTAAATTGGAATGGTTTTTGAATGCTATTGAAGTTAATTGATTAATGGTAGTGAAGAATTACATAATTTGATGAATGCTATTGAAGTTAAATGATTAATGATAGTAAAGAATTACATAAATTTTCATTTATGCTTAATTCTAATGGTTTTTATGTAATTTCTCTCTCTCACTCAAGAAATGGTCACACTCATGACCCATTCTCAATCCAAATGAAGTTTTTCATAAAGCTTTTTCTTAATCCAAGATTAATCTATGCTTGAGGTCAAATTAATGGTTTTTTTTCTATGCATTTAGTTTATGTATTTCATCAATATTGATGATTCAATCCATTATTGGGTTAATGATCCAATTAGGGATCATTCTAATCATTCTCTTAATGATAAGCTTTATCCTTCAAAATAAATTGAGATTTATCAGTCATAGTAGCGGAGCTATGGCAAAATTTTTATAAAAATTACACATAAAATAATTTCATTCAAAGCATGAAAAGAGAACTTCCTACCATATTCTAGGAATTATCATCCTAGATTAGTTGAAAGAATTTTATTGTAATCATGGAGAAATTAATTTTTATGTTATGCATAACTGATGATTATTTTATTGTAAAAGTGTTACTTTTATCATATTTGGATTTCATGCATAGAGGTATGCATAAAAGAATTATTATTTTAATATAAAAGTGTTTCCTTTATCATATTTGGATTTCATGCATAGAGGTATGCATAAAAGTTGATTATTTTAATATAAAAGTGTTTCTTTTATCATATTTAGATTTCATGCATAGAGGTATGCATAAAAATTGATTATTTTATTATAAAAGTGTTACTTTTATCATATTTGGATTTCATGCATAGAGGTATGCATAAAAATTGATTATTTTATTATAAATATGTAACTTTTATCATATTTGGATTTCATGCATAGAGGTATGCATAAAAATTGATTATTTTATTATAAAAGTGTTACTTTTATCATATTTGAATTTCATGCATAGAGGTATGCATAAAAATTGATTATTTTATTATAAAAGTGTTACTTTTATCATATTTGGATTTCATACATAGAGGTATGCATAAAAATTGATTATTTTATTATAAAAGTGTGACTTTTATCATAATTGGATTTCATGCATAGAGGTATGCCTCAAAGTTGATTATTTTATTATAAAAGAGTGACTTTTATCATAATTGGATTTCATGCATAGAGGTATGCATAAAAGTTGATTATTTTATTATAAAAGAGTGACTTTTATCATATTTGAATTTCATGCATAGAGGTATGCATAAAAGTTGATTAGTTTATTATAAAAGTGTGACTTTTATCATATTTGAATTTCATGCATAGAGGTATGCATAAAAGTTGATTATTTTATTATAAAAGTGTGACTTTTATCATATTTGAATTTCATGCATAGAGGTATGCATAAAAGTAGATTATTTTATTAAAAAACTGTGACTTTTATCATATTTGAATTTCATGCATAGAGGTATGCATAAAAGTTGATTATTTTATTATAAAAGTGTGACTTTTATCATATTTGAATTTCATGCATAGAGGTATGCATAAAAGTTGATTATTTTATTGTAAAAGTGTTACTTTTATCATATTGGATTTCATGTATAGAGGTATGCATAAAAGATATTCTTTTTATACTAAAAGTGTGATTTTCATCATAAATGGATTTTATGCATAACTTAGATGCATAAGATAAATTCTTTTATTCTAAAAGTGTAATTCCTACCAAATTGATTTCATGCATAAGAAGATGCATAAAAGATTGATTTTTAAATTCAAAGTGTCATTCTCATCTAAATTGAATTTATGCATAAGAAGATGCATAAAAGAATGGAATTTCAATTCAAATGTGTTATTCTAATCCAAATTGAATTTATGCATAGGAAGATGCATAAAAGATGGATTTTTAATTCAAAAGTGTCAATTCTCATCTAAATTGAGTTTATGCATAGCAAGATGCATAAGAGATGGAATTTTAATTCAAAAGTGTCATTTTTATTTAAAATGAATTTATGCATAGGAAGATGCATAAAAGATTGATTTTTATTTCAAAAATGTTAGTCTCCTTAAATGGAATTTATGCATAAATATATATGTAGAGAAATCTTATATCAAATATAAGAATTCTCTTGTATTCTATAAAAAGATACGAAATGTGATAAGATGTGATAAGAGGTGTATGAGATGTGAAAAGATGTGATAAGATATGTATGAGATGTGATAGGATATGATAAGAGGTGTATGAGATGTGATAGAATGTGTTAAGATGAGTTAGGATGTGTTAAGATGTGTATGGGATGAGGTAGAGAGTGTATCTGATGGGATAAGATGTATATGGGATGTGTTAGGGCGAGAATGGATGTAATATGGATGTATGAATGTAGATATGGATGTATGAATGTGAATATGAATGTGTGGATGTGAAAATGGAAGTGTGGATGTATGAATGTGGATGTGGATGTATGCATGTACATGTGTATGTATGAATGTGAATGTGGATGTGGATGTGGATGTATGGGTGTAGATACGGATGTGTATGTATGTATGTGGATGTGGATGTATGAATGAGGATGTAAAAATGGATGTATGTATGTAGACGTGGATGTATGGATGTGAATGTGAACGAAGATGTGGATGTGGATGTATGGATGTAGATACGGATGTGGATGTATGTATGTGAATGTGGATGTACGAATGAGGATGTGAAAATGGATGTATGCATGTGAATGTGGATGTATGAATGTGAATGTGGATGTGTGGAAGTGAAAATGGAAGTATGGATGTATGAATGTGGATGTGGATGTATGCATGTAGATGCGTATGTATGAATGTGAAATTGGAAGTATGATGTGGACGTACGAACATGGATATGTATGTAGAATAATGAATGTGAAGGTGTATGTGAAATAATGTGTAGTCTATATGAGTGAATGGATGAGAATGAGTACACATTGAATGGAATGTGGAATAAGTAATGTGGTCCGAGAGTGGATAATGTGGAAAGACGAGAGTTCGTTATAGAAACTGTATTTTGTGACTGTTTGTAAATGACTGTTTTATGTCAAGAATGCTGGGGAAGCATTTTGACCGTCTTGTGGATTAAGGTCATGAAGACCTAACTGTTAAAGTTGCAACTGCTGAGACGGAGAGTCAATGGAGGACGTCTCGCGTAGCAAGGTCGACCAAGGTCTTGACCAGCCTCGGTTCGATTTAAATGGTGAGCTTCCGGTACGGTGGATGAGGGACCAAGGAAGCGGCCTATGAGTGAAGCGCTAGGTCACCTGCGAGGGATCCTAGAGGGTGCTGTCCATACGGTGCTCGGGCTCTGGGTTGCCGAAGATACCCACACATGCGTCGGTGGAAGATATTGGAATAAAGAATAAGAATTGTTTTCTGAAACCGGGCATGGATCTAGTTGATTGACCTTGCTGGTTCTCAACGGATGAGTCCATGGCTGTTTTATATGGATCTGTGGGTTGATCTTGCTGATCTTCCACGGAGATTCCATTCTGTTATATGAATATATTGCCGGTTACTATGACCTAGGAACTATGGAAAAGGCCCCTGAGTGAACAGGTGGTGAGCGTTCTGGTTGCCAATGATGCCATAAGTACACCGATGAATGAATGACGGGAAATAAGGATTCAACCAGAGACTTTGAGGATTGTCATCAGTGACATAATGGTTTCATTAAAGGATTGTTTCCCTGGTACCCGGGACAAAACCTAACCAAATTCCTAATTGGATCCCATCACTACAGTGGTTGGGAGGTTGGCTAACCCATGGGACTGGATGGGGTTATGCTGGACTAATGGATCCGTAAATCAAGATTCAATTTCTGTTATTACGACATAGATGAAGTAAGTCCCGGATAGTAATTGTTCTATGGATAGGAATCAACGGCTGTGCCTCTTGATGGGGAAAAAAGCGTTGATCCCAATGATCCAAGTGCAAGTTTCGTCCTTGATTGACCAAGTACCTTTAAAGGTGCAGTCGGATCAGTTTGATCAGTAATGGTCTTGACTACGTTAGAGTAAAAATTTTATCCTGGTGGAATCGCCCGTGCTTTCCGGATAAAGGAAGTTTTTTCGGGTTCGGTTTTTCGGGTTCGGTTTTGGAAAAACCGACGGAATAGTCTTTTGTCCGGATATCCGTGGACGAGGCCCCGAGTGTGGAACTCTGCCCCGCGCAAGATATACTTCCGCTGCTAGTACCCCGAATCCATTGCGCGGTGGGGACAGGGATTTCACAGTTGGTATCAGAGCGAATTGGCTAATAAAGATCAACTGAAAAGCCAAATATGTCAAAAATTTATCAAGTAGCACAAAAAGGTTATAATTGTGTGATTTAATTCATACAAATTGATATTCAAACTAATTTCATAAATTAGTAATTGGGTCTTCAAATGAAAGTACCGCAATTATATGGAACCTTGACTTGCTTGAGGCTTAGACATGATAGTATTTACCTTATAATTCCAAGTATCATGACTAACCGTATATACCGAGGGTATAACTGCAGCTCTTTACTGACAGTATATACAAGTAAATCAAAGCTTGAAATTATAAGCATTAATGCTATCCAGTTGATGAATTCGAATGTGGTTGATATGATTTTTAATTCTGTTTGCGAACTGATAAATTGATTGGGATTTTGGTTGAAAAACGATGACCCCTGAAAATGGGTTGAAATGTAATAAACTGAGCGAAACCACAATGTGGATGATTGGGACGAGTTCCTGTGATGATATTCATAACTAGTATGATGATAATGATTTCAGTAAATCACTATGAGATTAGTGGATTGTGCTGTCAAATTGCTATTGTTAACACTTGACACGGTAGATCAAGTTAAGGGATGACAAATTGAGAACTTACTTGTCTGAAATTTCCGTGGAGGAATGTTCATAAAGAAATTTTTCGGTCTAATGGACCATTATCGTGTTAAAGAGATGAATGATATGATTTGAATGAATTGTTATTTAATGATGAGTTCTACTTAAGGGATAATTATCCCCACCAGAATATAAGGAACCCTACAATAAATTGGATCTTAAGAAAAAGAGTTGTCCTCTACTTTGCGAGATGAGGACATCTCGCACTTTTTAAGTGGGGTAGAATGTAAGATTCCTCCCCCAGCCTTCGAGGTATGCAAGAGTAAGAATCTCCCTTCCCTTTCTAAAATAAAAGAAAGATTCTGTTTAAAAAGGGAAGACACTTTCCCCAGAATACTTCTCAGGAGCCCACCTGTTTTAAGGATTCAGAACGATGAGTTCAGAAATATGAACCGGTGTTTTGGATGCCAAGGTTTTGGTCATCAGTTAAAAGACTGCCCGACTCTTACCATGAAAAGGGCACAGGGAAATCTAGAACCCAAATTCAGAGACCAATTCCTTCATACCAATCTAATCAGGGTCTCGTCTTGGACAAGATTGCTTAAATCCATTAACTAGTCCGACCCATTGATTAGGGTCAAGATGACCAGTCAAATGCTTGGCGACTTAGAGCAACAGATGCAGGCAATTCATAAAGATATAAACACTGCCCAGGATCGACAGAGACAATATACAGATAAGAAGAGGATAATCAGAGAATTCAAAGAAGCAGTTATAGTCTTCATTTGAATACGGACCAAAAGAATTTCTTTATCTCTAGGGGAGTATAAGTAGTTATCCCCCAGATATTGTGGACCAAAGAAAGTAGGTGACTTAGCCTACGAACTTCTTTTATCTCTTCATCTCAAAGTTCTTAATGCCTTCTATAGAAAAATGTGCCAAACCCAAATCATGGAAAGACGGTAAAACTTCAGTGGCAAGATACTGTTGGCTTCTAAGTTACGCTAGCTCCTTCCTTTATATAAGTCGTAACTTTTACTTCTCGCTCACAGTAATCTTCCTTCCATCGATCTCCCTTCTTCTTAATCTCCTTCATGGCTTGGCAACAGGAATTAGTTTTATCCATGATGATTTCTCACCTTCAAGACGCAAGTGAGTCTGTGAAGAAGGATTTTATAGAACAGTATGAGCGCTCACTTTTTCCTCACTTAGGAACTTCTATAGCTCAAACTAAATGGCGGACCTATCAAGATATAACTAGGGTAACACCCTGGGGTCAGCAGCACTTTCGTAACAATGTCCGCTTGGCCATGGTTATTGAAGCCTTGGGTTTGGGTCCCCGATACTACTGCGTCATGAGATCAAGACATCTTGGGTTTTCTGAGCGGGTCTTCTTACTGGCGTGTTTTATTCCTCATCAAAAGATATGCCTTTACCCCGTTTTTGGCTTGCCTCTCAGAGGTCCTTTTGTTAGATCACCTCATACCACTGAGATAGGTGCGGCAATAACCAACAGAATTATTCCCATAGATGAGTTACCTTATACGTGCACAGCTTGTGAGTGCTGCTTTTGTGACCATATGATGGATGGGCTTATGGAAGTGTAAAGAGTTCTTCTATCCTTACTGTATATGTTCCAAGAATGAATAAAGTTTAAATCTTGTTCTTGTCTTGACCCTTACTCTCTTTGAGACTTTTATTTGGTGGTTAATCTTAATTAAATCTTTCTCTAAGTCTCATGTTCGTGCATCTCGTGAAATTATCCCAAGTTTGCGAGATGAGGACATCTCGCGTTTTTCAAGTGGGAGAGAATGTAAGATTCCTCCCCAGCCTCTCAAAATGTCCAGCATATTTCCCTGTAATCAATTCCCTCTTCAGAAATATAAGAGATCTCGTCTCTACCTGTTTTGACATAGAGAGAGAAAGTATTTTAGAGAGAGAATATTCAGATTATGAATATTTTTGGATAGAAAAATAACTCATCTTATTAAAATAAGTTCCCCTGAAACAGAAATTCAAAAAGAACTTTCCAATGTGCAATTGGAATTTATTGGAAATGGGTATAAAGGACCTTAGCCTAAGGGTCTAGATTTTCAAAAATTTTTGGATTATGGTCCAATTAAGGTTCCTATGTGCCAATAGCATCAATCCATGTGTAGGGAGGAGATAAATCCAATTTGTAAAAGAAGATACCCAAAAATGAGTAAATGCTCACATAAGATCAAGAGTTGACTATGTACAAGGTTTATTAGTAAGAAACTATGAGTAATATAAAAAATATGAGATATTTTGGGTATCCAAAAATGAGTAAATTCTCACATAAGATGAAGAGTTGAAAATGTACAAGGTTTATTAGTAAAAAACTATGAGCAATATTAAAAATATGAAATATTTTGGGTATAATAATTCCATTTTGACACATATGTAAGGAAGGGGAGTCCATTAAAGGAGGTGCATATTTCACATGCTTGAATGCGTTTTAAACTCAAAAATAATGTGATATTTTTATCTCTCCTCTCTCTTGAATCAAACCAAATCAAAATGGAACCAAACCCAATAAAAAAGGAACCGAACTAGATCCAAATCTAGTCCAAATTCAACCAAACTGAATTTGGAAAATTTTAGAATTCAGTTAGCTTTGGTTAGAGCTTTCCTTTCCTATAAATAGAACATCAGTCCTTTGAAAAAAAATAGAAGAATTTTACTATACTAGAGTTATGCTAAAATAATGCTAATTTCTACTATTCTCTAAAATTCTCTCCAAATTGAAGAAATTGGAGCTTCCCTCTTTCTTCAATCCCCATTGGTGGCTCCATCAACATACTTAACCAATTGATTGGTTGGGGGCCTCTACCGTGAACAAAGAATCAAGCAATTTGTAAGGTAAATGGTGAATTCTAATCTTTTCTATAATTTCTCAATGCTTCTCTCTTCTCAACCCCTCTCAAGCTTGAGAAGCTTAATTGGAATGGTTTTTGAATGCTATTGAAGTTAATTGATTAATGGTAGTGAAGAATTACATAATATGATGAATGCTATTGAAGTTAATTGATTAATGATAGTAAAGAATTACATAAATTTTCATTTGTGCTTAATTCTAATGGTTTTTATGTAATTTCTCTCTCTCACTCAAGAAATGATCATACTCATGACCCATTCTCAATCCAAATGAAGCTTTTCATAAAGCTTTTCCTTAATCCAAGATTAATCTATGCTTGAGGTCAAATTAATGGTTTTTTTTCTATGCTTTTAGTTTATGTATTTCATGAATATTGATGATTCAATCCATTATTGGGTTAATGATCCAATTAGGGATCATTCTAATCATTCCCTTAATGATAAGCTTTATCCTTCAAAATAAATTGAGATTTATCAGTCATAGTAGCGGAGCTATGGCAAAATTTTTATAAAAATTACACATAAAATAATTTCATTCAGAGCATGAAAAGAGAACTTCCTACCATATTCTAGGAATTATCATCCTACATTAATTGAAAGAATTTTATTGTAATCATGGAGAAATTGATTTTTATGTTATGCATAATTGATGATTATTTTATTATAAAAGTGTTACTTTTATCATATTTAGATTTCATGCATAGAGGTATGCATAAAAGAATTATTATTTTAATATAAAAGTGTTTCTTTTATCATATTTGGATTTCATGCATAGAGGTATGCATAAAAGTTGATTATTTTAATATAAAAGTGTTTCTTTTATCATAATTTGGATTTCATGCATAGAGGTATGCATAAAAATTGATTATTTTATTATAAAAGTGTTACTTTTATCATATTTGGATTTCATGCATAGAGGTATGCATAAAAATTGATTATTTTATTATAAATATGTAACTTTTATCATATTTGGATTTCATGCATAGAGGTATGCATAAAAATTGATTATTTTATTATAAAAGTGTGACTTTTATCATAATTGGATTTCATGCATAGAGGTATGCATAAAAGTTGATTATTTTATTATAAAAGAGTGACTTTTATCATAATTGGATTTCATGCATAGAGGTATGCATAAAAGTTGATTATTTTATTATAAAAGAGTGACTTTTATCATAATTGGATTTCATACATAGAGGTATGCATAAAAGTTGATTATTTTATTATAAAAGAGTGACTTTTATCATATTTGAATTTCATGCATAGAGGTATGCATAAAAACTGATTATTTTATTATAAAAGTGTGACTTTTATCATATTTGAATTTCATGCATAGAGGTATGCATAAAAGTTGAATATTTTATTATAAAAGTGTGACTTTTATCATATTTGAATTTCATGCATAGAGGTATGCATAAAAGTTGATTATTTTATTATAAAAGTGTGACTTTTATCATATTTGAATTTCATGCATAGAGGTATGCATAAAAGTTGATTATTTTATTGTAAAAGTGTTACTTTTATCATATTGGATTTCATGTATAGAGGTATGCATAAAAGATATTCTTTTTATACTAAAAGTGTGATTTTCATCATAAATGGATTTTATGCATAACTTAGATGCATAAGAGAAATTCTTTTATTCTAAAAGTGTAATTCCTACCAAATTAAATTTATGCATAAGAAGATGCATAAAAGATTGATTTTTAAATTCAAAGTGTCATTCTCATCTAAATTGAATTTATGCATAGGAAGATGCATAAAAGAATGGAATTTCAAATCAAAAGTGTTATTCTAATCCAAATTGAATTTCTGCATAGGAAGATGCATAAAAGATGGATTTTTAATTCAAAAGTATCAATTCTCATCTAAATTAAGTTTATGCATAAGAAGATGCATAAGAGATGGAATTTTAATTCAAAAGTGTCATTTTTATTTAAAATGAATTTATGCATAGGAAGATGCATAAAAGATTGAAACACCATATTAGATAATTTGGGAAAATTCCCATTCCCATTTGAGAAATGGGATCATAGTGAACTTGTCCAAAAGTTTGTCAAAACCCTTTCATGTGACATATCATTGGAAAGATCTTGAAGAAGAGTAGAATCTAAATCTACGATCTCCGACAAATTTGGAGTTGGTATGCGTAAGATATGTCCACAACTATGTGCACTAATTGATTCCCAAAGTATGAGATTTTTCCCAAATTATCTAATATTGACTTTTGATTTTTATTTCAAAAATGTTAGTCTGCTTAAATGGAATTTGTGCATAAATATATGTGTAGAGAAATCTTATATCAAATATAAGAATTCTCTTGTATTCTATAAAAAGATACGAAATGTGATAAGATGTGATAAGAGGTGTATGAGATGTGAAAAGATGTGATAAGATATGTATGAGATGTGATAGGATATGATAAGAGGTGTATGAGATGTGATAGAATGTGTTAAGATGAGTTAGGATGTGTTAAGATGTGTATGGGATGAGGTAGAGAGTGTATCTGATGGGATAAGATGTATATGGGATGTGTTAGGGCGAGAATGGATGTAATATGGATGTATGAATGTAGATATAGATGTATGAATGTGAATATGGATGTGTGGATGTGAAAATGGAAGTGTGAATGTATGAATGTGGATGTGGATGTATGCATGTAGATGTGTATGTATGAATGTGAATGTGGATGTGGATGTGGATGTATGGGTGTAGATACGGATGTGTATGTATGTATGTGGATGTGGATGTGGATGTATGGGTGTAGATACGGATGTGTATGTATGTATGTGGATGTGGATGTATGAATGAGGATGTAAAAATGGATGTATGTATGTAGACGTGGATGTATGGATGTGAATGTGAACGAAGATGTGGATGTGGATGTATGGATGTAGATACGGATGTGGATGTATGTATGTGAATGTGGATGTACGAATGAGGATGTGAAAATGGATGTATGCATGTGAATGTGGATGTATGAATGTGAATGTGGATGTGTGGAAGTGGAAATGGAAGTATGGATGTATGAATGTGGATGTGGATGTATGCATGTAGATGCATATGTATGAATGTGAAATTGGAAGTATGATGTGGACGTACGAACATGGATATGTATGTAGAATAATGAATGTGAAGGTGTATGTGAAATAATGTGTAGTCTATATGAGTGAATGGATGAGAATGAGTACACATTGAATGGAATGTGGAATAAGTAATGTGGTCCGAGAGTGGATAATGTGGAAAGACGAGAGTTCGTTATAGAAACTGGATTTTGTGACTGTTTGTAAATGACTGTTTTATGTCAAGAATGCTGGGGAAGCATTTTGACCGTCTTGTGGATTAAGGTCATGAAAACCTAACTGTTAAGGTCATGAGTGAAGACCTAACTGTTAAGGTCATGAAGACCTAACTGTTAAAGTTGCAACTCTGCTGACGGAGAGTAAATGGAGGACGTCTCGCGTAGCAAGGTCGACAAAGGTCTTGACCAGCCTCGGTTCGATTTAAATGGTGAGCTTCCGGTACGGTGGATGAGGGACCAAGGAAGCGGCCTATGAGTGAAGCGCTAGGTCACCTGTGAAGGATCCTAGAGGGTGCTGACCATACGGTGCTCGGGCTCTGGGTCGCCAAAGATACCCACACATGCGTCGTGAAAGATATTGGAATAAAGAATAAGAATTGTTTTCTGAAACCGGGCATGGATCTGGTTGATTGACCTTGCTGGTTCTCAACGGATGAGTCCATGGCTGTTTTATATGGATCTGTGGGTTGATCTTGCTGATCTTCCACGGAGATTCCATTCTGTTATATGAATACATTGCCGGTTACTATGAGCTAGGAACTATGGAAAAGGCCCCTGTGAGTGAACAGGTGTGGTGAGCGTTCTGGTTGCCAATGATGCCATAAGTACACCGATGAATGAATGACGGGAAATAAGGATTCAACCAGAGACTTTGAGGATTGTCATCAGTGACATAATGGTTTCATTAAAGGATTGTTTGAAAGTTAGTTGATGCTAAGAAAAAGGCAATTTCATATTGGGTGTGTAAGTGGTGTGACTAGTTTTACGTTTGCATGAACTTCTGGCTAGGGGGCCTGAGAACTCTTTTCCCTGGTACCCGGGACAAAACCTAACCAAATTCCTAATTGGATCCCATCACTACAGTGGTTGGGAGATTGGCTAACCCATGGGACTGGATGGGGTTATGCTGGACTGATGGATCCGTAAATCAAAATTCAATTTCTGTTATTACGATAGATGAAGTAAATCCCAGATAGTAATTGTTCTATGGATAGGAATCAACGGCTGTGCCTCTTGATGGGGAAAAAAGCATTGATCCCAATGATCCAAGTGCAAGTTTCGTCCTTGATTGACCAAGTACCTTTAAAGGTGCAGTCGGATCAGTTTGATCAGTAATGGTCTTGACTACGTTAGAGTAAAAAGTTATCCTGGTGGAATCGCCCGTGCTTTCCGGATAAAGGAAGTTTTTTCGGGTTCGGTTTTGGAAAAACCGACGGAATAGTCTTTTGTCCGGATATCCGTGGACGAGGCCCCGAGTGTGGAACTATGCCCCGCGTAAGATATACTTCCGCTGCTAGTACCCCGAATCCGTTGCGCGGTGGGGACAGGGATTTCACAGTTGGTATCAGAGCGAATTGGCTAATAAAGATCAACTGAAAAGCCAAATATGTCAAAAATTTATCAAGTAGCACAAAAAGGTTATAATTGTGTGATTTAATTCATATAAATTGATATTCAAACTAATTTCGTAAATTAGTAATTGGGTCTTCATTAATGCGATCCAGTTGATGAATTCGAATGTGGTTGATATGATTTTTAATTCTGTTTGCGAACTGATAAATTGATTGGGATTTTGGTTGAAAAACGATGACCCCTGAAAATGGGTTGAAATGTAATAAACTGAGCGAAACCACAATGTGGATGATTGGGACGAGTTCCTATGATGATATTCATAACTAGTATGATGATAATGATTTCAGTAAATCACTATGAGATTAGTGGATTGTGCTGTCAAATTGCTACTGTTAACACTTGACACGGTAGATCAAGTTAAGGGATGACAAATTGAGAACTTACTTGTCTGAAATTTCCGTGGGTGGAGGAATGTTCATAAAGAAATTTTTCGATCTAATGGACCATTATCGTGTTAAAGAGATGAATGATATGATTTGAATGAATTGTTATTTAATGATGAGTTCTACTTAAGGAATAATTATCCCCACCAGAATATAAGGAACCCTACAATAAATTGGATCTTAAGAAAAAGAGTTGTCCTCTACTTTGCGAGATGAGGACATCTCGCACTTTTTAAGTGGGGTAGAATGTAAGATTCCTCCCCCAGCCTTCGAGGTATGCAGGAGTAAGAATCTCCCTTCCCTTTCTAAAATAAAAGAAAGATTCTGTTTAAAAAGGGAAGACACTTTCCCCAGAATACTTCTTAGGAGCCCACCTATTTTAAGGATTCAGAACGATGAGTTCAGAAGTGAGAACCGGTGTTTTTGATGCCAAGGTTTTGGTCATCAGTTAAAAGACTACCCGACTCTTACCATGAAAAGGGCACAGGGAAGTCTAGAACCCAAATTCAGAGACCAATTCCTTCATACCAATCTAATCAGGGTCCGTCTCTCGGACAAGATTGCTTAACTCCGTTAACTAGTCCGACCCAGTGATTAGGGTCAAGATGACCAGTCAAATGCTTGGAGACTTAGAGCAACAGATGCAGTCAATTCATAAAGATATAAACACTGCCTAGGATCGACAGAGACAATATACATATAAGAAGAGGATAATCAAAGAAAACAAAGAAGCAGTTATAGTCTTCATTTGAATACGGACCAAAAGAATTTCTTTATCTCTAGGGGAGTATAAGTAGTTATCCCCCAGATATTGTGGACCAAAGAAAGTAGGTGACTTAGCCTACGAACTTCTTTTATCTCTTCATCTCAAAGTTCTTAATGCCTTCTATAGAAAAATGTGCCAAACCCAAATCATGGAAAGACGGTAAAACTTCAGTGGCAAGATACTGTTGGCTTCTAAGTTACGCTAGCTCCTTCCTTTATATAAGTCGTAACTTTTACTTCTCGCTCACAGTAATCTTACTTCCATCGATCTCCCTTCTTCTTAATCTCCTTCATGGCTTGGCAACAGGAATTAGTTTTATCCATGATGATTTCTCACCTTCAAGACGCAAGTGAGTCTGTGAAGAAGGATTTTATAGAACAGTATGAGCGCTCACTTTTTCCTCTTTTAGGAACTTCTGTAGCTCAGACTAAATGGCGGACCTATCAAGATATAACTAGGGTAACACCCTGGGGTGAGCAGCACTTTCGTAAACAATGTCCGCTTGGCCATGGTTATTGAAGCCTTGGGTTTGGGTCCCTGATACTACTGCGTCATGAGATCAAGACGTCTTAGGGTTTCTGAGCGGGTCTTCTTACTGGCGTGTTTTATTCCTCATCAAAAGATATGCCTTTACCCCATTTTTGGCTTGCCTCTCAGAGGTCCTTTTGTTAGATCACCTCATACCACTGAGATAGGTGCGGCAATAACCAACAGAATTATTCCCATAGATGAGTTACCTTATACGTGCACAGCTTGTGAGTGCTGCTTTTGTGACCATATGATGGACGGGCTTATGGAAGTGTAAAGAGTTCTTCTATCCTTACTGTATATGTTCCAAGAATGAATAAAGTTTAAATCTTGTTCTTGTCTTGACCCTTACTCTCTTTGAGACTTTTATTTGGTGGTTAATCTTAATTAAATCTTTCTCTAAGTCTTATGTTCGTGCATCTCGCGAAATTATCCCAAGTTTGCGAGATGAGAACATCTCGCGTTTTTTAAGTGGGAGAGAATGTAAGATTCCTCCCCAGCCTCTCAAAATGTCTAGCATATTCCCCTGTAATCAATTCCCTCTTCAGAAATATAAGAGATCTCGTCTCTACCTGTTTTGACATAGAGAGAGAAAATATTTTAGAGAGAGAATATTCAGATTATGAATATTTTTGGATAGAAAAATAACTCATCTTATTAAAATAAGTTCCCCTGAAACAGAAATTCAAAAAGAACTTTCCAATGTGCAATTGGAATTTATTGGAAATGGGTATAAAGGACCTTAGCCTAAGGGTCTAGATTTTCAGAAATTTTTGGATTATGGTCCAATTAAGGTTCCTATGTGCCAATAGCATCAATCCATGTGTAGGGAGGAGATAAATCCAATTTGTAAAAGAAGATACCCAAAAATGAGTAAATGCTCACATAAGATCAAGAGTTGACTATGTACAAGGTTTATTAGTAAGAAACTATGAGTAATATCAAAAATATGAGATATTTTGGGTATCCAAAAATGAGTAAATTCTCACATAAGATGAAGAGTTGAAAATGTACAAGGTTTATGTAAAAAACTATGAGCAATATTAAAAATATGAGATATTTTGGGTATAATAATTCCATTTTGACACATATGTAAGGAAGGGGAGTCCATTAAAGGAGGTGCATATTTCACATGCTTGAATGAGTTTTAAACTCAAAAATAATGTGATATTTTTATCTCTCCTCTCTCTTGAATCAAACCAAATCAAAATGGAACCAAACCCAATAAAAAAGGAACCAAACTAGATCCAAATCTAGTCCAAATTCAACCAAACTAAATTTGGAAAATTCTAGAATTTAGTTAGCTTTGGTTAGAGCTTCCCTCTCCTATAAATAGTACATGAATCCTTTGAAAAAAAATAGAAGAATTTTACTATACTAGAGTTATGCTAAAATAATGCTAATTTCTACTATTCTCTAAAATTCTCTCCAAATTGAAGAAATTGGAGCTTTCCTCTTTCTTTAATCCCCATTGGTGGCTCCATCAACATACTTAACCAATTGATTGGTTGGGGGCCTCTACCGTGAACAAAGAATCAAGCAATTTGTAAGGTAAATGGTGAATTTTGATCTTTTCTATAATTTCTCAATGCTTCTCTCTTCTCAACCCCTCTCAAGCTTGAGAAGCTTAATTGGAATGGTTTTTGAATGCTATTGAAGTTAATTGATTAATGGTAGTGAAGAATTACATAATTTGATGAATGCTATTGAAGTTAATTGATTAATGATAGTAAAGAATTATATAAATTTCCATTTATGCTTAATTCTAATGGTTTTTATGTAATTTCTCTCTCTCACTCAAGAAATGATCATACTCATGACCCATTCTCAATGCAAATTAAGCTTTTCATAAAGCTTTTTCTTAATCCAAGATTAATCTATGCTTGAGGTCAAATTAATGGGTTTTTTTCTATGCTTTTAGTTTATGTATTTCATAAATATTGATGATTCAATCCATTATTGGGTTAATGATCCAATTAGGGATCATTCTAATCATTCCCTTAATGATAAGCTTTATCCTTCAAAATAAATTGAGATTTATCAGTCATAGTAGCGGAGCTATGGTAAAATTTTTATAAAAATTACACATAAAATAATTTCATTCAAAGCATGAAAAGGAACTTCCTACCATATTCTAGGAATTATCATCCTAGATTAATTGAAAGAATTCTACTATAATCATGGAGAAATTGATGATTATTTTATTATAAAAGTGTTACTTTTATCATATTTGGATTTCATGCATAGAGGTATGCATAAAAGAATTATTATTTTAATATAAAAGTGTTTCTTTTATCATATTTGGATTTCATGCATAGAGGTATGCATAAAAGTTGATTATTTTAATATAAAAGTGTTTCTTTTATCATATTTGGATTTCATGCATAGAGGTATGCATAAAAATTGATTATTTTATTATAAAAGTGTTACTTTTATCATATTTGGATTTCATGCATAGAGGTATGCATAAAAATTGATTATTTTATTATAAAAGTGTTACTTTTATCATATTTGGATTTCATGCATAGAGGTATGCATAAAAATTGATTATTTTATTATAACAGTGTTACTTTTATCATATTTGGATTTCATGCATAGAGGTATGCATAAAAATTGATTATTTTATTATATATAAAAGTATGACTTTTATCATAATTGGATTTCATGCATAGAGGTATGCATAAAAGTTGATTATTTTATTATAAAAGAGTGACTTTTATCATAATTGGATTTCATGCATAGAGGTATGCATAAAAGTTGATTATTTTATTATAAAAGAGTGACTTTTATCATAATTGGATTTGATGCATAGAGGTATGCATAAAAGTTGATTATTTTATTATAAAAGAGGGACTTTTATCATATTTGAATTTCATGCATAGAGGTATGCATAAAAGTTGATTATTTTATTATAAAAGTGTGACTTTTATCATATTTGAATTTCATGCATAGAGGTATGCATAAAAGTTGAATATTTTATTATAATAGTGTTTATCATATTTGAATTTCATGCATAGAGGTATGCATAAAAGTTGATTATTTTATTATAAAAGTGTGACTTTTATCATATTTGAATTTCATGCATAGAGGTATGCATAAAAGTTGATTATTTTATTGTAAAAGTGTTACTTTTATCATATTGGATTTCATGTATAGAGGTATGCATAAAAGATATTCTTTTTATACTAAAAGTGTGATTTTCATCATAAATGGATTTTATGCATAACTTAGATGCATAAGAGAAATTCTTTTATTCTAAAAGTGTAATTCCTACCAAATTAAATTTATGCATAAGAAGATGCATAAAAGATTGATTTTTAAATTCAAAGTGTCATTCTCATCTAAATTGAATTTATGCATAGGAAGATGCATAAAAGAATGGAATTTCAATTCAAAAGTGTTATTCTAATCCAAATTGAATTTATGCATAGGAAGATGCATAAAAGATGGATTTTTAATTCAAAAGTGTCAATTCTCATCTAAATTGAGTTTATGCATAAGAAGATGCATAAGAGATGGAATTTTAATTCAAAAGTGTCATTTTCATTTAAAATGAATTTATGCATAGGAAGATGCATAAAAGATTGATTTTTATTTCAAAATGTTAGTCTCCTTAAATGGAATTTATGCATAAATATATGTGTAGAGAAATCTTATATCAAATATAAGAATTCTCTTGTATTCTATAAAAAGATACGAAATGTGATAAGATGTGATAAGAGGTGTATGAGATGTGAAAAGATGTGATAAGATATGTATGAGATGTGATAGGATATGATAAGAGGTGTATGAGATGTGATAAAATGTGTTAAGATGAGTTAGGATGTGTTAAGCTGTGTATGGGATGAGGTAGAGAGTGTATCTGATGGGATAAGATGTATATGGGATGTGTTAGGGCGAGAATGGATGTAATATGGATGTATGAATGTAGATATGGATGTATGAATGTGAATATGGATGTGTGGATGTGAAAATGGAAGTGTGGATGTATGAATGTGGAAGTGTGGATGTATGAATGTGGATGTATGAATTTTGATGTATGAATGTGGAAGTGTGGATGTATGAATGTGGATGTGGATGTATGCATGTAGATGTGTATGTATGAATGTGGATGTGGATGTATGGGTGTAGATACGGATGTGTATGTATGTATGTGGATGTGGATGTATGAATGAGGATGTAAAAATGGATGTATGTATGTAGACGTGGATGTATGGATGTGAATGTGAACAAAGATGTGGATGTGGATGTATGGATGTAGATACGGATGTGGATGTATGTATGTGAATGTGGATGTATGAATGAGGATGTGAAAATGGATGTATGCATGTGAATGTGGATGTATGAATGTGAATGTGGATGTGTGGAAGTGGAAATGGAAGTATGGATGTATGAATGTGGATGTGGATGTATGCATGTAGATGCGTATGTATGAATGTGAAATTGGAAGTATGATGTGGACGTACGAACATGGATATGTATGTAGAATAATGAATGTGATGGTGTATGTGAAATAATGTGTAGTCTATATGAGTGAATGGATGAGAATGAGTACACATTGAATGGAATGTGGAATAAGTAATGTGGTCCGAGAGTGGATAATGTGGAAAGACGAGAGTTCGTTATAGAAACTGGATTTTGTGACTGTTTATAAATGACTGTTTTATGTCAAGAATGCTGGGGAAGCATTTTGACCGTCTTGTGGATTAAGGTCATGAAGACCTAACTGTTAAGGTCATGAAGACCTAACTGTTAAAGTTGCAACTGCTGACGGAGAGTCAATGGAGGACGTCTCGCGTAGCAAGGTCGACCAAGGTCTTGACCAGCCTCGGTTCGATTTAAATGGTGAGCTTCCGGTACGGTGGATGAGGGACCAAGGAAGCGGCCTATGAGTGAAGTGCTAGGTCACCTGCGAAGGATCCTAGAGGGTGCTGACCATACGGTGCTCGGGCTCTGGGTGGCCGAAGATACCCACACATGCGTCGTGGAAGATATTGGAATAAAGAATAAGAATTGTTTTCTGAAACCGGGCATGGATCTGGTTGATTGACCTTGCTGGTTCTCAACGGATGAGTCCATGGCTCTTTTATATGGATCTGTGGGTTGATCTTGCTGATCTTCCACGGAGATTCCATTCTGTTATATGAATATATTGCCGGTTACTATGAGCTAGGAACTATGGAAAAGGCCCCTGAGTGAACAGGTGGTGAGCGTTCTGGTTGCCAATGATGCCATTAGTACACCGATGAATGAATGACGGGAAATAAGGATTCAACCAGAGACTTTGAGGATTGTCATCAGTGACATAATGGTTTCATTAAAGGATTGTTTGAAAGTTAGTTGATGCTAAGAAAAAGGCAATTTCATATTGGGTGTGTAAGTGGTGTGACTAGTTTTACGTTTGCATGAACTTCTGGCTAGGGGGCCTGGGAACTCTTTTCCCTGGTACCCGGGACAAAACCTAACCAAATTCCTAATTGGATCCCATCACTACAGTGGTTGGGAGGTTGGCTAACCCATGGGACTAGATGGGGTTAGGCTGGACTGATGGATCCGTAAATCAAGATTCAATTTCTGTTATTACGATAGATGAAGTAAATCCCGGATAGTAATTGTTCTATGGATAGGAATCAACGGCTGTGCCTCTTGATGGGAAAAAAAGCGTTGATCCCAATGATCCAAGTGCAAGTTTCGTCCTTGATTGACCAAGTACCTTTAAAGGTGCAGTCGGATCAGTTTGATCAGTAATGGTCTTGACTACGTTAGAGTAAAAAGTTATCCTGGTGGAATCGCCCGTGCTTTTCGGATAAAGGAAGTTTTTCCGGGTTTGGTTTTGGAAAAACCGACGGAATAGTCTTTTGTCCTGATATCCGTGGGACGAGGCCCCGAGTGTGGAACTCTGCCCCGCACAAGATATGCTACTTCCGCTGCTAGTACCCCGAATCCGTTGCGCGGTGGGGACAGGGATTTCACAGGGTGGTTCATGGTGTTATACTTTATCACCCACATCTTGAGATTTTAGGGTCACTTCATATTTTCAGGCTTCTCAGTCGTTTTATCCCTAGGAGTAGGTTGTAGCACCAATGGCGGTGAGGGCACCCATGTATCTCACGGCATGTCCACATCGTAGTATCGCCACTTCATGTGTATGCAGTTGAGGCATCAACTTTTTGGAGAGATGTTGCTCTATGTATATATTATAAACCTTATGTAAATAAAGAATGTTTTGTAAAAAATTCAATTGTCTAAGTGATTGTGAGCACCAGATATTGAGCTTGAAGGAATAAGTTCTGTTTTCTTAGGACGTGTATCGTGGATCTATAGTAGAACGATTACCTTGTTTGAAGGAATTATTTTTGAACTTCTTAAGTCTTAGAATCTTGGAACAAAGTCGAATAGAAAATTTAACAATGTATCGTTTTGGCAAAATCATGAGACGTGCGAATCATGGTAGAGAGCTAGACCCTCACACAGATGAGGAGGATGAGCTTGACTGTGACGTTCGTAAAGCTCTACACGGATCTTAGCAATGTCCCTTCAAGGGTGAAGGGGAACACTTAGGTGAGGCCATAGAAAAGTGGACTGAAGCTATGAAGGAGTACTTGGATGTCACAAGTTACAACAAAAAAAGTAAGGTGTCTCTTATGAGGCTGAAGATCATGGAGACAGTCAGAGCAGCGTGGAGGAACCACTGTGAGACATTGCTTGGATCGGAACACCCAAACATGGGATGATCTCAAAGCATACCTTAGAATGAGATATTGGAAACAAAGATGAATGAGTTCCTGGAGCTAACCCAAGGAAGCCGAACTACGGAGGAATATCACCAGACATTCGCTCTTCTCCTGAAATACTCGCCACCACTAGATGAAGAATAGCTGATGGCCAGGTTCATTTGGGGAATGAACAAACCCTTAGATACCTTGGTGAAGAATGCTAAGCCAGTTTCTATGGCTGAAGCAATGAGGATGGCAAAGGATTTTGCCAAGGCCTTTGTTGTTAAGGTCCCGCTAAAGCCAGCACCCTCGTCTTTCAAAAGATTTCAAACCCTAGAAAGTACTTGCAACTTTCCGCCTCCTAAGAGATAGCAAGGTCCTAATCAAACTCAAGATACGGGAAGTTTCAGAATGGAAGGAAAGCCTTTTCCTTGGAACACATCTTATGGAACTCTGGCTCTTTCTAGGATGTAGAAGGATGAGCTTAGAAGTGAAAACATGTGTTTTGGATGTCAAGGTTTTGGGCACCAGCTCAAGGATTGCCCAACTCCTTCTATGTCAATGGGCCAGGGAAGCCAAGGTCCCAGAGTGCCGAGACCGACCCCTTTGTAATCAATCTAATCAAGGTCCAAAGAGTGTTCTAATGGGCCAATGGGGTTAATCCAAGTGTTTGAATAAGAAAAATACAAGAATAAAAGAAAATCCACCAAAAATGAGTAAATTCTCACATAAGATGAACAGTTGACTAGTACTGGTACTTAATAGTATAAAAATGAAAATTTTGACACCTTAGGAGGGTGAGTGGAGCTCATGAAGGAGGCGCCTAGAATCCTCATCATTTTCCCAAATTTTAATTCAAAAAATGAGATATTTCATCTCTCCTCTCTCCTCTTCCAAACTAGATTCAAAAAAGTGGGCCTAGTCTAAAACTTATGCAAATTGGATCAAATTGAAGCTGGAAGCCTCTAGATCCTAGTTTGGGCCTGTTGATGCCTCCCTTACCTGTAAATAGAACCCCATTCCTTTGTATTTTCATCTTAGTGTATTTACATGCTAGTGTAATTCTCATTTTAGTGTATTTCCTTTATCCCTCTACCTTGCCTCTCCATTGTGAAGCTTTGGTGCTTCACTAATCCTCTTCTTCTCTTGGAGATTACCTTCTTCTCTTGGTGGCCAAGCCTCTTTCTTGACAGATACACATCTCCTTAAAGAATCAAGCCAAAACCAAGGGTAAGCCCAAACAATGATGTTTATTCTCTTCTTTAGATGTTGATCTTCTTCCCAACCTCTCTACATGCCTGGGAAGCATTCTATTTCATGGTTTCTTCTTAAAACAATGCCCTTCTTGATTTATGTTGTTTAAATGAAGTAATGTTAATATCCTATGCTTAAATGTATTGTTTTTGATTTGTAATCACTCTTTCTGAAAGAATACTCACTTTTATGGTTAAATCCTTCTTGGAAGGATAAAACTTAATTCTAATCTCATTTTCTTACCAATAACTCTAAGCCTGACAAGCTAGAGATGAAGATTAAACATTTTAATGATTATTAACCTACTACTTTGAAAATGAGGTTAATTCATTTAAGCTTGTTTTTATGATAGTAAATCTTATATTTATTTATTTTATGATGAAAGAGAGTTTATGATAACATTCATATATTTATTTTCATATGGAAGTTATATTTGAATATTTTTAAAAATAAACAAGATGCTTAGATGCAGTTATGCTTAGGTTTATGCATAAAGAATTTTTATATTAAAGGAGGAAATCCCACCATATTTTTATGTAATTATGTTTCTGCATAAATGTAATAATGCTAAAAGAGGAATTTTCATGATATTCTATGCATAAACATTTTAAATGCTAAAAGAAGGAATTTTGTTACATTTCTGAATATACATTTATAGTATGTGTATGCATAAATGTCTAAATGTTAAAAAGAGGAATTTTTGTTATATTTTAAATATGTATATTCATGGTATGTATATACATATTTTAAATATGTATATTCATGGTATGTATATACATGAATATTTTTGTTTATTAAAGAAGAATTTTTATCATATCTTTAAATAGGAATATCCATAATGAATTTTGGTATCAAAAAGAGAATGCTTCATCATATTTCAATGTAGATAATTATGGCATGTTGATGCCTAGGTTCAATTGGAAAAAAGAATACTTAAGAATATTTCTATGTGAATATTTTAATAAAATGTTCTTTTATATCCAAAGTAGAATGAATTTTCATATTATTCGATGGTTATCCTTACGATTAGAAATCAGAGTTATTTTATGAGATAAATGGAGAAATATCTTTAGGAAATAAATCTATGTATAAATTCAAGTAATTTGGTGCTAGACCATGACCACTTGAGAAAGGTGGGTCAGTTATATGCCTGCCTTCTCTTAAATCGTAAATTAAGCCAAGACTTTTGACCATTTCCATTTCTTCAGTACAAAGAAGGGATAACCGTCTGATTTAGAGAATTTTCCCTAAGACCCAAAATCGTCTAGAAATAAGTTAGAAATTTGTTTGATTATAATAGATAGATGGATCAACCGAGATACGAGATTCATGATTTTCATTGAGGAAGTTTGGGTTTTGAAAAAAGGGTCTTGTGAAACCAATACTAGAGATGTTTTATCATGAAATGGCTTTTCGTGAGAAGAAATCAAACTCATTGGGAAAATCCTACTTTCATAGAAACTCTATTTTTGTAAAGGACTGTCTTATACCAGAATGATGGAGGAAGCATTTGGTTTATTGTTTAATCCAGGGAGAGTTTACGTTGTAAGAGCCGACGGGGAGTCATCGTAGGATGTCTCTCGCGGGCAAAGCCTGCCAGCACTGTGGTTTTATTGTAATTTTGTCTTGAAAATAGTTGAATATGAGAAAAGACAATTTCATATTGAGTGCAGAAGTGGTGTGTCTATTTAATATATTTGCATGAGTGTCGGCTAGGGAGCCTGGTAACTCTTTTCCCTAGTACCCGGGATAAAACACAACCAAATTTTTATAAAGAGGGATCCCACCAATATAGTGGTTGGGTGGTTGGCTAACCCATGGGCCAATTAGGGTGGATCGGTGGATTCCTACAATAAAGTTCAGTTATGTTTAAGTTATGATAGTTGAAGTAAGTCACAGGGTAATTCTTGTTCTATGGGAAAGAATCAATGACTGTGCCTCACTTGAGGGGAAAAAAGCGATGATCTCTATGAACCAAGTGCAAGTCCCTCGTTGATTCGGCCATGTGACCCACGGGTTCGGTTGGAATACAAAGGATAGTTAAGGCTCTTGACCGCGTTAGATAAATTCTCGTTAGAAGATTTTCCTGGTTGGAGGACGGCGCCTATGCTTTCTGGGCGAGGAAAGTTTTTCCGGTTTCAATTTTGGAAGAACTATCGGACTAGTCCCTTCCCCGGACATTCGTGGGCGAGGCCCTGAGTGGGAAGCTCTGCTGCGCAAGAGGTTATGACTTTCGCTACTAGCACTCTGGAGTTCGATGCGCAGAGAGGGTAGGGGTCTCACATGATCCAACAAAATCCAATCCCCACTTCATGAATGGAAACAATGGCAGTATGGGCAAGATGGGTAATTTATTAGAATCATCGGGTTGACCCGTCCGTAGACATCACATTGCTTTGCTTCATTGTTGGCATCCCTCATGACCATTGGCCACCACAGGCCTGCTTATAAAATTTTTCGGGCTGTGATTTCTTCGCCCATGTGCCCTTTGGTAATGCCACAATGCGTTTCTCTTCATACTGCTTACTGCTCATGGTCTGAGACACACCTGCGTAGGATTTGGTCTATGCCTCTTTTGTAGAGCTGCTCGGCAATAATAATGAAGTGTCTACTCCTTAAGGCAATCCTTTTCTTTCTGTGAGCAATGTAACCCTCCGAGAGTGTTCCATCCTCTAGAAACTGCATCATATCATAATACCAATTTTCTACCACTTCCAGGATACTGTGAATAGGTTGGTATCTGGGAGTTGGTCATCTACTCCATCTAGAGTAGGTTCTCCGGAATCCACTCTAAACAGAAAGTTTGCCACCGCATTTTCTTTTTTAGACATGTGCTGGTGGATGGTGAACTTAAGCTCTTGTAGTAGGAGCATCAACCTTGCCATATTTCCCACTAGAAAAGCTTTGTTCACTAGATAAAAATCAAGGATTGACGGTCCACATGGAAAAAAAGTTTGTTTCCCAAGAGGTAGTGTCGGAACTTGTTGACCGCATAAATCATTGAGAGAGCTTCCCGCTTCCCGCTCTATTGTGCTGTAGTTCCTTTCTACCCATGTGAGGGATTTGCTAGCATAATGAATGGGTTGCATATACCCTTGTGCTTCTCCTGCATAAGTGCACTTCCCAGTACTTTGTTTGAAGCATCTACATATACATGGAATATTTCATTCTAGTCTGGGGTGGTTACCACCACTGGTGATTTTTTGACACCATTCTCTTTAGCCATTGGAATGCTTTTTGACACTCTAGATTCCATTCATACTTTACATCTTTTTGGTAAGTGCATACACAATGGGTTGGCCACGTGGTAAATATTTTAAAAATCTAGCATGCCACTCAGCCTTACCAAGGAACCTCTCTAGTTGCTTCATATTATGGGGAGCAGACATTCTAGATATGGCCTCTTCACTATGTATCTTAATAGTGTTCCCAATCTTACTGCAAATGCACACTTGGTTGGATTTATCTTAAGCCTTGTGTCTCTGCATCTCTGTAGACATAGCCTCAAATGATAGATGTGATTTGCCTTATCATCAGGCACACTGAAGTCATCTACAAAAGCTTTCATGAAGTCTATCAGGTAATCATAGAAAATCTCTTGCACCATTCTCTGCAAAGTGGCCAGTGCATTTTTCAAGCTGAACAGCATGATAGTCACCACAAAGACACCCCATTGAGTGATGAAGGTTGTTTTCTCCTTATCTTCTAGCACCATTTTTACCTTGGTTATACCCACTAAATCCATCCAAAAATGAGTACATTTCCTTCCCAGCTATCTCATCCAGCAAAGAGTTTGTAACGGAAGTAGAAAGGGATCCGAGGTAGTTGTGGCATTTAGCTTGTGGTAATCTACACAGATTCTGATCTTTATGTTCTTTTTGGGCACTAACGCAATTGGGGATATCCAAGCATATTTCTCTACTGGCACAATGAAACCTACTCTTAGTAGTCTATCAATTTTTTCTTTGACTTGTTTGGCATAGTTAGGGTTCATTCTCTACCTTTGCTATCTGGTATGGCTCCTTCTCTTAAATTGATGCTGTGCTGGAAGAATTTTGGGTCAATGCCCTCCATGTCCTCATACGACCAAGCAAAGACATCTTGGTATTCTTTCAGCAAGGACATTAAATCTTGCTTGAATTCTTCTTCTAGTTACAGACTAATCTTCACAGGCTTTACTCTTTTTCATCTCCCAGATTTAACTCTTATAGTTTGTCCGGGCTTACTTTTGCGGCATTTTCCTTTTGGTTCTCATTTTGCTTCTGTACCCAATCATGGATTTCTTGAATTTCTTCCTCTTGTTCCAAATTTTGGGCCCATTCAATCTCTTCTGAGGCTTTCTCCTACATGGTTTTGCTTAGTTTTTTTCTCCTTGAGCCCTCCCGTTTTGTGGAATCCGATTCTTTTTTCTTCATTTCTTTGGCTGCTTGTTTCGCATTTTCATATTTTGCTTCCACATAGTGCCCCATCACTTCATCCACATGTAACATGTATAAGAGCACCAGGTCGGGATGTTCACGGAGTATTCTATCTTCTTCATCATCATCATTAAAGCCTTCTGACATATTGAATGCCTCCACATGAGCTGGCCTTTGAGTAGGTGTTGTTGATCCCCTTACATTGGAAAGATCAACTAGACTTTCAATATTCCCTTTGTGATAGAGATTCTATTTTGGCCCTAGTCCTATTTTATTTTGCCATGTATCAACCAAGACCTTCCCAATAACACTTGGTAAGCCCCGATGTGGTTTTCAGTGGTTATGACCACCAAGTTGACCTTGAAGTCTACTTGTTTGATTTTCATTTGGACATTTTTGATGATTCCTTTAGGAACCACCATTATATTATCTGCCATTCTTATGTTGAATGGAATGGGATCCCATTTGAGACCTAATGCCACTGCAGTCTCCTCATATCAGTAATGACATTCCCTCCTGATCAGTAGTGCATAATTGATGAGCATGTTGTTCAGTTGGATTGTGACTTTGGCCACTTCATCATCTCTGCATGCTAGGGGTTCTTTGGCTTGCATTCTGCTACATGGGGTTTCTTCTTCCTTTGAGTGCTTCAATTCCTTGCTTAGTCCTTCAATTCCTTGCTTAGTCCTTCAATTCTTGCCATTAAGATTTTAGCCTTGAATCTTGGACATAAGTCCACAGCACTTGCCTCAGCAAAACTTGTCTATCGAGTAGCATTGATATTAAATTGGTTTGCAACCAAATCAGCATCCTTCTTGCTTCCTTCCAAGCATTTTCATTGTTGTGCTCTTTACGTATCTTCTTGTGCAGATTTTCGCTTGCTTTGGGTTGATCTGCAATGACTTTGCATGATCCACCCCCCTTCTTCTTACCTTGCCTTCTTTCTATTTGCTTGGTGGTTTGGATCCTCACCTTCTCCTGCCCTTCCCAGTCCTCCACAGCTACCTTCTTGGGGCTTTTGATGAGTCTTGATTATCTAGCATAGTTATTACTACACTAGATTAATTAGCTTTAGCCCTTGTGATTGCCAAGATGTCTTGAACCTCCATCGGCATGCCATCTGCCTGCATCATGTTGGCACTTGGCGGATTTTCTTTTATTTGCATCAATTTTGGTTGTCTTTCTTCATTATGCTTTTTTTCTTCATGGCACATTCTGCCTTGGTGTGTCAAGGCTATTGATAATAGTAGCATGTGAAGGTGGTGGAACCACTGGCATGTCCTTAGCTTCTTCTTCTAGAGTAATTTTTGTGGCCTCTCTACTCCCATACCTTCCCATTCCTGGGGGTCTTCATGGAGTGCACTTGTGCTATTGGATGGACCCATGTATTTGATGATGGTGAAGTTGGTGGTGGAGTTGATGGTTTTACCTTTGTAAATTTGTGTGCACTAGTTTGTGCTAGTGTATACTATGGTGTGCTCGTGTGTTACCTAATGCTAATGAGCTCTTGTGTGACCTACCTATGTGAACAAGTGCCTATTGTGCTTGGGGATCTAGTGTGGTGGATATGGCATGGGAACAACCCACAATAGCCTTTTAAATATCACTTTTCAAAACTAAGGTGAACAACCTTAGTCAATGGGCTTGGCAAGGATATAGTTGATGGGATGTTGGTGCACACTCTTGTATGGTGAAACACGTAGCAAATTGACATGATCATGGGGCTGAGGTGGAAGGAGATGATGTGGAGACTAACTCTAGCAGGGTATGGCCTTGGATTGACCTGGAAATGGCAAGTTTAATGGTGACATAGGTTGTCGATTGCACATGGGAGGCTAGAAATGGCAAGTAGATGAGATAAGGGTTGCTCTTGGTACTAGCATGGGTACCCAAGAGCAGTTGATGGCATTGGAGAAGATTCAAGACCTGATTGTGATGGAGGAGTCCTTGCATGATGGAAACTTATCTTCATCCTTTCTCATTGAGACCTGAGGGTGGCTGATTGCATCCATTATAAAATTGAATGGTGGGGTATCTACTAGAGGGAGATTTGGTCTTGCACAAAGGAGGAGATGTTGCTGCTATTCTGATTGAGAGAAAGAGAAAGAGAGAATAGGCAGATGCGAGCTTCTTTGTTTATTGAGAGAAAGAGAAAGAGAAAGAGAAAGAGAGTGAGGCTCCTTGAATTGAAGGAGGGGACGAGGGATTCGACATAAGAGAGCATGCACACAATGTGTTATGCAAATTCACAAATAAAGGTGATGGTGGTGGTTCCCTGAATGGATGGATAACTTTCACTTGTCCCCACATCTGTCAATAGAGGTCCCACATGCTAAGCTTTGTGAAGAGGAAGATCTTAATTGAATCGGTTGTGTTGCAATTGTGGCTTGTTAGCCATTGTAGCTTCAAAGCATAAATGAAGACAACTTTAGCTTAATTAGCTTACTTTCATTATTGTACCAAATTCAATTGAAAACTCTTTTGTTTCCATCCACTATCATAAAGTTTCAATTATACAATTGTCTTTGAAAGCTAGGGAGACTTGTTTCCAAATTGAGGAGAGAGAGTGGATTATGTTAGTGTTGGTGGGGTTGTTTAGAGTTTCCCCACTGCAGTGAAGCTTGGCTAGCTATCGAGGCATTTCTGATTGAAGGTCAAGTCTCACATGTTTTAGTTCCCACTGATGACTACATAGCTTTGTTTTGGAGCTTTGATGAGCAGGTTGGAGACCACTTGTAGGTTAACTCAAACCTATGGGGCTTGTGCAGGGTATAAGTTGTTTAAAGGAGAGAAGGGTGAGGATGTGGATAGATTTCTAATAAGAAGGATAGAATTAGCATCCCTTAGCAACAATAGAGATGAAAATACCTATAAGTTAAGGATGGTGGGGTTGCTCTTGGATGGAGCAGCTGGGGAATGGTATGAGGATGTGGTAGGAGAAGAGAAAAAAGGTGATTGGGAGTAGCTAAGGAATACTTTGAGAAGGAAGATGGGAGAGCCGATAACCTAGAAGACCTTTAGAGAGAGTTAATAAAAGGGGAGGAGGAAGATATTATAGCCTTTGTGAGTAGACTTGAAGGGGTTTGGAGAAGGATCTTAAGGGTTTTGGGAGAGAATTAGGTGCCACCAAACTTCTTGAAGAAAGACATATTTATAGGATTGCTACATGGAGGTATTAAGGAAAATGTGGACCTTAAGGATCCTGACACCTATGCAGAGGCAGTAAGGGTGGCAATCCATAGAGCACTAGAGGAAGAAGGTGAGAAAACAAGAGTTGGCTTGAAAGTAAAGGGAGGCAAGCATGCATGTTAGATATGACCATGGGTCATGAGGGCACAAAGTGGAGCCTTTCTTGCTGTGGACATGCATGTAGAAAGGGATCTTCGTGTGGAGGCTCCAAGGATTATAGAGACAGATAGAGGACATGATGGTTTGCATCAACAGATTTAAAGGTTGACTGAGAAAATTAGAAATCTTAATCTTGCTATGTAGGTTATTCGAAACTAGGTGAGAAGACCACAAGGAGAGAGACCACATAGGAATCAAATGGAGCACTTCCAATGCATCAATTATGGAGAGGGGCCATATAGCTCCTCAATGTCCTCAACCAAGGAGAGAGCCAGAAGGTGTTTATCCTATCATTCAAAGGCCATACGGTAATAGGGGTGTTGGCAATAGGGATGCAGGTAATGGGAATCAGGTGCTAGTTCAAGGATAAGAATTCGTTGGGTAATGTGAATGTACTTGAAGCCATTGTGGAAGAGGGAGATGAGGCTAATGTGTTGGCCAATAAGAGGAAAAGGATGTAGAGGTTGGAGTCTGAGGATACATGTAAAGAAAAAAGAGCCAAAAAGAAGAGAGAGAAGGGAAAGGCATCCATGGAGCAGCTAGACTCTAGCAAGTAGGGAAAGGCCAGAGCTAGGAGAAGAAAGATTGGCATGGATGATTTCCCATTGGGTGAGGGGGAATCACCTTTTAATCTTCTGGCTGATGTAAAACACAAGAAGGCTGATATCACCTATGGTAAGCTTTTATAATTGAACTCAAGCATTGAACTCAAGCATAAGGAGACAATGGCACAAACTTGCAAGTGTTAGATGAGTTTGATTTAAGGTGCCAGAGGCTAATGTGGTTCAATTGAGTAGGTTTTTTTGACATTTTGCCTATTGTTGATGTTAGGGTTCATGGAAGGAAGGTGAGCAAAGTTTATATTGAAGGAGGAGCTCAGGTGTGTGTCATTGTGCCTAAAAAGGGTAATAAGTGAAGGGTTTGTGTGGATTATAAACCTCTTAATGTAGCTACAAAGAGGCATTGATATCCCCTTCCTATCTAAGATGAGATACTAGACCAAGTAGTAGGGCATGAGAGATATTCAGTCTGTGATGGGTTTAGTGGCTACTTTAAGATTAGAATAGTCCCATAAGATCAAAAGAAGACTAGCTTTATCACTCCTTGGGGGGTATTTTGTTTATAGGATTATGCCTTTTGGGATTCTCAATGCATATGCCGGAAGATCAAAAGAAGATTTTAGCTTTATCACTCCTTGAGGGTTATTTTCTTAATAGGGTTATGCCTTTTGGGGTTCTCAATGCATATGCCAATTTTCAAAGCTAGGTGGACAGATTCCTTGCTCCTTACCTTGGATCCTTTGTTAGAATTTTTATGGATGACTTTTGTGTTTACTGTGATAGGTGGATACATGTGGAGAGGCTTAACTCAGCGTTTGGATGACTTTATGAAGATGGAGTCCAACTTATTCTAGCTAAGTGCAAGCTAAATATCATGAGATATACTCTTAGGTCATGAAGGGAGTGAGAATGGAATAGCCCTAGATCCCACAAACTTGGAGAGCTTATTGTAGATGGATAGTCCAAAGTCAACCAAGGAGCTTATGAGTTCTGTTAAAAAACTCAGGTATTTGTCTAGATCTTTTTGTATGCTTGTAGAACATGTTTACCCTTTGCAAAATGCTAGTCAATGAGATCCATTTATGTTGAGTCAAGTGGAAGAGGATCCTTTTGAAAACCTCAAAGATATGTTTTCTACTCTTCCTATCATGTTGGAAAGCATGCAGTAGGTAGTAGGAGTAGTGCTTAGAAAGACAATGGGTGAGATGGAGAGGACATGGCATGAGGTTGAGTTACTGATATGGACTCGTGTATGCCACTAAGGTTGAAATCTTATTTGATTTATGGATCATTTGTGGTATTTACCTCTTGTAATTTGCTACCTCATGTGATGAGATACCCAGGTGATAACTCAAGAGTGCAAAAGTGGATTATGACTCTCCAAGAGTTTGACATGAGCTTTATCAAAAGAGGATAGTGTGAGAGCTCACATGGCAGATATGCTCACCTACAAGGAAGTTCAAATTAAACGCAAACTTATTAGAGAAGTTGAAAAGTAGGTTGTCCCTAATCCTAACATACATGAGGAGTTGCAAGATATAGATGGAACTTTGTTTTTTGATGGAGCATTTACAAGTAGTATTGGCAAAGGAGGTGCGGGGTTTGTTTTTGTTAACAAGAAAGGAAAAGAGCTATGGTTTGGTAGTTAAGAAATACATGTAAAAAGCAACAATGAGGCCAAATATTTTAGACTCTATTTGGGCCTTGAACAGTGTAAAAGGAGAGAGGTTAAGAGGCTCATTTAAAAGGTGATGCCATGCTTATCTAAGGCATGTACAGGTCAACAAAGATGAGATGAAGGGCTGGTTTTTTAAGGTAATAAGGGTTCTTAATAGTTTTCAAGCTTTTCAAATATGGCATGTGTCCAGGGTTGACAACAACAAGAGAGCTCATGAATTGGCAGAGCAAGTTTTTACCAAAAATGTACATGCTATGGTGATCCAGGAGCCTTTGTATTAAGATAGAGAGTCTCTTTATGAGCAAGAGCATGTTCTTCTTACAAGTTTTGCAAGGAAGAGCTTGGATTCTTCAAAGAGAAGAGCAATTGTCAAGAAAGCCATGAGGTGTTTTTTGATTGGTAATCACCTTTATCATAAAGGAACTGATGGTATTATGAGGAGAGTTTAATATATCAAGATGAGATCCACGATTGCTTGAAAGCTTGCCATGAGGAGGGATGTCGAGGTCATTATCAAATTGACATCACAAAGAGAAAGATCTTGACATCCAAGCTTATGTGGATAAGCATGAACAAAGATACTAATCATTCGTGCATGAGTTGTCTCATGAGTGCCAGGATTTTTAAAAAAGGATGATGATTATAGAGCCTAGCACCATATATTGAGCTATGGAGCCTTTGAGAAGTGGGGTATGGATGCTATTGGACCTCTTATAAGGACTAGAAATAAGAAGCCTTACATTATCACTGCAATAGACTACCTAACTAGGTGGCCAGAAGCTGAAGCAACAAGCAGTGCCACAACACAATAGGTATGAAAATTCATTTATGAGATTGTATGTTGTCATTTTAGTGTTCCTTTGGAGCTGGTTATTGATCAAGGAAGATATTTTAGGGCTGATTTGTTAAAAGATCTTGCAATAAAGTTGGATATAAAGCACATGTTTACTACTCCTTATCATCCTTATTAGTGCAATGGGTTTGTGGAGAGTTTTAACGGTGTCTCATAGAAATTATTGTTCAAGCTGGTGGAGGACCATCCAAATGATTGGGATGTGTATTTGGATAGGGCTTTGTGGGCATACATGGTGTCATACAAGAATGCTATAGGATTTAATCCTTATTATTTAGTTTATGGTGAGGAGTGTGTATTGCTAGTTAATATTATGCTTCCTTCACTTAACTTTCTTTTGTAGCATAATTTAACACAGGAAGAACAAGAGAAGAGGAGGTGGTCCACTCTACACTCTCTTCTTTTGGATATAGAGGGAGCCATTGAATGGTATGAGAAGACTATTCACAAAAGGATTAGAGCATTCAATGAAAAGCTGGGCAACAAAGACTTAAACAAGGGTATGCTTGTGTTGAGGTACAACAATGCTCTTGAAACCACATTCCAAACTAATTTTAGGGTGAAGTGGGAAGGCCCTTTCATTGTGCATGAAGTGGGAAGGCCCTTTCATTGTGCATGAAGCTTTTTCTAATGGGAGTTACCAGTTGAAGGATCTTGATGGCCAGTTGTATTCAAGCAGAGTCAATGGCTTACGGTTAAAGCCATACCACATCAGGGTTATGTAGAGCAAGTAAGACAAGGTCACAACGGGGTGGGGAAATATGTGATAGGTTTTTTTGTGCTCCAGACAAATATGATATCTCTATAACTCCAGAAGGATAGGAATGCACTTGTAGGAGTCTAGAAAAAATGCCATATTAAAAGTACATTCCATGCAAGAACTATGACCTAAAATAATAGTATCAATGGAATAAATTCGAGGGTTACTTGTTACTTTGATAAAATGAGCTCCCATGTTCTTGGCCTTCGTGGACAATTTATGTGCAAATGGTCCTTTTGATCGCATGTGAAACACCCACCCTCCCTAATGTTATGAAGAGTCTACTGGTGCCTGTTTGTTCCTCGGATTGGGTTCACCTGAAGTCTAGGTCTATGGAGCCTTTTTAGACTTAAACTTTTGTTCATGCTTGGAAGCCTTCTTTTAGAAGTTTTTGTGGCTTGAGGTTTCTAAGAAAAATTCTTCTCAGTTTGGCTAGCCAATGTTTGCCTCATAAATCCTAGCATATCGGATGGCATCCTATAGAGTTTTGCTATGGTTATTTCTCACCTACTAGAGGTTGTGACCTAGAACTAATCATCGGATAAAAAATCCACACAAAGTCATCGCATCCATATGGCCTGCTCGAGATTGCAACTCCCTAAAGCGTTGTATGTATATGTCAAAATATGACTTGCTCGAGACTGCAACTACCTAAAGTGTTGTGTACATATGTGTCAAAAGTATATTCTTCATGCCCAATCTGCAAACTTGGCCATTATATCAAACTCATCCTTCGCTTGGAGGAATTGTTATCAAAACTGTCTCTTGAAATCTTCCCAAGTATTAGGTTTGTTTTGCAGCTCCCACCACCCAATCAAGGCCTTCCCCTTAAGGAGACCTCGAACTATCTGGATCTTCTAGGCATCCCAAAAAGGATGAAACTCAAAGTGAACATTCCGTTGGTTTAGGCAAGAGTCAACAACCTCCTGATTCTACTCCTTCTCCACCCAGACATCTGGGGTGAAAGAAGGTGTTGTTGACATTGATGCTAAAGTAGTACCAAAATCCACCTTTTGAAGGCCAGATATTGTCTCCCCCAAGGACTAGATCTCTGCTTGGATATTGGCTAAATATGTGTTTTCCTCTTGCTCGAAGTCATCTACCCCTTCTGGTGCATGACACGCTCTTTTACAAGGTGGCCATCCTCATGATCTGACACATCATCAACAAAACATAGAGTATCTGCCATTGCACAAAAAAGAAGGTAGTATGTTGTCCCGACTGAGTAAAAGCACCCAAAGTCTTCAAAATTATGAAGTATGGGTTAGCCACTTCAAATTTGTAGGTTTCTAGCTCTTACTATGCATGATGATGGAGAGAAAGAACAAAATTTCTCTTTATATATAAGCTGAGTATGCTTTATTCTTGTCTTGCTTTTTAAGAGTCTTCAAAAGAAACTTTCTCACTTTTTGAGAAAAAACTCTATTGACGCCTTGCTTTCCCCCCCACAGGTTTGTAAAAAAAAAACAATTTGTATGCTTGCTTTAAAAATAATGTTTTTTACAGTTGCTTTTATAAAAGTAGCATACTCGTTTAAAATAAAAAAAGTTAGCGCATAAGGTATTTCCTAAAAAATGACCTACACGTGGTTTTTTTTTTAAAAAACAGCGCTCGTTTTTGGATTCAATGGGAAAAAGAAACTAGCGCAAATTTTTTTAAAAATGTTAAGAAAACATTTTTATTTTTTTTTAAAAAAAATGTTAAGACTGGACCACGTGTTTTTATGGCCCCCTTTCACACAGGTCACCACTGATAGGTTCTCTTGCTTTGATTGGCCTATCTCTTGCAGGTTCTCTTCCTTTGACTACCCTGGACTGATCGCTTCGTCCCGATAGACTCATGGAAATAGGGCCTAAGGTTGTCCATGTGGTCTTGGTAGGCACAAACGGTCATACTCACAAAAAAAGAACTCTATGATTGGGGTTCTTTCACACGCCTTATATCCGCACTTCTGTATATCCATAATTCAACAATGCATACACCCTATTCGTCATGCTTCCCTCGCCCTCATAACCATATGTTACAGATTACAAATAGTTTTTTCAACAGTCCAATTGAGAGTACCCTCTATGTAAGGAGGAGTAAAGATTGCTTTTTGGTTATTTTATACGTTGATAACTTGCTACTCATGGGCCCTAATGAGGAGAAGATTTCAACCTTCAACGTTGAATTACATGTCATCATTTGAGATGACAGATTTGGGCTCGTTGCATTATTAGGCATACAGTTTATGTAGCATGATGATGATATTGTGATGTTGTAGTCAAAGCACATAGTCAAAGTACATAGAAAGGCTACTTACATGGTTTGGTCTTGAATATTGTAAACCTCTTACTACACCAATAGAGACACGTGTAAGCTTAGTCTCTAGGATCTAGATGAACCAATAGATTTCTTTATGCATCTTTCTATGCATAAAATCAAAATTGATGAGAATAACACTTTTGGGTTAAAATGAATTCTGTATGCATCTTTCCATGCATAAATCTAATTTAGTAGGAATTACACTTTTAGAATAAAAGAATTTCTCTTATGCATCTAATTTATGCATAAAATCCATTTATGATAAAAATCTCACTTTTAATATAAAAAAATTATATTTTATGCATACAAATCATTTATGATGAAAATCACTCTTTTAATATAAAAGAATTTCTTTTATGCATCTAATTTATGCATAAAATCATTTATGATAAAAATCACACTTTTAATATAAAAAAATTTATCTTTTATGCATATGTTTATGCATACAACTCATTTATGATGAAAATCACTCTCTTAATATAAAAGCATTTCTTTTATGCATCTAATTTATGCATAAAATCATTTATGATGAAAATCACACTTTTAATATAAAAAATTTACCTTTTATGCATATGTTTATGCATACAAATCATTTAAGATGAAAATCACTCTTTTAATATAAAAGAATTTCTTTTATGCATAAAATCATTTATGATGAAAATCACTCTTTTAATATAAAAGAATTTCTTTTATGCATCTAATTTATGCATAAAATCATTTATGATGAAAATCACACTTTTAATATAAAAAAATTTATCTTTTATGCATATGTTTATGCATACAAATCATTTATGATGAAAATCACTCTTTTAATATAAAAGAATTTCTTTTATGCATTTAATTTATGCATAAAAACATTTATGATGATGAAAATCACTTTTTTAATATAAAAGAATTTCTTTTATGCATCTAATTTATGCATAAAATCATTTATGATGAAAATCACTCTTTTAATATAAAAGAATTTCTTTTATGCATCTAATTTATGCATAAAATTATTTATGATGAAAATCACACTTTTAATATAAAAAAATTATATTTTATGCATACAAATCATTTATGATGTAAATAACTCTTTTAATATAGAAGAATTTCTTTTATGCATCTAATTTATGCATAAAATCAGTTATGATGAAAATCACACTTTTATAATCAGAATAACAATTTCAATATACTTCCTTCTATGCATAGAACTTAATTCTAAAGAAAGTTAACACTTTTTTAATAAAATATTTTTATTATGTATTTTCTTATACCTAGGATGAAAATTAACACTTTAAGAATACATATACGATGGGAATTACTCTTTTTTATTAAAAAAAAACTTATTTTACACAATTTTAGAAAATTTTGCCATAACCTCCTTTGTATGGCTGACCATTTTTTAAATTTTTTAACTCTTTAAAATCAACTAGAATTTCACCAAGAGTATTTAAATCATTCTAACGTAAACAATTTCTACTTATTTAAGAAAAACATTATGAAAAACTTGATTCTATCCATTAGTCATTCATCTAGGATAAAGAATGGTTGGATTTACTAAAGAAGAGAGGGGAATGCCTTTTTTAATGAGGCATAACATCATAATCATTTTAGAGAAGACAAAAATCATAAAAGCCATTAAAATTAAGCATAAATAAAAATTTATGTATTTCCTTACTACCACTCATCAATTAACTTCAATAGCATTAAAAAGCCATTCCAATTAAGCTTCTCAAGCTTGAGAGGGGTTGAGAAGAGAGAAACATTGAGAATTTATGGAAAAAGATCAAAATTCACACTTTACCTTACAAATTGCTTGATTCTTTGATCACGGTAGAGGCCCCCAACCAATCAATTGGTTTGGTATGTTGATGGAGCCACCTATGGAGATTGAAGAAGGAGGGAAGCTCCAATTTCTTCAATTTGGAGAGAATTTTAGAGAATAGTAAAAATTATCACTATTTCAGCATAATTCTGGCATAGTATAATTCTCCTATTTTTTTTTACAAAAGACTCAGGTTCTATTTATAGGAGAGGGAGGCTCTAACCAAGACCAACTGATTTCTAGAATTTTCTAGATTCAATTTGGTTGAATTTGGACTAGATTTGGACCTAGTTTGGTTCCTTTTTTATTCGATTTTGATTCGCATTATTTTTGAGTTAAGTAGGTGCCTCCTTGAAGGGACTCCCCTTCCTTACACATGTGTCAAAATAGAATCATTATACCCAAAATATCTCATTTTTTAGTAATACTCATAGTTTTTTTACTAATAATCCTTATACATAGTCAACTTTTCATCTTATGTGAGCATTTACTCATTTTTGGGTATTTTTCTTTTACAAATTGGATTTATCTCCTCCCCACACATGGATTGATCTTATTGGCTCATAGGAACCTTAATTTAAAATTTCGAAAAAATCTTGACCCTCAGGATAAGGCCTCTTGAACAGATTATACTTGATTTCTAATGTACCTTCTGAAAATCTTTTTAAACTTCTGTTTCGGGGAAACTTATTTTAATAAGAAGAGATATTTTTCCATCCAAAAAAAATTTAAAAACTGAATTACCACTCTCTAGAAGATTTTCTTTCTCTAGGCCAAAACTGGTAGAAACAAGATCTTTTATATTTTTGAAGAGGGATTTGACTACAGGGGAGAATTTGGACATCATGAGGGGCTGGGGGAGGAATCTTACATAAACAGGAATCTCCTCTCATTGGGGTATTAATCTCCCAGCCCTTTCATTGCGCTGCAACTTGGAATACTGGCACTAGCATATTTCCATGGATTAGGAAATTCTCTGGGGTTACCTCTCAATTGTCATCTAACTTCTCCAAAGTTGGTTGAGGCTTTTATTCAAATTCTCCTTCCTCTCCAACACACTCCTCAATAATCATTTGATTGACCGATGTTATGTGATGTGCTAGTGGTTGTGGTGGTAGAACAAGTGATGGTATAGATACTTCAGGTACTCCATGAATTCCCCTCTGTTTTACATGTTTGAAATACTTGCCCTTGGCACAAGCCCATGCCCAGGTGGTGCAGGTAAAGCTAATTATTGTTGTGTGAAAGAAGGCAATTGAGGCACTTGAGGTACTTGGATCTATTGTGTGGGTACCTACACGTACTCGTATCATGGTTCTAAAGTCACATATAGTGCGCACAATACATTAATGAATGAGGCCTCAACTAAGGACACTCAGGTGAGGCCTATAATTTGGACAATACAGTGCTCGTATGATTTTGCCTACATATTGAGCACCACATAAGTCACATATAGTGCACACAATACATCAATGAGTGAGGCCTCAACTGAGGACACTCAATGCTCGTATGATTTTGCCTACATATTGAGCACCACACAAACTCCCGTCGAGGGTATAAATGCTACCTCATGGGCGCATCCTTTACCTCTTTTAGCTTTATCTTTTCCAAGAGTGTAGTGCTTAGCTCATCTAGAGTCATATCCTTTATATGTCTCTCGGAGATGGTTGTGCTTATTCGGCCCAATGCATGCGATGAAGCTACCATAGTGACATATTTGGTATTATCAGGTTGTGGTAATTTGTGTATGTTATCCTCAAAGCCGATGGCTAGCTTGCAACTATCATCAAGCGATGTTGGTTTGGCCAATAGTAAGTAGTTGTGCATTTTAGTATCCCTAACTTCCCTACAGAAGTATGGTAGCAATTGCTCATCTATCAACCTTTCCCTAGGTTTACACCTGGATCTTAGATTCTTCAAACAAGAGATGTAGTCTTGCATTGCCTCATGCTCCTCTTGCTTGATGTTATACAATTGAGAAACAAGGTCTCCACTTGTCTCCACTTCATGTAAAATTGGGTACAAACACTCTTAAATCGTGCAAACTCGCACAATAATTCAAATATTTCTAGGTGTTGTGAATGGCATCACCATCACCTAAAATTTTTTACATTAATCTTGCCACATGGTTGGGCTTGACTGGTGTTGCTCTTTGTAGTGCTGGTATAGTACCTAACTCCCTAGCAACCCCCCTTCCTATTTATTTGGCCATCCTTAATAGATATGTGGGTGTGTGACTCCCATATAAGGGACTACTCGTTATGCCATCATGTCTGGGTTGCTCAAGGTATGGAAATATGGCCTAAGAGCCATATCTCCCCATCTAGTGGGTAGGGATCTAGACTCAAAACATGGGGCTTAAAGTCAAGCACTTGGCTCTGGAAGTAAAGAAATGGATCTAGGGCCATCTCTTACTTAAACTTTATAGGTTACCAAGTGTGTAGAGTTTGATCCCCCAACTCCATGAGTGCATGCTTCAAGCTAGAGTGTTTATCATGACATCATGCCTTCAACCTCATGAGGTAATACCATACCCATAGGCCACATTTCATTGTATTTGTAGTTTTTCATGCATGCATGGTGTAGGAACATGGAGGCTCTACCAGTAGGCATGAGAGGAGAGTACCTAGCCATGGCGTTAGACATTGATAAATGGCCCAAAGAGTCTACTTGCTTGGGTGGCGCCCACTCGTGTGCAATTTTGTATTTAATTTTACATGTAGACACATTTTCAGCCCCACCATGGAAACAAAGTTTTTGAAGCATGTAAAAACCTCTTAATTTTCTTTTAATGGATACACCTAGGTGCGCCTTGAGTAGTCATCATCAATAAAAGTCACAAAGTAGAGATATCCCTCAATCGATGGTGTCTGTCCCCTTGCCTCACCCTCTTCTGGCTCTAGGATGTCAATTTATAGTGGTATTGGGACATTTTTCGTGTTTCTGTTTACACCATTATCTAAAGACTACCCCTCCTAGGATACCTCCTTCTTGTAACAACAAGCCTCTCATGTACTCCTAGAATTTTAGGGTTTATAGCATTGCATCTACCTTAGCTTGATGTAAGTTTTCTCTACATCACGTTGTGATAGTTCCTTGTTCCTTGAGAGAGGAGTTGCAAGAGCACCTAGGTCATCTCGAGGTTCTTTTGGAATAGGTTCTAGAGGTTGCATATCCTTCATTGCTAGTTCAATCTCTCTGGCACTAAATCATGTGATAAAATTCTTATCATGTCTCAATCCTCTGAGATTAGCAGAATCCTCTCCACGTATTGCTGTATCATAAGCACCCCGCTTAGCTATCTCTCTGTGGAGGTCTAAGTTGGTCTTTTCTTGTTCAATTCTCCTAAGTTGGGCTTGTGCTTCTCTCATTTTTTTCTCAACCTCCAGCTCTTTGGAAGTGGGAAAGTACACTATCCCTGTTCTTTGGGCACTCATAGGATCCCTTTGTATTCTTAGAGTATACTACACCATGGGTTGAGGGTTTCTCATCCCTGGTAATGGTTCCTCCCTTAGTTGTTGTCCTATGCGTCCAGGCCTTTCATTAGTACTTACTTCTCGGTCCGAGCTTGATATTTATCTCAAGCTTCCCTTTGAGGCTCTTGTCCATATCCAAGGATTCCTTAGACTAAGTGCATGAACCCTGGAGAAGAAGTGCCCTTCACCCCTACCATCTCCTCGTTAAGAAGATTTTCCATGGATTCCTCACTACTTGATGAATCAAAAGAGTTCAGACTATGAAGGGAAACTATTACAGACTTAACTTGAAGGGATCAACGCTTTTTTCCTAATTGAATCAGGCACAGCCATTGATCTATTCATTAGAGAAGTCTTCAAGCTTTTATTTAACTACTCGAGTTCTAAGCGTATTCCTATTAATCAATTTTATTATAAAAACTCTACTGATTCTAGCCTATCCGGCCCATGGGTTATTAGCCACCGCCTAATCACTGGAATCAGTAGAACCAGACAAGTACTCACACTCACCCATAATTGAATGCCTTTCTTAACTTTTGCTTTAGAATACAGATATGCACACACTCCTCTTTAAACTTTAACTTTTAAAAACAATCCATTTTGATAAATAATTATTGGTTACAGATGTCATAACTCAAAACTTCCATTCAATCCTTGTTTCTTACAAAACAGTATCACTCTAGACTCTCCATTGAGACCAGCAGGTCAGCAACAACGAGATCTAGTAATAGATTACAATAATTTTCTCGTCATCATACATATATATATCTTCCACGACAAACACATGGGTGTCCTAAGCATTGCGAGCCCGTGCATCCCCTGGTCAGAACCCTCCAGGATCCTCCTTAGGTGTCCTGGCACTTCACTCAGGGACCGCCTCGTCGGCCCTCGCCCATCGTACCAGAAGCACACCATTTTTCACCATACCCACGCTGGTCAGGACCTGGGTGGTAAGTTTTTGCCGCGTGAGTCGTCCTTTGAACACTCCCCACTAGCTGTTGCAACCGAACTTCCCTTAGAAAAACACATATACCAATGCTCCCTCCAGCATTCTGGCGTAAGACAGTCCTTTAAGAAAACAGGGTTTCTATGCAAGTTTTTAGTTTTGATTTTCTTTTGAATACAATGAGTATATCTTAAATCCATATCCGAAGACTTTCTGATCGCAGGTCCGAATTCCAAACAGAATTCCTCGAATTTTGTAACCTTGATTCTTAGATTAAAATCAAAGAGTCTCAACTTAGTTTCAGATTGGGTGGGTGATTTGAGTGAATTTTTCTGAACTGGTCACATCGTCTTTTCTTGAAAATGACTCAGGGTCATAGTCTGATTCAGGGTTTGCATCTGGAAAGGTTCTCCTTAACTATCTTTCTCGAAGGGTAATATTTCAATTACTACTTTACTGAATTTCATTCATTGAGTATTTGCTTAACTGAATTCATGAGAAATAAATTACTACTTTGCTGAATTTCATTCATTGAGTATTTGCTTAACTGAATTCATGAGAAATAAATTAATCATTTATCTAAAATCCCGATTTTTATAGTTTTCTGAGTTTTCTCATTACCATCCTAGAGAATATGAAACGGTAGAATTTTCTCTCATAGAGTATTTACTTATTCATTTACCAATATTCAAACATAAGATTAAAGAGAACTCTTATTTTGATATAAAAATTCTGTATGCATCTATTTATGCACATAAAATCCAACTTCTATGGTAATAACACTTTTATATAAAAGAAAATCCTTTTATGCATCTATTTATGCATAAAAATCAATTTTGATGAAAGTAACACTTTTATAATAATAAAAAATTCTTTTATGCATCTATTTCTGCATGAAAATCAATTTTTGATGAAAGTAACACTTGTATAATAAAAAAAATCTTTATGCATCTATTTATGCATGAAAATCAATTTTGATGAAAGTAACACTTTTATAATAAAAAAAGTTCTTTTATGCATCTATTTATGCATAAAAATCAATTTGATGAAAGTAACACTTTTATAATAATAAAAAATTCTTTTATGCATCATTTTATGCATAAAAATCAAATTTGATGAAAGTAACACTTTTATAATAATAAAAAATTCTTTTATGCATCATTTTATGCACGGGGTTGTCACTAGCCCCTACTTTTAGTGCAAGGGATCCCATAGGCTGAGTAGGCATTGAAGAACTTATAGATGACTCATGGAAACTAGAGGATTTATCATAGTCTCTTTTCCTTAAGGGGTATGACATCTTTTAAAGAGATTTTGGAATCAAAATCTTGTGGGATGTTGGCAATGGAGGTATATCAACTTGTTTTCCCTTCTCTACTATATAGCATTAGGGTTGGCAGAGACTGTTGATTGGCCGATTGATATGTATGTTGACTATTGAGGCTATTGACATGTGCATCCTCTTCGGCACCACCCAAATACATGTGTTACCCTCGTAGTAGCCTTGAGCTTTAAGAAGACAAGTTGGACTCCATTGAGAGATAACCTATAGTTTGGATTGATTTTTTTTTTGCGAGATGGGGCGTCCAAGGTTTTTTACTAGTAGGTTGGCGATTGAGAACTAGTGAAGAGGCTTTAGGGACCCACTTAAGGGTAGTTTATGGCTCTGCTGATGCCCTTGTGGTAGTTGGTTCGGTATGGCGGTATATGCAAATGTGGAGCTTCAAGATAAAGAACCTTATGGTGGTGAAGTGGATGTTGATGGGGAGGGAAAGACATGGGATCATATTGATGTTAAAGCTTGATGCACTAACTCGGAGTCTAAGCTCCCATAAGCTTTATATGCCTATCGCACATCATACAAAGTTACAATTGGTTGCACGCCATTTAAGATGGTGTATGGACTTGGGACAGTAATGCCTTGGGACTTCATGATCCCTAGCTTAAGGGAAGATGTAAGTGAAAAGCTAGATGGTAATGAATTGGCTGACTCGTTGATTGTTTCTGAACAACTTATGGAAGAAAGATGAATTGTAGTGTAACACATGCTGACAAAAAAGGACCAAAGAAAGAAGTGGTTTGACCAAAATCTCAAGGACAAAGAGATCGAGGTAGGAGATCTTATACTTATATATGGGGTCTGCAATGAAAAGAAAAGGCCTAAATATACTAGAAAGAGAGCATTTAGTTTTTTGGAGGTTACTCCACAAGGTACTATATGTATTGACAGAGTTGAAACTATTGGTTTTCTTAATGGTAGTAAGTTTTAAAAATACTATGGTCCTCTTAGAGCAAAGAATCCTTACGTGCCTCTCATGACTAGAAATCCACCAAGGAAAGGGCCACTCAAATAAAGACCCAAGCCCAAGAGGAGGCAAGGGAAAGACAAGGCAAACTTAAACAACGTCAAGAAGAAAACCTTAGACCTACTACACAAGCTTATATTGGAGAGGTAATCGACAACATGGAGGATCACATCCCAGCTCTCAGAACACCCATTTTGCCTAGCCCCTATGGTGAAGTGTTCTGTAATGATTGTACTATGAGTATAACATGGAGGATCACATCCCAGCTCTCAAAACACCCATTGAGTTGCCTAGCCCCTATGGTGAAGTGTTCTATAATGATTGTACTATGAGTATAATTAGTACTAATAGTACTATGAGTACTATTAGTACTCTTAATGAGATTAGTACTATTTGTACTTTCCAGATTACTATAGTATTATGTACTACTCTCTCAAAGCATCAATACTATCCAATACTATGCAGCACTATTTAGTACTAGTTACATAATATAATGTAGTACTATCTGTATTGTAATTGCATTATTTAGTACTAATATTTTTAATAGTATTGTGATTAGTATTAGTACTAATAGTAATATGAGTACTATTAAGACTATTAGCACCCTCAATGCTATTAGTACTATGTCTACTGTAATTGTACTATTTAGTACTAATATTATTATTAGCACTAATATTACTATTAGTATTAATAGCACTATGAGCACTATTAAAACTAATAGTATTTTGAGGTAGTATTAGTACTAATAGCACTGTGTACTATGAGTACTATTATTACTATCTTTACTGTCTAGATTAATATAATGCAATTTTGAACATAATAGTATTATGTACTACTATCTCCAATCATCAATACTATCTAGTACTATGCAGCACTATTTAGTACTAGTTACATAATATATTGTAGCACTATTTAGTACTATGTAACAAGACAAGTTTAAGTACTATAGTACTACATAGTACTACATAATACTATACTATAGATAAAAGTATTTAATACATGGTTCTATTTAGTGCAAGATGTTACTAATTAGTATTGAATGACTCCATTGGTAGCACTACTTTTAGTACTTGATATAGTACTTAATGGATAATAGGTTTCAGTACTAAATGGCATGTGCAAAACCTTTTAAGAAGATAAGTTGTAGTGTAATTACAATTATTTAATACTGACAGATCTATTTGTTACTATTTAACTACTATTGGTATTTAAAAGTAAATATTACTTTGAATAATTTTGAACAAGATGTTACTTTTTAGTATTGGATGGCAATGTTTACCGATATTTAAAAGTAAATAGTACTTAATGTGTGGATGAGACTATTGAGTACAGCACTCAAAATGGACATCGGAATAAGCCTCTACATAAATTCTTAGTTAAATTACGGTAAACTTCTGACCTTAAAAAACACGTGTCTCCATGTCCAATTGATGAACGGATTGCACCCTTGTGACCAAGAAAACACCCTGGACAATTTCACCAAAAAACATTTCGATAGCCGTCAAACACACCGGTACACATGGAAGCGTGCATCAAAGGACCTTACCCTAGAATGTACACATACCACGGCACCCATACAAATGACCGCACATGAACCAAAGATCGGAACCAAAGACCGACCACCCTAACGTAAGGTCTGCCCTGGCTGCCACATGGGGACACCCATGCAACCACTACCCTCTGGAAGGCCCATGCCTACCCCACATTTAGCCCACTTATAGGCACCACACTTTCCACAAGCTCATACAACCACCACAAATCGGTGTACTTTCATGTACACCATCGTTTCCACCCCTCTTTTCCTCTGTTCTCACCCATACTCGTACCCTTACTAGACCCTATATAAACCCCCCATCCCTAGCACCCCCCTCTATGGTTGGTAGCCCCTCTCTAGCTAGAAGCTCTCCCTGATAGCCCTCTGTAGCCAAGCTCTCCCCAACAGCCCTCTCTAGTTAAGCTCTCATAGCCAGTCCCCTTATGTTATGGAGGGAGTGTCCTACACCTCTCTCCTTGTGTGAATAGACTTAAGGGGAGAACACTCCTCCTCCCTCTATGTTTGGCTCTAGCCAGCCATGATCTTCAACTATGGACACTCTACTTCCCCCCCATACAAAAAGACTTAAGAAAGAGCACACTAGCCCAAAGAGGTGGTTCCGTGGGGGAGTCTTTTTCTCATAAACTGAGCAACCGAACTCCAAATTATGAAACATCTAGATCATTGAGTCTGTGATTGTATGAGCTACATGAGAGTAGACACTATGGCGCCTCCTTGAAGATGCCAAAAAGCTGCCTTGAGAAGCGTACACACGACATTAATGACACAAGAGGGGATGCTCAGAACACAGCCCTAGCTCTTCCCTTGGGAGTCCCTCATTAAGGCAATGGCCAAGTTAGCTTGAAAATCATCTAAAAAAAGGTTTTTGGATTAGGATTTAGGTTTAAATTCTAAGGGTTGTTTTGAAGTGTATATTTTATCTCAATTACATGTTGGTTGATAAAATACCTTACTAGTACAAATTGATTTGGTGAGTGAATGAATGATTGTAGGAGGAGGAAGACACTTCCTCCAAATTCCTAGTCTTTTCGAGGTAGCTTGTCACTCCTCGAATTACAAATCGTATGATACGATGATGCAAATACTCAAGAAGTTGTCTCTCCCTGATCCCTCTCGTATCCAAGGAGGGTCAAGGAGGGTGGGTAGAGGCCTAGGACCCTTTCGAGTGTCTGAGATCACACCTCTCAGGGGTTGATTAGAATTGAGACAATTGAGGACGTACAGGTGGAGGGTTACGTGAATGGGAGAAAACTTAAAAAATATTTTGGACCATTGACCAAAGATGCTATCGCAAGAACACGAGCTGCTCTTTGTCCAAAGCAGATGCTCTTTTGGACCAAAGAGCTTGCTGGATATTTTGGGCCACTGACCAAAAGCAGCTCGTGAAAGAAAAAATCCAGCAAGCTCAAGAAGAGGCTAAGGCAAGGGAGGCCAAAGCCAAACAGATACTCTAGAAGAGAATGTTGAACGTGAACATGGCTTCACTAACTCTCTTTAGACGAAGAGGAACTAAACATTGAGCAATCATGACTCAAGGTGGGACTCTCTATGGCTAAATGTCATGCAACGAGCATTGTAATAATAGATACGGGATCAAGTCATAACCTGATCTCATATGAGACATGGGTAGCCTTAGATAAACTGCACCTTGAAACCACCAACGCACAAGTACGTAATGTTCACTTGACAACTACAAAAGCTGAGGGATTTTTAAGTGTTAATATTTCCATCAGAAATAATTCCTTGGTTGGGAAGGTGTTTATCATGCCTGTAGGCTCCATGGAAGAGGAAATGATCCTAGGACGATCCTGGATTCACGCCAATAACTGTAATATCCAATGGGAAAAGAGGACAACAGTGCTAAATGAGGGCAACAATGTCATGCAGCCCAAGTCACAGGGTAGACAACATTGGGTGTCTAAAGGGAAACTTAAAAACTAGCTCCACAAGGAGGAGAAGGGAGTCAATAAGGAATCAACAAGAAGGGTTCAAAAGGGAGACAAGGGACATAAATGGTCTTCACAAGTAAGTTGGCAATACTCCAAACAAATCAACACTCCACAAAGCATTCGTAAAATGGGTCCAAAAGGATTTGCTAATGGCACAAGGTTACTACCAAGGCAATACAACAGTATCGGTGCCTAAACTCTTCCTAGTGATCACCGTTGCACACACTCGAATATAAAGGAAAGGGTAGTAAAGGCATTCAGAACCAACTCCCAACTAAAGCAAATGCTAAAAGTGCACAAACACTGGTGTGGGGAGGAAGAAGCCAACCCAACAAGATGGGTTAAATATAGCCAAACCAATACTTGCCACCTCGATCAAGGAGCTGGACAAGAACCGTGAAGGGAGAAAAAAGAAGGTTCAACAAATGGACACTAATACAAGCCCCAATCCATAGGCCTCCATAGAAAAACTGTTCAGTTGGGTGGAGGGAAGAATCAAGCACTCCCATATGGAGTTAAAACTTTGCAACAACATCTACCGAGAATTGCCAAAGTACCACCTTGTTTTCCATAAAAATAAAAAGATGAAGATGTCAACCTCAGACTTAGAAGCCACAAAGACCCCTATGGTAACATAGGCCAGTGCTACGGGATCCCCGGTGAGCCAGAAGAAAAGACCCACACGGAGCCCGAAGATGAACTACCTGGGTCCATACGCTCAGGCCTTCCATGGAGCCATCATAAGTAAAGAGATCCACATGGCACATGGAAAGGTGGTGTTGCAATAGCATAGCCCGGAGTGCCTCCACATTGTGGAAGAGGTAGAAGTGAAAGACAAGCTGGAGAAGGTGAGTCTCGGCAGGATGGCATAGGTTCTTCCCCGAAACATTGATATCGAAATTTGTGCAGAATACATAAAGACGTATGACAAAGCCACCAAGATGGCACCACGGAACAAGAAGATTTAATACGTGAAGCTCTGCAGCTCCCACCACCATTCAAGATACTTGCACATGCCTTTGACAAGATGCGCCCCAATGCCATGTTGAAGAAGAGCTCCTACAACTCTAATGGCGCTGAATACAAAAATATAAGGGATGTAGCCACAGAAAAGGCATGCAAGGCAATGTCATTAATCATGCAACAGCTGAAGCCAGTGGACAGGTATAATAGGATGTCATTGAACCCAATCGCAAAGGTACATGAAGAAAAGGAGGAGGATTGGGCATATTATATACACAGGGAGATGGAAAACCACCTTAAGGCCCATCAACACCATATTGGGGAATATGGGAATTTCTCATAAGTTTGGGACATGTGGTCAAATCTTTGGATTCGCCATAACTTGAACACCATTTGTCCAAATTGTGCGCTATAAAGCTCAATAGATCCCATTTTTCAAGCACTTTCCAATGATAGGTCACATGATAGGGTTTTGAAAAACTTATAGACATGTTTATCGAGTCCCACCTTTTTAGTATTACGAAAATGGGACTTGGGAGATTCCCAAACTCAGGAATATGGTGTTCATCAATAAAAAATATGCAACCCATACCTGATGACACAAGTATTGAACCATGTGGCTAGGAGGCCTCTTTCAGAACTAGAACTAGAACCAGCTGAGAAAATGTAATTGGCACTCCTCACAGAGCAACCAATGCTAACTGCTACAGAAATGCAAGAGGGACAAGCTGTCCTCATGGAAACCAAGGCAATAATGAAGGAAATCAAGAGAGGAAGAAAAAAGAAGGCAGAAAGGACGATGAGAGGTGTCATATGAGATGTGGCTGAGGAAACACAAAGAATTAAGGTTGAGCTCACACAACAGATCAAGTCATATACCAATAAGTACTAGAGCAGCAAGAAGCCACTATCAGCACAGCCAGGCCACATAAGAAGAAGCACAGCAAATGACTCCTCCTCAAAGCCCAGCTCAGCTAATCTTCAAAAATCTATCTCCACTCAAGAATTGTACTATGTTAGACACACCTGCACAGGGATGTAGTCAGAGACTAAAGTAGAAGCAGTGCCAATGGAAGAACCCTAGGAGCTTGAAGAAGCAACATTGCTCCAAGTGCAAGTCACAACAGTGCCATTGGATATAGGTAGAAGGCCAAGTGCTGAAGATACACCTAGTCCAAGCAAATGGAGGCATCTGGAGGATGAAGATATGATACCAGAGCCATCATTCCTACATAATCTAGACTATGAAAAATTCCTTCAGGAAATGATGGAAGGACTAGATGAGTTACTAAACCTGTCGCATGCAAGATTGAAAGGAGCAGTGGCCACAAGTGCATCATTGTGGGAGCAGGAGCAATGAGTATGGCGGTGCCATTTTCTCACAACACATATGCTTCATGATCGTAATGCCACACTCTGGAAGCAAGTTCAAGAGTTCAACAACCAAGTATAGACCTTACAAGAACACCTAACAAACGTTGGAGGCTACACACAGGGATGTGATCACGAAGAGTTTAAAGGCAACTGAGGAGTAAGAGGCCAGGTACCAAGCGCTCCAAAAAATAATAATTTGGTTCTCAGCCAAACTATTGTACAAAGAATTAAAGAGAATACGGATTTGAAAGCGTAGCTGCAGCAGGCTAAAGAGCAACTTCAGAAGGAAGTTACCCATAACCAAGAGCTAGCAGCCATCCATGCCTAGCAAGTACAGGAGCTCCAGTACACTTCCCTAGATAAAGAAGAAGAGCGACAAGGTTAGATCAAGACACTATTTGTAAGATTCCTCCTCTTCAGTATCTATAAAGTTAAGAAATCACTGTACACTTTCCCTTGACTTTAATCTTTAAAATAGTTCATTTTCTCTTAGATTGACTTAGAGAGAGAAAATGTTATATAGAGAGAGGTATTACAGTTTTAAGATAATTTTGGATACAAAGTTACCCTTTAATTTTAAGATAAATTCCCCTGAAACAAAAGTTTACAAAGAGTTTTCGAATATACATTAGAAATTAATTGAATATGTGCACTGGACACTTTAACCTAGGGGTACCTATTTTCAGAAAAAATTGGATTAAGGTTCAAAGAGTGTTCTAATGGGCCTATGGGATTAATACAAGTGTTTGAATAAGAAAAAATTCAAGAAGAAAAGAAAATCCACCAAAAATGAGTAAATTTTCACATAAGATGAAGAGTTGACTAGTACTGGAACTTAGTATTAAAAAAATGTGAATTTTGACACCTATATGGAGAGATAATCCCACTTCAAGGAGGCACCTAGAAATCACATCAAAGGGGTCATTTTTTATTCAAAACATACATGAGGTGGCTAGATATTTCATGTCTCATCTATCCTCTTCCAAACTAGATCAAAAAGTGGGCATAACTAGTCTAAATCTTGTCCAAATTGGCCCAAACTGAAGCTGGAAGTCTCTAGATCCTAGTTGGGCTTGGTTGGAGACCTCCCTCACCTATAAATAGAATCCCATTCCTTTGTATTTTTATCTTAGAGTATTTCCATACTAGTGTAATTTTCATTTTAGTGTAATTCCTTCATCCCTCTTTCTTGCCTCTCCATTGTGAAACTTTGGTGCTTCACTAAACCTCTTCTTCTCTTGAAGACTACCCTCTTCTCTTGGTGGCCAAGCCTCTTCATTGAGGGCTACACATCTCCTTGCAAGATAAAGAATCAATCCGAAATCAAGGGTAAGCCTAAACAATGATGTTTATACTATCTTCTTCTCCTCTACATGCTTGGGAAGCATCCTATCTCATGGTTTCTTCTTAAAACCATGCCCTTCTTGATTTATGTTGTTGTTTAGATGAAGTAATGTTAATCTCCTATGCTTAAGTGTATTGTTTATGATTTATATTCACTCTTTATGAAGGAATACTCACTTCTTATGGTTAAATCCTTCTTGCAAGGTTAAACCTTAATTCTAATCTTATTTTTTATCCCTAAACTCTAAGCTTATCAAGCTAGAGATGAAGGTTAAACATTTTTATGTTTATTAACCTACTTAGAACAAGGTTAATTCATTTAAGCTTGTTTTTATGATAAGAAATTTTATATTTATTCATTTTATGATGAAAGAGAGCTTATGATAACATTTATCTATCTATTTTCATATGGAAGTTATATTTGAATAATTTTATTAAATAAACAAGATGTTTAGATGCATTTATGTTTATGTTTATGCATAAATAAAATTTTATATTAAAAGTGGAAGTTTGAGCATTCTCATTTCATAGAAAATGCAAGGAAGCTATGGCAAAAATTTTATCATTAGAAAATGAATTTAAATTTATGCATAATAAATTTATGCTAAAAGCGGAGTTTTGAGCATTATTCATTTGCCAGAAAAATGAAGGTTATGCACAATTTTTTCTAGATTCATTCAATTTATGGGAATTATGGAAAGATTCACATAATTTTTTCCTTTCATCAAAAGTGGACTTTTGAGTATACTATATTTTAGAAATTACGAGAATGTTATGTACAATTCTTCTCTAATTTTCAAATGAGGATTATGAATATAATTCATTTAGATAAAAATGAATTAGTATGTGTGCAATAAATATTTTATGCTGAAAGAGGAATTCTGGTAAATAATTTGGAATGATGTGAAATAATGTGGAATGATATGAAATGATGTTAAATAATGTGAAATGATGTTGAATTATGTGAAATAATGTGAAATGACATGGAATGATGAGGAATGATGTGAAATGATGAGAAATGATGAGGAATGATGTGTAAAGATGGGAATCTTACTTGAAAAATTTGCATGTGAAACCTGTTTTTAAAGATTGTTTTATGTCAAGAATGCTAGAGGAAGCATTTTGACTATCTTCTGGAAAGAGGTCGTGGACCTGGGTTAAGAATGTTGCAATAGCTAGCAGACAGAGAGTCAAAGAAGGACGTCTCACGTGGCAAGGTCGGTTTGACCAGCCTCGGTTTGGTTAAAATGGTGAGCTTCCGGTACGGTGGATGAGGGGCCAAGGAAGCGGCCCATGAGTGCTAGGTCACCTGTGAAGGATCCTAGAGGGTGCTTACCATATGGTGCTTGGGCTCTAGGTCACTTAAGATACCCACACATGCATCGAGGAAGAAAATGGAACATTGAGTTGAAGTTGTTTTCTGAACATGGGCCTGGATCGGGTTGGTTGACCTTGTTGGTCTTCAACAGATAAGTCCATGGCTCCTTTTTGGTAAACTGGGTCTCGTTGGTTGATCCAGCTGAATGGAGAGTCCATATGGATTTTATGGATAGAAATTGAAACATGTGGAACTTGGACCCTGGAACTGGAATACTGAGGATTATGATGAAAACATTGTGGTTTTATTGCAATTCTGTCTTGAAAATAGTTGAATGAGAAAAGGCAATTTCATATTGGGTGCGTAAGTGGTGGGTCTACTTAATATTTTTGCATGAGTGCTGGCTAGGGGGCCTCGGAACTCTTTTCCCTTGTACCTGAGACAAAACACAACCAAATTTTTATAAACAGGGATCCCACCAATACAGTGGTTGGGCACGGTTGGCTAAACCCATGGCTGCTGGTTGGGGTTAGGCTGGATTCGTGGATTCCTACAATAAAGTTCAATTCTATTCAAGTTACAATAGTTTAAGTAAATCACGGGATAATTCTTGTTCTATGGGAAAGAATCCATGGCTGTATCTCACTTGAGGGGAAAAAAACGTTGATCTCTATGAACCAAGTGCAAGTTCCTCCCTTGATTCTTCCATGTGACCCGTAGGTTTGGTTGGAATACAAAGGATAGTTAAGGCTCTTGACCCCGTTAGATAAATTTTTGTTAGAAGATTTTCTTGGAGGAATCCCATATGCTTTCTGAGCGAAGAAAGTTTTTTCCAGGTTCAGTTTTGGAAGAGCTGCTGTACTAGTCCCTTGCCCGGACATTCGTGGGCAAGGCCCCGAGTAAGTTGCTCTACCCTGCATAGTCGTTATTCTGCTACCTATTTTTCAGTTAAACTACAGGGAAGGGTTCCTACACTATCCTTAAGTTTGAAGGAAGTAGAAAGCAGAGTAACAATAAGAAAGAGAACAAAACAACAAGGCAAATGCGGAGAAAGTTAGAGCTCTTAATGATACCATTAGCACCAATCAAGCTAAGAGGCAGAGAATGGTGATTGCACACCAAGAGGCAATGGTGCAAGTCACCCAACAGCTATGAGACAGTCAAAGATTGCCTGCCAAAAGACTTCAAAGAATCACAGAAGCTCAAGGAAGGGAGGCTACTGCACCAGACGTGCACAATAAGAAGTAACAAGGCACTTCGAGGAGTTGGACGCTCCCACCAGGATGGTCAAAGAAACTGCTATATCAAACCTCCTTAGTGCCAAGGACTCTTGTATCCAAAAATTAGAGTGTCAACTAGACATACAATACTGAAGTCAAAGACAAGAACCTACAAATGAAATGCACCTACTCCTTGAGTGAGCCTCGGACATAGGTTGTTAGTAACTCCTCGGGCCCCTCCTCAAACTCTTACTCTTTTCTTGTCTACGCTTACCCTCTCATTGCTTCAATATTATATAAATCTTTTTGAGGACCTAAGCCTAGGATAACTACCGCTCATTAAGCAAAATACTGAATGTGATGCTGATCCCACTATAACTATGGGAATTTTTGGGGGGATGTAGTATTAACTAATCCTTAGGATATCTACTTTTATCCCTTACACCCAATTGTGCTAAACCTTCATAGTTGGTGTCGGGTGCTCCAAAACTCTGAAATCCTGGATAACAACGTCGAAAAATTAGACCTGTTTGTTCCAGATGATATTCTCGACACACCGGCCAACTACGAGGTTGTAGCGGCCCAGAGCTATCAATGGGTTATGAGCCATGGGTGGCTAGAAGTATACAACACTCACCAGCACTTAAACTTACGTGAATGTACTTTATATCATCCTTTTGGTATTCTAAAACTCTATCATAAGATCTACAAGCATCTAGAGGCAATGTTAACAAATGTCCTTTACACTTTTGATAAAACACATTGAATATCCTAACACAAGTCTCGAGGATATCACTGAGCTTCAATATTTTATGAAATCCCATGAACCTAGCTACCCACCCCCTACCTCATCCCAGGAAGAGACACCAACTTCATCATCTAACCCTACTTATCCTGTGTATTCCAATGTAGCTAGTAAACTACTTAATTCGTATCCTAATGCACTACCTACTAATAAGTCTCAATGTGAGATCCCTGTCCCCACCGCGCAACGGATTTGGGGTGCTAGCAGCGGAAGTAGCACATCTTGCGTGGGCCAGGGTCTCACACTCGGGGCCTCACCCACGGATATCCGGACAGGTGACTAATTCCTCGATTCTTCCAAACCGAACTTGGAAAAACTTCTCTTGCCTGGAAAGCATGGGCAATTCCACGAGGATAGCTTTTGAACCCTAACGTAGTCAAAAGCCTTACTTAACTGAACTGATCTGATCGAACTCGTAAGTTCCATAGTCAGATTCAAGGGACAGATTGCACTTGGATCATAGAGATCGACGCTTTTTTCCTCATCGAGAGGCACAGCCGTTGATCCTTTTTCCATAGAACAATTTTTGTCCGGGATTTACTTCATTTATCGAACTAAACAGAATTTGAGTCTCGATTTACGGATCCATCAGCCTAACCCCATCCAGTCCCATGGGTTAGCCAACCGCCCAACCACTGTAGTGATGGGATCCAATTAGGAATTTGGTTAGGTTTTGTCCCGGGTACCAAGGAAAAGAGTTCCCAGGCCCCCTAGCTGGAAGTTCATGCAAACATAAAACTAGTCACACCACTTACGCACCCACCAATATGAAATTGCCTTTTTCTCAGCATCAGCTAACTTTAAAACAATCCTTTAATGAAACCATTATGCCATTGATCACTATCCTCAAAATCTCTAGTTGAATCCATATTTCTAATCATTCATTCATCGGTGTACTTATGGCATCATTGGCAACCAGAACGCTCACCACCTGTTCACTCTCAGGGGCCTTTTTGATAGTTCCTAGCTCATAGTAACCAGCAATATATTCACATAACAAAATGGAATCTTCGTGGAAGATCAGCAAGATCAACCAACAGATCCATATAAAAGAGCCATGGACTCATCTGTTGAGGACCAGCAAGGTCAATCAACCAGATCCATGCCCGGTTTCAGAAAACAACTCTTACTCCTTATTCCAATATCTTCCACGATGCATGTGTGGGTATCTTCGGCGACCTAGAGCCCGAGCACCGTATGGTCAGCACCCTCTAGGATCCTTTGCAGGTCACCTAGCGCTTCACTCATAGGCCGCTTCCTTGGTCCCTCATCCACCGTACCGGAAGCTCACCATTTAAATCGAACCGAGGCTGGTTCAGCCGACCTTGCTATGCGAGACGTCCTCCATTGACTCTCCGCCGTCAGCAGTTGCAACTTTATTAGCTAGGTCTTCACGACCACATTCTCAAGATAGTCAAAATGCTTCCCTAGCATTCTTGACATAAAACAGTCATTTACAAACAGTTCACAAATACAGTTTCTATAATGAACCCACATCTTTCCAGATTGTTCCACATCAATCCATATTACTTAATCCAATTCAAAATCCTATGTGTATCCATTCTTGACTAGATACATCATTTTCCATCCCATCACATCAGATTCATTCACTTCACATAACATCCATTCCTGTCTTTCTTAATTTACATTACGTCTCATCACATCCATTTCTCATTATATCTCATTCATTCAGATCTTATATTATTCATTCACATTCTGATTCACATGACATCTCATCTCATCCATTCGCTCATATCGACTTCATATCCATTCACATTCATATTTGCATTCCTTATTCCACACACACATCCACATTCATACATCCACATTCATACATCCATTTTCACATCCACATTCATACATCCACATCCACATCCACATTCATACATCCACATCCACATCCACATCTACATTCATACATCCACATTCACATTCACATCCATACATCCATACCCACATTCCACATTCATACATCCATATCCACATTCCAATTCATACATCCACATTCATATTCACATCCATATCCACATTCACATTCACATCCATACGTCCATATCCACATTCCACATTCATACATCCATATCCACATTCCAATTCATACATCCACATTCACATTCACATCCATACATCCATATCCACATTCACATTCATACATCCACATCCACATCTACATTCATACATCCACATTCACATACATATAACTACATCCATCCTTTCACATACATACATCTCCATCTATTCCTCGTTCATTTTCATCTATTTGATTCGTTTCACATTCTCATATCTATTTATAGAATACAAGAGAATTCTTATTTTTGATATAAGATTTCTTTACGCATCTATTTATGCATAAATTCCATTTTAAGGAGACTAACACTTTTGAAATAAAAATCAATCTTTTATGCATCTTCCTATGCATAAATTCATTTTAAATGAGAATGACATTTTTGAATTAAAAATCAATCTTTTATACATCTTCCTATGCATAAAATCAAAATTGACGAAAATAACTCTTTTGAACTAAAAATAGATTTCTTTATGCATCTTTCCATGCATAAATCCAATTTAGTAGGAATTACACTTTTAGAATAAAAGAATTTTTCTTATGCATCCTATTTATGCATAAAATCATTTATGATGAAAATCACTCTTTTAATATAAAAGAATTTTTTTAATGCATCTAATTTATGCATAAAAAAATTTATGATGAAAGTAACACTTTTATAAAAAAAATAATCTTTTATGCATACTTCTATGCATGAAAATCAAATATGATAAAAGTAACACTTTTATAATAAAATAATAATCTTTTATGCATACCTTTATGCATGAAAATCAAATATGATAAAAGTAACACTTTTACAATAAAATAATAATCTTTTATGCATACCTGTATGCATGAAAATCAATTATGATAAAAGTAACACTTTTATAATAAAAACATAATCTTTTATGCATACCTTTATGCATCAAAATCAAATATGATAAAAGTAACACTTTTACAATAAAATAATAATCTTTTATGCATACCTCTATGCATGAAAATCAATTATGATAAAAGTAACACTTTTATAATAAAAACATAATCTTTTATTCCTAAAAATCCATTTTGATGAAAGTAACACTTTCATAATAAAGGAAAATTATTTCTTTATGCATAAAAATCTATTTTAATGAAAGTAACACTTTCATAATAAAAGAAAATTATTCCTTTATGCATAAAAATCTATTTTGATGAAAGTAACACTTTCATAATTAAAAAAAAATTATTCCTTTATGCATAAGAATAATAATAATCAATATGCATCTTCTATGCATGAAAATGACACTTTTAGAGTATCGAATTGATAGGAATTACTCTTTTAGCATAATAAAAGATAATTCTTATTTCCAAAAATTTTGCCATAATCTCCTTTGTATGGCTGACCATTTTTTAATTTTTTCTACTTAATTTTGTCTTAAAAATTAACTCTAATTGATTTAGAGTAATCTATACTAATCAAAATTCACTTATAAAAGAGAAAACATTATAAAAAGTTTATTTTCAACAATTTTCACTTAACTAGGATAAAGAAGGGTTGATTCTAAGAAGAGAGAGGGGAAAGCCTTTTGATCAAGGCATAACATCCATTTATCACTTCAAACAATCATAAACATTAGAAAAACATAAAATCAATAAAGAAAAATACAAGAATCTCTACTTACATAATTTCTTGGAGCTTTCCTTTGGCTTGATGGTTTGAGGGTTCAACTCTTGTTTGTAACAAGAGTGGCCACCAATCTTTGGAAGAGGGAAATGTCAAAAACTAGTAAATTATTAATGAATTCACAGTTCTTGGCTTGGGAGGAGTAGAGTAACAATGCATAAACACTATTGAGTATTCAACAAAGGGGAGGGCTTCTATTTATAGGAAAAATTGAGCTCCTAACCAAACAAACTGATTCTAGAATTTTCCAACTTAGTTTGGTCACTTTTTAACCATTTTTAGGTCAGTTAAGCTAACTTTTTGGAACTAGACTTGAATTAGGAGAGAGGAGAGATGAAATATCTCAATTTTTGAAGATTTAAAAGTCAATTGCACATGTGAAGTAGGCGCCTCATTCATGAGGGGGAAATCCCCATGCAGAGGAAAACCACTGGCATCAGTTATACTACCTCAAAGGGTAGCGAGAAATCTGGCAACTTCAGAACGGGATTGGTTACCAAGGCGGTCTTCAGCTTATCAAAAGCGCTCTGACACCTGGCAGACCATTGAAACGGGATATTCTTTTTGAGAAGATTAGTTAGGGGAGAAGCTATGAGAGCATACTTAGGTATAAAAATTCTATACCAACTAGTTAATCCCAAGAATCCTCTGACTTCTTTCACTGTCTTTGGTTCAGGCCAATCTATGGACTGCTTGGACTTTTGCAAAATCTAGAGAAATTCCGTCTTTGGATACCAGGAAGCCCAAGTATTCAACATGGTCGGCAGAGAAAGTGCATTTGCTTGGTGCTTCCTTAGAATCTCAAGAACTTTTTGGACGTGAGCTTCATGGTCTGCTGCATTCCTTGAGTAAATCAAAATATCATCAAAGAAAACAAGAACAAAATCATCTAAGTATTCTCTGAGAATGTCTTGCATTAGGCGATTGAATGTAGCTGGGGCATTTGTCAATCCAAACGGCATGACTGTAAATTCATAGTGCCCATAGCGAGTATTGATGGCTGTCTTTGGGATGTCTTACTCATTAATCCTGATTTGGTAATACCCTGATTTGAGATCTATCTTTGTGAAGATCTGGGCTCCATTTAGCATTTGGATTTCTCCTCGGCTTTTGACTTAGGTTCTCAGACGACTGGGTGATGAGCTTTCTTGCTATTGATTTTGCAAGAAGTTCCTCTCTCCATTTGAAGTGTTGCGCCAAAATGTTGCCTTCATGAGAGAAATGATGAGATTGAAAGCAAAAAGATTGCCAAAGTGTCGGTTCTAAATATCTCCCCTTTTTAACTATTAGCCTTGTCCTTAGTTAACTCTTCATCTTATGTGAGTATTTACTCACTTTTGGGAGATTTTTCTTTATTTCTTCATTTTATTGGTCCATAGAAACCTTAATTTAAAATTTCGAAAAAATCTTCACCTCCAGGATAATGCCTCTTGAACACAGATTATACTTAATTTCTAATACACCTTCTGAAAATCTCTTTGAACTTCTGTTTCAGGGGAACTTATTTTAATAAGATGAGAAATTTTTCTATCCAAAAATATTCAAAAATATTCAAAATCAAAATATTATCTCTCTAGTATATTTTCTCTCTCTAGGCCAAAATAAATAGAAACAAGATCTTTTATATTTCTGAAGAGGGGAATGAATTATAGGGGAAGATACTGGACATCATGAGGGCTGGGGGGAGGAATCTTACATTCTACCCCACTTAAAAACGTGAGATGTCCTCATCTCGCAGGTGGAGTATGGTCTTTTTCATCTTCTTCTTTTTCTTCAATCACTTTCAGCGTTACTGCTTTGGAAGTGGACGGTCGATTTGGGAACAACTCTCTTTGACTTTCCCTATTTTGAGGTAGAGGTCTTGCATTACTTTGGGTTGAATCTACAAGTTGGGTAGAGGGTCTACCTCTGGGATTTCCCTGATTTTGGCAGATAGAACCCTGATTACTCTGGAAGGAAGGGGCTCGAGTCTGGAATCTTGATCCCTGATATTCTTGTCCTGAAAACCTTGATCCAAAAGGAGTTGGGAAATCCATGCTGCGATGTCCAAATCCTTGACAGTTATAGCATTTCACTCTCTTGCTTAAGGGTGGAACTTCTGAAGTTGAAATCCAGGGAATAGAGTCTCGAGAAAAGGACATTTCTTCCATTCTGGAACTTCCCATATCCTGGGTTTGACCCTGATATCTCTTAGGCGGAGGAAGGTTGGAATCACCTTCTGGGAATAAAAACCTTTTGAAAGGTGATGGTGCTGGCTTTGGTGGGACTCTGACATCAAAGGCTTTGGCGAAATCCTTCGCCATCCGAACTGCTTCGGCCATGGAAATAGGTTTGGCATTCTTGACTAAAGTATCTAATGGCTCGTTCATTTCCCGAATGAACCTGGCCATCAGCTGCTCTTCATCCAATTGAGGGAAATATTTAAGGAGAAGGGCAAAAGCCTGATGGTACTCTTCAATTTTTTGGGTTTCCTGTTTTAGTTCCAAGAACTCATTCATCTTAATTTCAAGAAAGCCTGGGGGACAAAACCTCTTTCTGAGGTAAGCCTTGAGATCGCGGTCCAGGTTTGGGTATTTCGGTCGAGACAATTTGTCTCGCAGTGGTTTCTCCATGCCACTCTAGCTGTCTCCGCTATCTTTAGTCTTGCAAGAGCCATTTTGCTCTTCTGATTGTACGCGGTGACATCAAAGTATTCTTCCATTGATTCGATCCACTTCTCCACAGTCTCGCCCAAGTTTTTCCCTTCACCCTTGAAAGGTTCAGGCTGCGAACTATGAAGAGTTTTATGAACATCCAGGTCGAGTTCTTCTTCATCGAGTTGGGGGTTAACATTTCTACCACGACGACCTCGATCCATGTTCTTATCAATACAAAAATTCTCATTAAGTCTCTTTATTTATGATTCAATTCGAATTTTTTTGATTCAACTAATTCCGGGTTCTCTAATTAGGTCGGCTCCTCACAGAGTCAAGGGTTAAAGATGCTCATATAGAACGCATTATTAGTTAACAATTCATTTAGAATATCTCATTAATATCTTTATCACAATAATGGTCCATGAGACTAAATTTTTCCATCTGAACAGTCCTCCATGGGGATTTCAAATTTTCAGATTTTTAATTTATCAACCCTTAACTTGATCTACTGATCAAAAGTTAACAGTAGCAATCTACCAGCACAATCCACTAATCTGATAGTGATTGGCTGAAGTTCAAGGTGTTAATGAAAATAACACCATTTGAACCAACTCGGGAGGGTTTTACCAGAGGCCTAGTCGGTTGTCACACCAAACAAAGTAATATTATTTACCATACCCTCTTTGAGCACCTCGCCTGGAATTAGAAGAACTGCTACCTTTGGCTGGAGAGGGCACCTTGTGGTCTAACGTGGCACAGTACACCAAGTAAGCCAATCCACAATTGGCTAACCTATGGAAATGAGAATGGTAACATTTATGATCAGTTATTGCTTTCACAGGTGGAGGAAGACTCACCCAGTCCAGACCAGAGGGGGGTATACAACAATTATCACAGATGATCCACACCCTAGGCTCAAAGATTTTGGCATACAGCCAGACTCGAGAAAGGCATTCCTCACAATTTGAGAATACAGCCATGAATATATTTGTGCGCCACCGACTTAACGAGTTGATCCCTTGTACATGCCACTAAAGTGGAGATGGACACCTCTAGAATTTCAAGAGGCCAAGCAGCCCAGCGAGATTCACATGTCTGTTAAATCTTTCCAATCTTCATGCCAGCTACATTTACAAACATAAGGGAATAAAGAAAGTAGATGCTGAATTGGATATATACAGGCATGGGGCTGTATCCCAGAGACCCAGCAATAGTGGCTAGTGTTAGATTCTTAAAATTGCTCATGGTCCTGATTGATCAACCCAAGGGAATGCTATGATGGGTATAATGCTGAGCAGCTGCTTGACATGAATTAAGCACCCTCAGGAATGATGTTGTACTATCATCACCTAAGGTGTCTTCCTATCTACATGCATGTCACATTCGAAGACATGGTCGACACCAGGTTCTCAAGATAACACTCAACATTTAGAAAAAACCTAAAAAATATTCAATCATGTCGTCACTTCTACCGTCATCATGAGTTCAGTGACCAAGTCTTTCAACCTCAGTAATAGGTTATGAGGACAAAACCTACATCAATTAGGGGGGGGATGTTAATCCCATTTTGGATTAATAAGTATGTTCTTCCAATTGAGGAAATTAATAAGTGTCATGCTGCAAAGGCACTGTAAAAGTTATACATTATGAGATATTGGCCACCCTAGGACTTAGTTAAGTAATTTTTGGGCACCCAAGGGTGAATAAGGATCAATTGTATATAAGGCATTTTCTCATAATGAAAGGACACAATCCTTCTTTGTGTTATTGAGATCTCTTCTTTGTGTCTTGAGAGAGATTGAGAGAGAGCATTCTAGCACTTGTGCCTCTTCTATGCTTGTATGTTGCATGCTTGTGTTGGAGAGTGAGAGAGAGTGATTGCTTTATGATATGGTGCGAGTGACTCTATGGTGGTAGCGTGGAGGTGGAGCTTGGAGGATTGGAGCTTAATAAGTGAGCTTGGAGGCCTCAAGGGACTCAAGTTTGAAGTATTGGTAAGTGCCCTACGACAATTGTGTTCCATTGCTCTTCCCTTAGGTGAATGCATTGAGTTCCCTTAGGTGAATGCATTGAGTTACCTCTTGGAGGTGTGGTAGCCCATAACAGACACCAAGATCCTAGCTCCAAGGGAACCTATCAAACCTGCTCCTATCCTCAGTCCATCAGCTGACACCTTTGGAGACCTATTCACACTCCAAACTCTCCAATTTGACCTAGCTGACCTCTCAAGCTGTCCTCCCAGGTTAGCACTAACCTCCAACACCTCTAATCTTCCACTTATATAGCCCAACCGACCTTAGCTAATAGCTAACTAGAAACCTCTCCAACTAACACAGAGCTGGTCAGATTCTGATTGTAAACTGATTCGAAAGCTTGCTTTTGATCCTAGTTACATATATGTCCGCATGACTCTAGAATGTCCTCCAACTATCAACAAACCTCAATACCTTGCTTCAAAACCTCTCTGTACCCAACAACACTCATTTCTTGACTTGAATACACCTTAGTGGTCTCAGAACTATCTAAAATTTGACTCAAAATGCTGACGCTTGTCCCTAGTCATTTGTCCCTAGTCAGATAAATTTCTTTCAGGTCCTTAAACCTTCCTCCAACATCAACTAGTCTTAAGCTCACAATCCAAACAACAGAAGTAAGGCACCATGGCACAAAATCTCATCAATTGACACAGAACTCAAGCTCCACTCACTATATTCTTCATTGAAACAAAACCATACAGTCTCAACATCCCTGAGACTTGGGGCTCAAAGAAAAAAGAAGAAAACACAAACTTTTGAGTTCCTTCACTGATAGACCTCAACAACAGCTCTTCACAACATCATCTTCATCCACCACAGCAAACTAGCATCCCGATGTTATGCAACAACAGCTACTATAGTTGAGTAGGCATAGTCTATACCAAGTATCTAACACAACTGCTGCATAGAAATCCTAGGGGACACACCTCCTAGCTGACTCTAGCTCCCTCTACTTGGATCCAATCAAGCCTTGTCACACTGCATTGTTCTCCATGACCTTTGACATCTGCAAGATCTCCAGCTTGTTGTGACCTCAACCAAGAAAATGAAATTGCAGGAGACACACTCCATTGCAGTCTCTCTCTTACTCTCCTCTATGGTAGTCTCTAGCCACCACTCTACATATATCCAAAAAAATAAATTGTCCTTCTTGAACCCCGTCACACTGCCTCACTTTCTTCTGGAACAATTGCTGCCCAGCTTCCTCATTCTCCCACATGCTTTTTATTTTTGTTTCACACGCCTGCACCATTCTACTTGGCCACACCATTTTTTTTGCCACCTTGGATTCATCTCATACTATCATATGTACATTGCATTTACCTATACATCATGATTTGAGTGGGCTCAGGATTTTCCTAACAACGTGTATGGTTGCATATGTGCTTGTGTTGGTGGCTGTACATATCATTGTGCATGTGCCCATGTGTATAGCTACAACTATGGCCATGCATACACATGTACTAAAAAAAACAAAGAGCTCTCCTTGAGGATGCACCATGTAGCCTACAAGGAGAGCTCTTTGGTTTTCTTTAATGCATGTCTTGGTATGCACAAAATTTTCATGATGGAGTGCCCAACATAGGCATATCCATCTCGATGGCTAGTCTCCGAAAAACATGCAACATAACTAAAGTAGAGACATACTTGCAAATAAAAAAGACACTTGAAACAAAATCATGTGTATTTATGAAACTATTTAGTTCAAAAACTCATGGTCTATATAAAATATACATGGAAAAATGTAAAGGGACTGATGGGCCTAGGCTAGGTCATTCTCCTCATCATCCTCGCATTGCTCTTCCTCATCTTCTAGATCTTCTTGGTCTCCCTACACATCCGTGCACAAAAAATGAATACACACCCTACATCAATGTAAATACAATTCACTAATATCATTTAGTTACTCACCTCTTCGTTGGCAAAGGCTCCTATTACTTGAGTCCACTCATTGTGATGACCCCATGCCGATATCCAAAAAATGATTCCAAGCATCTATATCACAATGTTCTCTATGGTAAATTGACACCTACTTTATTTGCTTGATGACCCACAATTTCCTCCAATATATAAGAGACAAGATAAATTTAGCCATAAAATTTAGATAAAAGATATGAGTTTTGTAGTTAAGTGTACGTACAAATCTATCTTTTCATGCATCTAACCCCCAATGTACTACTCCCTACTATTGGAGTTGTCCTTGGAGTTGCACTTGATGCATTGTGGCATGTTAGGGGAATATAATCCTAGCTCTCACTTCTTGCAATGCATGGAGTCACTTCCTTTCATGTACTGCCTTGAAGGGCCATGATTTTTGGCTAGTGCCCTTGCATTATTACAAATTTGAGACCTATTGTTGTTGAGAAATCTTATGTAATGGCTTCGGACCCAATCGCGTGAGAAATGATGGTTCTATGGATTGGGGAAGCGCTCATGTAGAGTCTAGATGTAGTCGAGGTCCCTCTACCTCTGGTTTTCAAAGTTGATGAATAAGCTTTTGTATATAATATTATGTAACTATTTCAACTGGGTATCCATAAGAGTTATCTTTTGTATCTATAATTGACCCCCCTATGTACTGTGAGACATGATAGTAAAGGCCCTCCTCATTGGCCTTGACATTGGACTCTGGCTCAAGCATGGGAGGTAACAACTCTGCCACACCCCCACGAGACTCACTGCCACTATGTCAAGGACATCGAGAGTCCCTCGATCTTGTAGACCCTCCACTATGTCAATGGCATCTAGCGGAGGTTGACTCACATGTGTGATGTGGAGATTAAAAACTGTTCGGAGGATTGGACGACTGTGTAGAGTGTGCACTATTGTCTTTGGTGCCATGGGCGGCACACTCGTAAACTGTGGTGAGGGATAGTAAGACATAGCGGAGGTTGACTCACATGTGTGATGTGGAGATTAAAAACTGTTCGGAGGATTGGACGGCTGTGTAGAGTGTGCACTATTGTCTTTGGTGCCATGGGAGGCATCTAGCGGAGGTTGACTCACATGTGTGATGTGGAGATTAATAACTGTTCGGAGGATTGGACGACTGTGTAGAGTGTGCACTATTGTCTTTGGTGCCATGCGTAAACTGTGGTGAGGGATAGTAAGACATAGGTGGGGTGTAAATACCCAAATGGGCCATATCCTCAAGAGTGTTCCTTATGGTCAATGTCTTACATGAGGTGGGCCATCCCCTCCTATATCTGATACAATCAGAGCACCAGGGGGGCTCTATAAGAATAGGGATTTGTGAAGAGGAGGGTACTTGTTGGGATTGTATGAGAAAGAAAAATGAGTGGATTGGCATGGAAAATTTAAAAAAGCAAGACAAATAGTAAAGTACATAGATGTAAGAGAGGAGCTTAACGTACTGTAAAGAAGTCCATATAGCTATTTGGGGTTGGGGTGTCGGCATCACTAGAACCTAGTGGGGTGTAAGATGACTCTAGAATCTGGTTTCCATATAGAGGTGGGGGCGATGAATTGTCCATTTCTCTCTACAATTGTTGTGGAATTTACCTTTTTACAAAATATCCCCATAGTGATAGTCATCATTAAAAGAAAAATTATTTTATTATTAGGTAGCATGTAGGAGTTACAATGAAAAATCTAGTTGCTTGTCTTGTTTTTCAATACAAATAATAAATCAAATTTTGTATAAAAGAAATTATCATCAGAATGCAATGCCACCAAAGGGAGAGGTCATGGCTACTGTTTTGAATTACAAAAATCAAGAATTACCGCTAACGTCTATGTCATCTAATATCTAAAACTTAAAAAAAAAATCATTGCTAGTGGTGGATGCACACATTGTGGTTCATAAACACGAAAAACTCACAAGTACACAAAGTACATATGCTTGCATGCCAAGAATGCGTGGCTTTGATGCTTGCCTATAATGAAAGTCATTGCATGTCTTGAATGTCTTGCAACACAATGGACATATCATATGCCTTGCAATCAACATATCATATGTCTCACTCCTCTTAGTTTAGAGATAGATTTCTTTATTATAAAAAAAAACATGTTCATTCTTCTTAACCACAATCTTTGAGAATGAAGCAAAATAGAAGATAGGGTAGTGGTGGGCGCATACCTTTTTAGAGTGCCCATATGGGATAAGGGAAGCTCACAATGCATGTGTCCAAGATGATCCAATAATACTTACTATATAAAAAGAAGAATAAGAAAAGGCATAAATACAAAGTTAGTGGTCTACCCAAACCGGATATGCATTGAGAAGCATGAAGTCAAGGCTGTGGAGGTAAGTCATATTCCTATTGCTATTGATACATGTTGCAATCTTGTGAACCAAATGAATCTACTTGTAGCCCTCCCCACCACCACTGAGACAAAGCATGGCCAAATGGTTGAACGAGAGAACTTTTTACCCTTGTTGCAGGTGCAAGAGGCAAGTCATGCATGCTCAACAAATCACACGATAACACATGGGTGAATAGGAAGAATGGGATGCCCCACAATCAGACTCTTTGGCCAATGGAGATGATTTGGATGAGGAGGAAGTTCATCAAAGAGAACGTTGGTGTTGGAGGTTTGTTGTTGGAGGTTTAACACAAATCCGTTTTTTTGAGTAGAAAATGATATTTTTGATATACAGATATACTAACATGGAGTTTTTCATCAATAAATTGCATTTATGAGAAAAAATTTTAAAAAATAGGGGTCCCACAATTTTAGGATCTCATGGATGTAGTGGTTCCTGACAGTTAGTTATGTTTATAGGGTTGTGGAGACCTGACAATTAGTTATGAATGTACTATCTCCTGATAGGCTTCTGATGTGACCCTTGAATTACAAGCTTTTTGGAGGGAAAAAAATATTTCATCATACATATTGCTTAGGTGGTGTTTTCTCCACCTCAAAATGTTAAAAAATGGAAAATTAAAATTTTTTGCTTTTTGGGGCCCACCTAAACACGAGAGTGTTTTGCTGATGAGGAAGGGAGATATGGTGGGAGTTAATGAGGAAAGAGATTTCAAACTGACAACAAAGATTCAATTTGTAGAGAGTGAAGATAAAAAATTTAAAAAGTAAGAGAGAAAGTATGAGAAAAGTAAAAAAAGTAAGAGAGAGAGTATGAGAATATTCCCTTTAAAAAGTGAAACTAGGGGGGTATGGCTTATGTGGGGTCTGGGAAATATCTGGAGGAGCAAGGCAAAGAGGACAAAACCTGACAACCCCCCCAGATACCCAACAAAGAATGGAGCTACACTCCCCCAACACCCCAAAGGAGAAGGCACTAGTAGATAGGAATGTGTGCTATGAATCTTTCCGACAAACGCGGTGCTGCAATGATGGAGTGCTGATGATGTATACACACACAAATGTTAAATAAGCTTTGTGCTAAATGACAAAAGAGCAAGATGATACTACAACACCAATGAACGAGGCAAGATATAACGTGCAATGTGCCTTGTATATTGAATTCGATGTGCGTGTATTTGATTCATAAAGCAAATTTATGTAGCTTTTATATGAGAAAAAGAGAGAGATCTTATCTAGCCACTTTTTGCTTGATGTTGACGAAGCTTTTGCGCGCTTGTTGTTGCCGATGATGCTCTCCACGAGAAACAATGCCCTCACGGCCCTCAAGGATTGAATTCTACAATACTTTCAATTTTTGAATACAAACAACTTACGAGGCTTGCTAACACGTGACTATGTGAGTGGGTGAGTGCGAAGCTATGTTATTGTTTGCTGCTGTTGAGAATCGCACTTGCTTCTTTATTACAAATATCTTCTCCTCTTCCGCTTCTCGCTTCACATGCAAGGAAAAGAAATAATGTTTTTATGCTTTTTCTTTTTTTTAAAAAACCCCTTTTTCCCCTTGGTCAAGTGAAAGAGGGAATAGCCCCTTTTAACAACGTTTTTTTTTAAAAGAAAAGCTTAGAAAAAAAAATATAATATGGATTTTTTTTCCTGCAATGCGGCCGGCATGAATCGTTCTCTCTCTCCTTTTCGCTCTTCCGCTTCTGGACACCAGAATGAGGGTGCCTCTTTCTCCTTTTATGCGTGTGAGGGTTGGTGACTTTGTCTCCTTCTCCTTCATGATCTCTGTGCGACAGGCTAGTAATAGCGACTAGCAAAGCTTGCTTTACTCCTCTTGCTCGCAACATAACGGCCGGCAATAGGGAATGGCATTGCCTTAGCGAATGCATGTGGGTTGTGCTGGCGACGTTCGCTCCACGCATGCATGGTGGCGATTCATTTCCAACGCTGCTCGTCAATTTCTCCAAGCAAGCTAAGGTTTAAAGCCTTTGAAAATCAAAGTGGGCCAAGCCCTTAGTCTCACATGCTTGAGTGCGGTGCCTTGATGGAGGTTTTGCCTGCAAAATTAATGCTTGTGTGCCAAAATAAAGTGAGGGTACAAAGTGAAGGTAGGGCAAAAAAGATGCAACAGTGGCATCCTGCGGGGAAAGGTAGCTGGCTAGCGTGAGCCCAGAATATCCGGTTAGACTAGTGCCTTATCCATTGGGCTACAGGATCATGAGCAAATGGCTAGGATCTATAGTGAGAAAGGTAACATCTGACAAGTGAATCAATCGACGGGTTATGGATAGAATGAGAGAAGCAAAAGTGGAAGTATGAGATGACTTGAAAACCCTTAGAAGACTACCCAACTCCTCAACTCCCAAACACTTAAGGTCTTGCACTTTTTCCCAAGGATCAATGTCAAAGGAAGGGGTATCTACCAAGGCACAATCAAAATTTTGGGTAAAGAAACCAGAAAGGGCCATCAAAGCTAAGGAATCTGTAGCACGATTTTCATGACGAGGCAAGAAGTTCAAGGAAGAAGAGGTGAAATGAGTGAAGAGGTCACGGGCTAAAAGACTATAGTAGTGCATCAAAGGGTGCAGGGTGCGGGCTTGGCCATGAAACTGGTGGACCACGAGTCGTGAATCTCCATAGATATGAACATGAGATGCTCCCAAAAGAAGTATAACTCTTAAACCAATCAAAAGTGCTTGATATTCAGCAATGTTGTTGCTCAAATGATCTCCCAAAAGAACTGTCAAAAGAATAGCATTCTCTTTAGGTGGATATATGACAATGCCACAACTACCAAGTTTGTCCTTGCCCCTACATGCTCCATCAAAGTATAGACTCCAAAAAGGCGTGGTAGATTCAACGTCATCTCCAACTCATAAACGGAAAAGTCAATGCAATCACATCCAATAGGGCTTAATTTTATCAAAATTGGTTTTGGTAGAGAACCATGTCCCATCCATTTCTGCAAGCTGGACTTTATTGCGAGGATAAACCTCAACAATGCGATAAGGACCCGACTTCCCCACGGAAAAGCTCATGACGTGCATCATAGAGAAGAACCAATTGCCCTTTCTCAAAAGAATAGGTTTTAGCTTTCTTATCACGTTGCTTGATTTGACGTTTCTTAGCAACCTCTTGATGTAGATAGGCTCTCAATCTCCACTCATCTAGATGCTCCAAAGTGCCCAATCTCTCTTGCAAACTCTCCTCCAAAGGTAGTGTGTGCGCGTGCAAAAACCTTAAACTCGCCAACTCATGCTCACTAGGTGACACACATTGTTGCCCATAAACTAAATAGAAAGGAGTGAACCCTGTGGCTTCCTATAAAAGTAGTGTTATAAGCCCAAACAGATGCTGGCAACTTCTCATCCCAATCCCTTTTATGAGTGTCCACAGTTTTTCTAAGGAAAGTGACCAAAGTTTTGTTTGTGCTCTCCATTAGTAGAAGGTTTGTAGGGGGTGGTCTCACATGACGGATATTGAAATAAGTAGCGAGTTCCTCAATGACATCATTAAGAAAATGGATCCCCCTATCAGAAACTAGCTCAGCAGGTACCCCAAAATATGCTCAGTAAAAAATGTAGTAGTAGTGCGTGCATCATCTTTCCTCACAGCTCTAGCCTCACTCCACTTAGTTAAGTAATCCATAGCAACAATGATATAAGATTTCCCATGCCTGGAAGTAGGTGTAATAGGGCCCACATAGTCAATCCCCCACTTCTCGAAAGGAAAGGGAAACTAGAATAGGATTATTCTCAAGGCGGGTGGCTCTCTGGCAAACATCGCATCTTCTACACCACTCAAATGAATCTTTAAAAACAGATGGCCACCAATACCCAGCCCTCAAAATTTTCAATGCAGTGAGTTTCCCAATGAAATGACCTCCACATGCACTATCATGACACTCTTTCAAAATGTGTGGAATTTCCTCTCGTGCAACACATCGACGTTAAAATGCCCTCAAACCCCTTGTGGTACAAAGACCCATCAATGATAGTGAATTTCTGAGCATGCGTAACCAATCTCTTCTTCGCGGCTTTGCTCATGTTAGAAGGAAACTCAAGTGTGGACAAATAATGAGCAGTTTGGTCATACCACTCACGTGCATACTCAATGGGAAACAACTTAGGTGTAGGTGCAATAGGCTCATCTTTGCATGGGATTACATCAGCTAAGCAATCCACTAACTTTTGCAATGCAGGAGGTTTAGATTTAAGCTCATAGTCAAAGGCCTGCAACTCAACAATCCATCGTATAATACGCTCAGGGGGGGTCTAACTTATTCAATAAAAGGCGCAATGAATCTTTAGAGACATAGATGATGGTGTGCTGGTGGGTAGCCATATATGTGCAAAACTTCCTAGCACTCTCAGCAATTGCTAGACAAGCTCTCTCAACCCATGTGTAATGTGTTTCAGCATCTTTAAGCTTGCGGCTATAATATGCAATGGGGTGCATTTTTTTTATCATAAAGTTGTGCAATGCAAGCGGATATTACCAAATGAGAACAAGAAGAAAATAAATGAAAAGGCTTGGAAGCATCAGGTGGTTTGAGGATAGGGGCCGTAGTGAATGCACTTCTAAAAGAAGAGAAGGAATTTTGTTGAGGTTCCCCCCAAATGAACTTGTGCTCAACTTGCAGAAGTGTATTAAGTGGTAAAATAAGATGTGCCATATCCTTAATGAAGTGGCTATAGTGTTTATTAGCGGCTCCAAGAGAACCCCTTACTTGACGCACGGTAGTGGGTGGCAAAAATTCAAGAATAGCCTCAACTTTTTGGGGATCCATAGAAATGCTATGCTTGCTAATGAGGTGACCCAACAAAATGCCATAAGTGACCCCAAACACACACTTTTTTGCATTCAAAGCTATTGATTTTTCACGGCACTTGTGAAAGACATACCCGGTCTAAGGGCTGCAAAAAACAAGTTTATCATGCATGGTCCCAATCCCCAAATCATCCATGAAGATCTTTAAGAAATCGGTCAAATCATCACAAAAGGATTCATGCTTATAGCGCTGATATGAAGCACCCGCGTTGCAAAGCCCAAACGGCATGACATGATATGCATATGTGCCAAATATAGTGGTGAAAGTGGTTTTGAGCTTATCCTCATCAGTGATAGCCATCTGATTGTACCTAGAAAAGCAATCCAAGAAAGCATATATCTCCCTCCCCGCCAAAGAGTCAAGGATTTGGTCAATAAAAGGCAAAGGGTAGTAGTCCTTAATGGTGACTTTGTTAAGCTGCTTATAATCAACACATATGCAAAGCTGCTTATTCTTTTTAGGGACTACAACAATAGGAGACACCCATTCAGTGTTATCAACAGGAAAAATCAAACCAACTTCTAAAAGCTTTTTAATTTCCATGTAAACCCCCTCTCTATAATGCTCAGGCAATCTGCGCTGACGTTGGCGCATAGGTGTAGTGTCGAGTTTAAGAGGAATGCGGTGCACAACAAGCTCGGGTGGAAAACCTCTCAACTCGGTGTAATCCCATGCAAAGATGTCGTGATACTCCCGACATAAAGCAATAATCTCCTCCCTCAACGGTGGATCTAAAGAAGTTCCCAAAAGCACAACTTTCTCATCTCCCTTTATAGGAACTCTCACAGTATCCTCCTCTTTGGCCAAAGGTGGAGTCTCCTCATCATCATCAAGGGTAATCTCAATAGAATCAGGGTAAATGCAATAGGAACTCGGTGTACATGAAGAGGTAGAACTCGGTCATCATCCCCATCACTCTCAACATCAGTAGTAACCCCAGGACTCACAATAGAAGAAGGGTAAGCCAAAAGAACCGCTCGGGAAGATCCTCTACCAAGAAGCAACCGCCCCCTAGGAATGTCAATAACACAATCAGTATTCCATATCCAAGGTTTCCCTAAAAGAAGCTGGTACTGGCTAGGTCCTGGACTAAGCCGTAAAACATAACAATCAATCTCCACCATACGCCCAGTGACAGTGTGACTGGCAAACCCTGGATGAAACCCTTAGCTCTCACTGGTCGATGATCACCCATACGCAAACTAGTAGCAGGAACTCCATTGAAAGATAACCCCAGCTTGGATAAGGTAGAATAACTCAAAACATTGACGCCTGATCCTCCATCAACAATAGCATGTGGAATCACTAGTTGGTGGATCATGCACTCCACTCGAGGACACTCATGCTCAAGAAGGGAATTCACTTTCTAAACAACAGGAAGATTAGGACCCACTCCCTGGGAAGAACTCAAAGCTCTGCAGTACCTCCTCAAAAGGGCTCGGCTCTAGAAGGAGAAGTGAGAAGGAATTGTGGAAGGGACATGGAGAGCTCTACTCGATTAAGAGTAGAAACAAGGTCAAAAGAAAGAATGGGGGAAAACAACTTACTTGGTGTAGGGCGTGGACGAATGTGGCGAGGTCGAGGTAAAGGGTCGGCAACAAGAACAGCAACATGGGTGGGTCGGTGAGTAGCAACAACAGGTTTGGGATCTCCCTCCTCACCAACAACCTTCTCTTTCCCCTTTCATGTGATGGTGGCTTGCACGGGTGATGAATCTAACTCAATCATATTAATCGAAGGGTTCTCAGTGGTGGTAGGTGGTGCAATAGACGAAGCAACTACTGGAGAACTAGGAGACCCCCTTTGAAGAAGTGTCCAACTAGGACCTGGGGGTTTCTCGATACCAATACAATGATTAACGGGGCCGGGGGGTGGCAAAGTGGTGCTCCTATTCATCAAATGGTGCATCTTAATGTAACACATATCCTCTGTGTGCCCCCTACCCAAACATTTCTCATAAGTGCAAATAATAGTGGGGCAATCTTTGGAAAGATGGCCGAATACATGACAAGCTCGACACACCATGTTGGTGGGATTAGGTTCAGGGCGACGTGCAAACAACAAGTTTTGTTGGCGCTTTAGAAAATTCACATCAAGAGTTACAGCCTTCACATTTTTATTAAGTTGGTTCATGTAATTTGTCATCATGTTTTTCAAATCCCCAATACTAGACGCGGTGCTTTCATACCCATCCCCCCCGTTGTGATGTGCTGGTGGTGGAGTGGTAGAAGTAGAATCAGGGTAAGTCACATACGCTGATGGAGCATGAGGGGTAGGAACATGATTTTGTGAAGAGGCTAGAAGGTGAGGTGCTAAAGGCAAAAGAGGTGGTGAGGTCACTTGAAGGTAAGGTGGTACAACGGGTGGGAATTGGAATGGTTGAGTTGGTTGAAGTTGAGGCACATACGATGAGGTTGGCCAAGGTTGCTGTGGGGAGGGCGAGACGGGAGTATGTGGTGCTAGCCATGGATAATACGAGGGAGATGGAGTCGTGGCCTGTTGTGGCTCGTAAACACATCGATAAGAGCTCTCCACATTAATGGCAAAAGTGATGGCCGTATTCAAGTCATTCGGGGCTTGAGCTCTAACCAAAATTTGGATGCTAGGGTGTATGCCTCGTAGAAACGAGTCCATGATGGTGAGCGGGTCGATGTTAAAAACGGGAGTGTAATGATCAACAAAGTTCATGAACGGTACCTCGTGGCCGCTTGTTCCACGGTCTCATGCGGGTGATTTTGCTTGAATGAGCGTAATTGCTCAAAAAATGCAAAGAAGTTTGGAGGTTTGCAAAATTCAACCAAGAATTTTTGCTCAAAATCGGCAAAGTTTGGGATGGAGTTTGGTTGTTGCTTGGCAAACCAATTTGAGGCCTCACCTTTGAGTGTAGTGCTAAAGTAATTCATCACATGCCCTTCCTCGATGATGTGTGAGGCCAAACAAGCAATTTTGAAATTGTTTAGATGAGCGGTGGGATCCTCCAACGGTGTCCCATAGAATGTGGGGCATGGGATGAGGGGTGCTTGAGTGTGGCGCCTTGATGGAGGTTTTACCTCCAAAAAAATGCTTGTGTGCCAAAACAAAGTGAGGGTACAAAGTGAAGGCAGGGCGAAAAAAATGCAACATGTGGTAAGGCAAAAAATAGGGGTCATCATAGCCTTCGTCTCCCTTAAGCCCAACTTTTCAAGCTCTAATCGCTTAAAAGTAGGAATCCTTAGGAGGCCCTTTTTGGGTCAAGAAAAATCCTAATGCTGGATGGTCATCATTGTCTAGTGCTTCCCCTGTATGGAAGTTGGCGTTATAGGTCTCGGTGAAGTAGAGGCAGTTCAACAAGTCTGGCTCCCAAGGCTCCAAAAAATAGGCAGGCTTCCAAGCCCCAACAACTGCTCCAACTTTGTGGGACGATTGCAGGGTCTGCGGGGGTCATTCCCTTGTCGGCCATGCCAGTTTGGGTTTCCATTGGAAGGTAGGTAACTGATGAGTGACATGAGGTGGGAGTTGGGGTTGGGGAGATTTGGGGATCCAAATATAACGATTGCTGTCGTAGATGTGTTGGGCTTATACGAGAGGTTTGGGAATCCACTTGGGGGTTGGTTTTGGGCACGACTGAGGGTTTGATTGAGGATAGTGATTGAGGATAGGGATGCCATGGAGAGCATTTGGGTTTGCATCTATCTTGTACCTGGTAGGCTTGTGATTGGCGAATTGGTTGCTCTAAGTGGCAGATAAAGCAAGCTGCCAGATTCAACCTAGGCTCCAGTTTTCGAGAATAGTTACTTTTTTATAGCTGTTTACTAGAGGTGTTGAGAAGGAAAATATCGTCTTGATGGCTACTAGGGGCACTTCTCGAACTTAAAACCAAGATGCAATCGATGCAGCTATAGTGGGAATGTTGCTTGATCCTAAACGAGGTGGCTTTGGGGTCTTGCCTTGACCTTCATGTGACCAAAGTATCAATGTGTCATGGAGCTTACATGTGAAGCACCATTTCTTGCCTTCTAATCCTATTGACAAAAGAATGGCTCTCACTTACTTCGATTTCGAAGGAAAGATGCCCAAGGTACCCATGAATCTTGGATAATAGCATTCAAGCAATCTGTATTATATCTAATTTTGTACTTAAAAAAAGGAAGCTTGTCGTTTTGATGAATTACATGCTAGTTGAATGGTATGAATTCGGAGTTTCATGTCATATGAAAAGTAGCTTGAAAAACTACTTGTCACTTGAAATTTTAAGGAACTCGTCAAATTTTGGCCCTGATTGCATGCACATGACTAGAGCGTGACTCATGAGTGATTATGTACTCTCTTCTTTTTTTTTATTTTAGAGGAACCATAATTGTTCTCTTACGTGTGTGATAGCATTGTACTAGCACAGATTGAACTAACACTAATTTCCTAATATGCAAGGCAAAAAATACGAACATCTTACTCCAATAGGCCGTTCTTCTACACGTGTAATATCACAAATTGAACTAACACTAATTTCCTCACATGCAAAAAGTAACAACAAATACTTGAAAAAATGTTTTTTTCAACCCTTTATAAAATGAAAGGCTTAACTAGGATGTAAACTTAAAAAATACTAGAAATTGTACAAATGTATAGATTTTTATAACTGAGATGTACAAATTTCAAGGGTGAAATTCCAACCACCATTTCAAAACTTCAGCAGAGAAAATTTTATGTGAGGGCACTACAAACCGGGTTATCTGAGAGCACTGATACGAACATCTTATCACCTAAACCGTTGAATCAAGCTCTTCGCCTTTCCGTTGAAGCGTGCTCCTTCAAAAGAAGCATGGCTCGTATCGACAGTCCATACGCTACGTTACTGCTTAAATACTCACACATTAGAGGCACAAAACCTGCTGTTATAATCAAACCCGGCAAATTAACGCAAGCATGATAGGCCGCAGGCAGTGACAAATTATTACTAATTAACGTTGTACATGCACTATTGCTAATAACCGCGACAACCTTGTTATATAGTATGTCGAAATAGCGATACATTAAAGGCGCTGCTTGCACAATGGGCGTTGCGAGTGCAGCTTAATCCTACCATAGCGCATAATCAAAGCCCTTATTAGATAATAGATGCAGTGCCACAAAAGTCCCTGTTTGTTCAAGAAGGAACACCACACCACAGTGCAGGTGCCCAGTGGGGCATATCAGCTAATAAGGAGGCCAGAAGACGTTGATATCCAAGCGTAGCGTCTGATTGAAGGTTGTGATGTCCACGGGCACAACGGTAACGGTGCCTTGAGCGAAGAGAAAGCTGCCGGTGCCGCCCACAATGGCCGTGGGAGTGGGTGCCGCGCCATATGAGAACAGGCCCATGATGGCGAGGGAGCCCTGCAGGCCCATAGTTGAGCTCAGGTTGAGACTAAGGGTGAAGGAGCCAAAATAGACGAAACCCTCGGAGGAAGTGGAGACGGAGGTGCCCGTGAGGGTGCCCACGAGCGGAGAGGTGAGCTCAGGGCCGGTTGTGACGGGGTCATTGGCCAGGAAGATGCTGCCCAATGGGGCGGTCGTGGGGGTGAGGGCGCCCGACACCACGCCTGGAACGATTTCAATGTCCGTCACGTTTAAGTCGTGAAAGAAGACATGGAACTTCTTGTGCCTGTGCAGGCGACGGCCCAATTGCCCAGGGTGGTGATGATCATGAGCAGCTGCTGCGCTGCATATCATCACGAGAACGACTAGCTTGCAGAAGGCCAGCCCTAAACCATTAGCCATTCTCGATATGCGAACTAGCCAATCAACCCTTGGCTTGATTTATAGAATTTCAGCGGGATCTTTTGATTAAATAAATGATAAGCATACTCCAATTTTCTTTACAAAAAGCTTGGCCCACGCTCTGGGGCCAGAAGTCAGTTCTGGCCAACCCCTTTTCTTTTTGTACCTCCCTCATTAATGACAGGTAGAGGCTTCATTGAATGGTGAAACTGATGAGAAGTCAGGACCAGGTTCAGGGAATTCTTAGGCACCTACCAATTCTAGAGATAAACTTTTTTTCCAGAAAGTGAGAAAAAAGACAAGTAGGAGTACAATCGGTTTCTCCCTATTCAAAATCACATTATTAACTGGTTTTTAAGTTACAAAAACTTAAAAGTTTGATCGGTTTTGTAAAGATGAGAGTAAATTCAATCAGCTTTTTTGAATTTTAGCCAGTGCAAAATACATTTAAAATACACTAGCATCTTCAAGGCTTTTGTGCCAAGCAATAACATCAAACCGAACCAAGAAGAGGCCACACCATGGAGTTATAGCACAAAGCTCATCACATAAGCGAGTCAGAGCATAAGCTTGAGTCATCATCCCCGGAGCCATACACTGTTGCACCACAAAGCACATGCTATATGTACAATTATGCTTATATGCAACACACACACATCACTTGCATACACACTGTTGATTATCTTTACTATATCGTCAACTATATCATACAGTTCTTACTACTATTCCAACGAGTGCACAACATTGAGCGGAGCCGAGTGGATCAAGGCAAAATACATAGGCCTCATCCACTCAATTTTGGGCTCGCCAAAAACTTCTAACAATGGCGAGAATATAGAAATTAAGAAGTAGAGAAGTGGTACCATAGTTGCTTTTTGACAAGCACGTCACACCTGTTTTGTACCATAATACTTGCAAAATTTTAGAGTGCCCGCATCAAAAGTTACACTAAAATTTAAAAAAACTTGCTATATTTCACCATACCTATCAGTTTTGAAGGGCAAGGGTGCCCACCAAAAATCAAACTTGCCCCCAACCTTATGCTCAAGTCTTAAGCATGTGAGTTTGTGTGGGCGATATGGCCACTAGGCTTATGCCCTCCCCTACACTTTGAAGTTCTCCCTCCCCCCCCACTACTACTACAGTTTTAAACTGATAATTATCTATTTACCTAGGTAAAACTATCTTTATCACTTAAACTACTACTACAGCTAGGAGTTCTACCATCATTGAATGTGCATCATGTTACATTTAACATGATCACTAAAAACAAGGTCTTGACGATTCATAATATTAAAAACATTGATGTTATTAAAGGAGGAGTACTAAAGGATGATTTGATCTATCGATCTACCCCATCCATACCTCATAGCTTTCACAAAAGAAACTTTAGCTCAACCAATCTCCCCACTCTTCCATAAGGCAAGACCAATAAAGGCAAAGTAGCTACTTATTTGACTAAATTATGGTGCTACTTTGATCGACAATGACTATTTTGTACAATATCTCTAATGAGGATTTCACTTCATTTTAGTGGGATTAAAAAGCGAAAAAATTGAAAGGCGAAAGGACAATAAACTCTAAATATTTCCATTTTTTTAAAGAAATTGAAGGTCTTAAAAACGAACTATTTTCAAAACTATATTACATTTTGTATTCTTGAATTTTTGTGAGGAGTAGACTTGGAGCAACCACAAGGACATGCTAATGAGCAAGTAACCTGTGTTTGGAAAACGCAAGCTTTAGTAGTAGAGATAGATCTAGCCAAAAACCTATCAAATAATATATTGACAGATTTGGGAGATCTTATTTTTGCTCAAGACATTAAAAAAAATCTCCCTAATGCATGCTTCAAAACCATAAGGTCCACAATTTCCCATTCTATACCCTTCGTAAGACGCTCAAGAAACACAACATAAAGGGAAACTATTAGGTCCAAGCGATAAAGATAGTTTTACCTAGGTAAATAGAAGAACTAAGGGAAGCAAACCTCCCCCTCTCGAGGTGCTAGCAAATTTTCACCATTTTTGGTGGAATTAAGTGCGACCCCTCCCCTTTAGATGCAAAAAAAGAGGATGAAGAAGAAGAGTTTGTGAAGAGCTCCCACTCACCCTTTGGTTTTAGCAAAGATTTTGAGAAGGAGAAGAAAGAGATGGATTTTCCAAAAGAGGATTCCCCTATAGCAGAAGCCCAAGTTAGTCAAACTGAAGAAGAGACTCTTCCAAGACAAATAACCTTTGCATATAAAGCAAAAGTTTCGAGACCCCTCTGCCCCCTCTGCGCACCGGATTCCTGGTTGCTAGGAGAGCGGAAGTAGCTGCATGGGGAAGGGTTTCCTACTCGAGGCTTCGCCCTCGAAATGGTCCGGACACGAGACTAATCTGGTGGTCATTCTGAAACCGAAATCGAGAATTTTCCTTGCCCGAAAAACGGGGACGATTCCACCTTTTGATTTTCTTAATGAATTTTCTAATGGGTTCAAGAGATTAAACTATCCTTCACCTGATTGAACCAGATAGAAGAAAAACTATCACTGACTTAATTTGAAGAAATCAATGCTTTTTGCTAACCGAAATCAGACACAGTCGTTGATCTAATCATATGAGGAAATCAATGCTTTTTTCCTAACCGAAATCAGGCACAACCGTTGATCTACTCATTTGAAAAATTCTTCAGGGTTTTATTTAACTACTCGAATTCTAAGCGTATTCCTATTATTTCATTTAATTATTAAAACTCCATTGATTCTAGCCTAACCCCATCCAGCCCATGGGTTAGCCACCACACCCAACCACTGGAATCGGTAGAACCAGATAATTACTCACCTACCCATAATTGAATGCCTTTCTTAACTTTTGCTTTCAAATAATACAGATATGCACACACTCCTCTTTAAAACTTTAACATTTAAAATAATCCATTTACAAACAGTTATTCGTTACAGATATCATAACTCAAATTTCCATCCAGTCCCTTGTTTCTCAAAAAGCAGTATCACTCTCTGGACTCTCCGTTGAGACCCTCTGGATAGGAAGGAGATCCAGTAAAACAGATTACAATAATCATTTCATCCATCATACATATCTTCCATGACATACGCATGGGTGTCCCAGGCACCGCGAGCCCGTGCATCGCCTGGTGTCAGAATCCTCCAGGATCCTCCTTAGGTGTCCTGGCACTTCACTCAGGGACCGCTTCGTCGACCCTCGCCCATCGTATCAGAAGCACACCATTTTTCAACCATACTGAGGTTGGTCAAGGGCAGTTGGTCAAGGGCAGGCTTTGCCACACGTGAGCCGTCCTTTGAACACTCCCTGCCAGCTGTTGCAACCGAACTTCCCTTAGAAAAACATATACCAAATGCTTCCTCCAGCATTATGGCGTAAGACAATCCTTTAAGAAAACAGGGTTTCTATGCAAGTTTTTAGTTTGACTTTCTTTTGAATATAAGGAGTATTTCTTGAAACAGTATCCCCAAATCTTCTTGAACGGAATTTTGAATTTCATACCAGAATTCCTCGAATTCTGTAACCTTGATCCACAGATCAATTCAAAGAGTCTCAAACTTAGTTTCAGATTTGGCGGGGATTTTGAGTGTAATTTTTCTAAACTAGTCACATTTTCTTTCCTCGAAACTGACAAAAGAGTTTGGTCTTGGTCATAGACTCATTCAAGGTTCGAGTCGGCTAAGATTTTTCCTAAACTATCTTTTCTCGAAAAGGTTTGATAATTTAGTTACTATTTTATCGAATTTCTTTCTTTGAATATACACTTAACTGATTTCTCAATTAGTTACAAATTCCAATGAGGAATAAATTTATCATTTATCTGAATATTTCGATCTTGATAGATTTCCTGAATTTTCTTTTTACAATCCGTGTGAATATAAAATGATAGAAATTTCTCTCTTAGAGTATTTAATTATTCATTTATTAAATACTCATAGAATTTAAACATAGAATTTAAGAGAATTCTAATTTTGATATAAAAATTCTTTATGCATCTATTTATGCGTAAAAATCAACTTCAATGGGAATAACTCTTTTATATATTAAAAAATCTATTTATGCATAAAATCAATTTTAATAGAAATAACACTTTTAAAATAAAAAGAATTTCTTTATGCATCTATTTATGCATAAAAATCAATTTTTATAAGAATAATGCTTTTATAATAAAAAAATTCCTTTATGCATCTTTCTATGCATAAAAGTCAAATTTAATAAGAATAACACTTTTATAATAAAAAAATTTCCAATATGCATCTTTCTATGCATAAAAATCAAATTGAATGAGAATAACACTTTTATAATAAAAAATTTCCTTTATGCATAAAAATCAAATTTAATGAGAGTAACACTTTTATAATTAAAAACAACTCCTTTATGAATCTTTCTATGCATAAAAATCAAATTTAACGAGAATATCACTTTTATAGTAAAAAAATTTCCTTTATGCATCTTTCTATGCATAAAAATCAAATTTAACAAGAATAACACTTTTATAATAATAAAAAAATCCCTAATGCATCTTTTTATGCATAAAAATCAAATTTAATGAGAATAACACTTTTATAATTAAAAAAATTTTCTTTATGCATCTTTCTATGCATAAAAATCAAATTTAATGAGAATAACACTTTTATAATTAGAAAAAAATCCTTTATGCATCTTTCTATGCATAAAAATCAAATTTAATGAGAATAACACTTTTATAATTAAAAAAATCCCTTTATGCATCTTTTTATGCATAAAAATAAAATTTAATGAGAATAACACTTATATAATAAAAAGATTTCCTTTATGCATCTTTCTATGCATAAAAATCAAATTTAATAAATAATATTAGTGATATCCATGCATATTCATAGGTGAATATGTACATGGAGTAATTAGAATATTTCTTTTAGATGCAAAAATGGTGGGAATTACTCTTTTAGAATAACATAAAAATAAACTTTCTTTTCCACAAAATTCTGGAAAATTTTGCCATAACCTCCTTTGTATGGCTGACCATTTCTCATTTTTATCATTCTTTATTTGACTTAAATTAACCCAAATTAGATTTATAGAACTCTAATCTACACAATTTTTTTTTAATTCAAGAGAGTAAATAATAAGAAGAGTTTAATTAATCCCTTAGTTAATCTTTCTAGGATTAAGGGGGATTGAGGGTTCTACTCTTGTTTGTTGAAGCAAGAGTGGCCACTAATTCACTTTGGAGAGGATTAGGCCAGAAACAATTCAAAATTCAAAAAGTAAGAGAGTACGAGAAAAGTCGAGTATGAGAATATTCCCTTTAAAAAGTGAAACTAGGGGGTATGGCTGATGTGGCAAGGCAAAAAATAGGGGTCATCATAGCCTTTGCCTCCCTTAAGCCCAGATTTTTAAGCTCTAATCCCTTAAAATTAGGAATCCTTAGGAGGCTCTTTTTGGGTCCAAAAAAATCCTAATGCTGGTGGATGGTCGTCATTGTCAGTACTTTCCGTGTATGGAAGTTGGCGTCATAGGTCTCGCTGAAGTAGAGGCAATTCAACAATTCTAGCTCCCATGGCTCCAAAGTAGGTAGGCTTCCAAGCCCCAACTGCTCCAACTGTCCCAAGGGGAGAGCTAGGGCTGTGTTCGGAGCATCCCCTCTTGCGTCATTAATGTCGTGTACGCTTCTTGAGGCAACATTTTGGTGTCTTCAAGGAGGAGCCAAACTGTCTACTCTCATGTAGCTCGTACAATCACAAACTCAACGATCCAGACGCTTCATAATTTGGAGTCCGCTTGCTCACTTTATGAGAAAAAGACTCCCCCATGGAACTTCCTCTTAGGGCTAGTGTGTTCTTCCTTAAGTCTCTTTATATGGGGGGGCGGGGAAGCAGAGTGTCCATACTTGAAGATCATGGCTAGCTAAAACCAAAAACAGAGGGGGAGGAGGAGTATTCTCCCCTTAGGTCTATTCACACAGGGAGAGAGGTGTAGGACACCCCCTCCACAACATAAGGGGGCTCGCTGTGAGAGCTTAACTAGAGAGGGCTGTTGGGGAGAGCTTGGCTATAGAGGGCTATCAACAAGGAGAGCTTCCAGAGAGGGGCTGCCAACCATAGAGGGGGGTGCTGGGGATGGGGGGTTTATATAGGGTCTAGTAAGGGTGCGAAGAGAGGAAAAGAGGGGTCAAAAAGGACAGTGTACATGAAAGTACGCCGATCTGTGGTTGTATGAGCCTGTGGAAAGTGTGGTGCCTATAAGCGGACTAAAGGTGGGGTACGCATGGGCCTCCAGGATAGTGGTCGCATGGGTGTCCATGTGGCGCTGTGAAGGGAGGCGGAGAAACACGGAACACCTCTATAGCAATGCCTTTCCATAGCTTAGATTACACACCAACATCAAGAAAAAGGGGCACCAGTCAGTGAGCTGACACAACATTTAACACCTCATGCATGAAACTTTGTCTCTACCCTCATTCAATTTTCCAAGCAACTAGAGGAAGCCTACATACATCTGATCAAGACATGCAAGGGGAGATGGGCACATCAACATCTGCCACCCTTTACTCAATTGATTCATATGCATATAGGGTTGCACCCTCATCATGAAATAGGCTCACAGCCATAAGCAAAATGATAATCACAGAGAAATGGTGAGAGAACCACTTGACATAAACAAGGTTATATTCCATCAAGTATGAGCTTTCTGCAAAACTTCAGTTTCCCAAGAAAAGACAACATCAGTAAGGAACTTCAATTCTCCAAACCTGGCAAGCAGTGTGTGACTAGGAGGCACAATCACTTGAAGTTTATGGTCTTCACTCTGTCTGTTGAAAAGACACCCGTCTGTTGAAGAAACGTACCACCATACATACATATTCTCTCAAGCAAAACCAGAGGGCTGTCCTTCTCATACACATGAGCTTTCCACAAAAATGGAGAGTTGGCTATCATATACATGGGTTTTCCAAAGCCACAGAATGGTGATCCTCATATATATATGAGTTATTTCACAAAAAGAGAACAAAAACCGGCCAGCCGTCACTTACATGCATGGGCTGTCATCATGACAGAAAGCTGCACTCTTTATGTGTGGCACCTTCTCCTCATTCACACAGGTTGTGCTGCAGCTTCTCCTCCCCTCCTACACGCAAACATAGAGAGTGCTGCACAGCTTCTCTTATATACATGACTGCGCTTCTCCTTGAGAACACCTTCCACAAAAAAAATGAGCACTTCCTCTCACACAAACTGGAGTGCCGTGGGTTGTCTGAGAGTACTTCTCTAGAAGGCGGCGCCTTCTCACACAGAGGTTACCCTTCTCCTCTTACACACATGGGCTGCGCAGGCTATTTGAGAGCACCAGAAAAACGAGCTCTCCCTATCACAAAACTGAAACTACAGCTCCCCCGTGTCTTTCATGCTTTCTCCCCCTCCTCTTATACACATGAGCTGCGCAGGCTATCTGATAGCACCAGAAAAACGAGCTCTCCCTATCACAAAACTGAAACTACAGCTCCCCCGTGTCTTTCATGCTTTCTCCCCCTCCTCTTATACACATGGGCTGCGCAGGCTATCTGAGAGCACCAGAAAAACGAGCTCTCCCTATCACAAAACTGAAACTACAGCTCCCCCGTGTCTTTCATGCTTTCTCCCCCTCCTCTTATACACATGGGCTACGCTGCCCGTTCAACCAAAAAAATATTATACTATTTGTAATACTCCAAGGTATGTCAGGTTGTCAGAGAGCTCACCCCCACCTCCACGCTGCGCTTCTTTGACAATCGAGGCCAGTTGAAGAGTCTTTTGAAGCAATCCAAGGCCACCTTCTATTTTTAGCAAGCCTTGTATTAAATCCCAGGGTGACTCTTGCATTCAAGGGAGACTTTGCACCATTTAATAACATCTTGTGGACCACACATACCTTTGTTTCCCATGAAATGCCAAGGACCGGTACTGTAGCAGACCTCCTCTAACGGGTCCCTGTCCAGCCTTAAAAAATAGTGCTCTGCATGCTCACATTATTTGTCAACAAACTTGTCCACATATGATAGTGCTAAAATCTACCTTGTGAAACTGACTCTCATTTCACACCCCTTTCATTTCCCATTTATCAAGGTAAACCAACAACTAATTGTACACATTGCATATTTCTGTTAGATCCGTTCACATGTGGCCTTATACCCCTTTTAGCCCTTGGAGATGGACACCCTTTATTTGTAAATGCCATGCATGAGTGTGTACACATGCCAAGAAAAATATTACCAAAAAATACCTAACATAGTTTGCCCATCCCCTAGCCTGCTAGATCATTCATGGTCAGCAGAAAACAGTGTCGTGAGACTCAATGCATCTGATGTCATGTTCACCAAAGACACTGTTTTCACTACTTCAATTCTTTCATCCTTGTCTACCATCATCAGTCGTGCCATGATATAGCTTGAGACGCAAACCATTCACCCTTGATACATGTGGGGTCCCATCAAGGTCAGCCAATTGATATGTGCCATTAGCAAAGCAATTCATCACTCTGAAGGGCCCCTCCCATTTCACTTGGAACTTCTTTTGAAAGGTTTTATCCAGCTTACTATTATAGCATAGCACCAAATCACCTTCCTCAATACCCTTCTTCTTAATCTTCTCATTTATCTTTGTCAATGCCCTATTTTGCATCTTCTCATAATGTTCCAAGGCACTCATCCTCTCCAGCTAAACCTCTTGCAACTGTAAGAGTCTCTCTTTAAATGTGTTGCTAGAAGGCCCTAGCAGCTTTTCTAACATATTAACTGCAGGCAACTCAACTTCCACAGGTAACAAAGCTTCTTTGCCATACACTAAGTGAAAAGGTGTAAAACCTGTGCTTGTCTTCACTGATGTACGATAAGCCCATAAAGCACTGGACAGCTCCAGATCCCAATTCTTGCCCTGATGTTCTGTCACCTTTGCAAGAATGTGTACAAGTTCACCATTGAATCTCTCATTCAAACCGTTGCATTGCGGGTAATAAGGAGTAGTAAAATTATGCTTAATCTGCATTTTGGCACACAAGTATTCTAGCAAGTCAGCTCTAAAACTAGGCCCTTGATCAGAAAGAAGCTCCAAGGGCACCCCAAATTTATAGCAGATGTCTTCATAAACAAACTTTGCAACATCTCTTGCAGTAATTTGCTTCATTGCTCTAGCTTCTGCCCACCTGGAAAGATAATCCACAGCTGTCAAAATATAACTCTTCCCCCTGCTGGTAATGGGTAATGGTCCTACTGCATCAATTCCCCACTTCTCAAAAATGTCGAAGGCCAAAATTGTCTTGCACAACTCTAGTTTTAAAACTCGTTTCCCAAATGCCGGGCACCTTTTGCATGAGCTACACCAGTGATGCACATCTTTTTGTATACTTGGCCATATGTAACCCTCCTGTAAAATTTTGTGCAATGTGATTTTAAATGCAAAGTGGCCACCGCATGCTCCTTCATGATTCTCCTCAAGCACTCTGTACAGCTTTTCCTTCCATGGTACACGCCTTAACACCAAGTCAGCCCCTTGCATGTATAAGGTGTCACCAATGAGCTTGTATTTGCAAGCTCTGCGTAACAAACCCATATTTCTTTGCCTTCTCAATGTCCTAGGGGATGACTCCTGTCAACAAAAACTCCTCCTCCCAGTGTCAGACTTCCACGACCCCGATAAAGTGGTAGATCTGCTTTTAACACATATAGCTCGCCAATCATTCCTTGTGCTGCTTCATATGCTTCTGTATTAAGAGAACGCTCCACACGAATGCCACATGCTTCAAACTCCTTCAACAAGCTCTTGATCTTGAAACACTTGTCCCTCAATGCAGGGTTTTTGCTCTTCCATACTCCTAGTATTTGCTTTACCACCAGTAGAGAATCACCTCTTATGCATAGTCTCTTTACACCATGCTTAATGCAAATGTTTAGCCCTGCTTCCAATGTAGAATACTCTGCTTCATTGTTAGTATGAGCATCAACTTTGAATCCCTTTTTACAAATCAGCTTACCTTGTTGGTCATAAAGAGCTATACCACCAGAAGCTGCATCATGGCTCTTCCTGTATGAACCATCAAAGAACAAAACATGAGCATTGCTTACTTCTGCCACATTTTCTACCTTTCTAACACTTTCCTCTTTGACAAGCAGCGGGTTTTCCTTATAAGTTAACAAGTCTGCCAAAGTAGCTCTGTTGCTTTCTTCCACCAAGAAAGAGAACTCAAACTCCTGTAATTCAATCACCCACTTTTTCACTGCCTTAGACATGTTTACACCATTGATGAGCTGAGGCAAGAATGTGTAGCTAGTTAGGAATACAAATGGCTTTGTCAAAAGATATTGGCGAAACCGTCGGCAAGCAAACAACACACTTACCATCACCAACTCTATTTCTGACAGTCCCCTCTCTGCCACTGACTTTACCCTTCTAGCACAATAGACGGGGCGCATATATTGGCTCCCCTTCCCTCTTTGCAGCAACATAGCACCAATAGCATCCTCTCCTATTGAAGGATTCACATAAAAAACCTGTTCCCAATTTGGAGCCTGCACCGCTGTCATCCCCCCTAAAACTTCTTTGACTCTCCGAAACTCCTCTTCACACTTGTCATCCCAAAGGATCATGCTTTGCCACCTGTTGTAATGGATATAAAAGCTGTGAGGACAATGAAATGAATCTTGCCATGTACTTTACCTTCTGAATAAATGTTGCCAACTGTTTTGTAGACTCTGGGGAAGGAAGAAGCATGATTGCCTTGACCTTGTCTGGATCAGCCTCAATGCCATTTTCTGACACCATATGACCCAACAATTTTACCCTTGGTTTTGCAAAGAAACACTTCTTGGGATTGAGTTGGCCACCACAATCATTATATCGCTCCAGCACCATTTCCAACTTTTCACAGTGATCCATTTGTGTGCTATAGACACAAAAATCATCAATGAAATCCTGTACACATCTTCCAATGAATGGCAAAAGCGCCCAGTTTGCTCTCTTTTGATAGTGAGCTGGACCATTTGTTAGCCCAAATGGTAGTACTGTATAGCAAAAGCATCCCCATGGCATAATGAAAGTAGTTTTCTTCTGATCCTCTGGAGCAATCTTCAACTGGAAATAGCCTGAAAACCCATCACACAAACTATATCTTTCATGACCCGCCACTGAATCCAGGATTTGATCAATGAAAGGTAGTGGGTATGGATCCTTCTTTGTGGCTGCATTCAAAGGTTTGAAATCCACACAAACCCTCCATTTTCCATCCTTTTTGGGAGTGACCACGACTGGGCTCACCCACTCTGTTGTCTCCACAGGGCATATAAAACCAGCCTTTAGTAGTTTGTCCACCTCTTCTCGCAAAGCCTTCATCTGTTCTGGACCCATTCTTCTTAATCTTTGACGTACTGGCTTGGCTCCTTCCTTTAGCTCTATGTGCAAATCTTCCCCTTTGAAGCCCCGAACTTCTTCATAAAATGTGATGAATAAATTTGGATACTTTGACAACATCTTTAAATACTTCTCCTTCTCCACGGACTGAGAGATCTCTGCTAATCATCCTGGCCATCAATTCGTGTTTCTCGTGCGACTTCACCTGGGGTTGCATTAGCTCTTCAATCACCTCATATGGGCCCTTAGACTCATCTTCAATCCCCTTCATGGATGCGACTATGCTGGTCCGTTCAAAGACCCTGTCCACCATCAGAAATGCCACATTTACCTCTCCCTCACTAATAGTGGTGCTGCCACTGTCCTCTTCTGACACAGTGGAAGACTCTTCACCACTTGAATCTTCCCCTTCTTCATAATCTTCATCTAGTGGCTTCTTGCTACTCATGTCAAATAATCTTTTGCCCCCTGTCTCCCCATATAAGCTGATTGTACCGTGTCTCCAATCTTGAACGGCCCTCACGGCACGTAGCCATGGTCTTCCAAGGATGATAGGATAAGCCCCTAATCTTGCTGGCATTACATGAAAATCTACTACCGTTTTGACTGCATAGGCTTCGATTTCCAAGCTCTTCACTACCCCCAGACACTTGATCTTTTGATGGTTTGCCAGTCGTATGCGGAATCCTGAAACTCCTACTACTGTCAGACCCATCTTTTCTACACATGTTTGAGTGATTACGTAAATTTGTGCACCACCATCCACGTATCCCTGCCCAAGATTCTTCCTCTTGTGCCAAACATCCACTATGGGACAAATGTCTGAAGACTCATCAATGGCCAACACTCTCACTGACCCTCTGTTGGGTTCCTTCCCCAGCGGGCTGACTAGTTTCTTCCATTGGCGCTTCAGCTTCGGTATCATTTCCACTAGTTGTCCAAAGGTCACGTCTGCCTTCCTACTGATCAGGTCCTGTTTCAAGTCGTAGCTATCCTGCCCTTCCCTCTAGTGGAAAATCTGAGACGTGAAATTTTCAGCGAGCTCTCCTTTTCCTTTTAGCTTTCACATCTTCACCCTCATGACTCTTCCCTTTCTTCCTACTGGGACCTGCTTCATTTCTTCCTTCTTTATCCTCTGTGGTTCTCTTCCCAATAGGCATTACTAATGTATCTTCCAACATTGCTGCCTTCTCCAAGGTGACCACACTTAACACTTTTGTCTTTCCCTTGTCCTCCTTGGTCAGTCCACGAGGTCCTGCCTCACCCTTAATCTCAATGCCATAATCATTTGACCGGTTCGGCAACTGTGCAGGCAATGGATACATATCTCCACCCATTCTTGGTGGTTTATCACATTGTGGGCTGATGTGGCCAAGCTCTCCACAGTTATAGCATGTGGGCAACTGCCTCCAACCCCTGCCGTTGTTCTGTCCACCAAAACCATTCTTTGGTTGTCCTTCACCTCCTAGTGGCTGATTTGCAAGTCTCACACGACCTCGATTATTTCCCACATTACCTAACATATTTAGGCTGAGATTCTTCATCAAATCAACCACTTGCCTCAAGTCCTGCCTCAGCCCATCATCTGGTGCTGCAGTAGTGACCATTGCTGGCACAACTTGAGTAGCTACTGAAACCGCATCTGCCAGATGAACCTCCTCTGGAACCCGACTTTGCATGGAATCCATTTGCTTCATCTCAGACACCATAGGTAGTGAGCTCACTCCCAATTGAGTTAATCTATTCAACTTCCACTCTCTGTTCCTTGCCACCTCCAATGCATCCTCGTATGTTCTTGGCTTCTTCAATTCTACCCTCCAACGCAGGTTTTCCTTGAGGCCAACCAAGAACCGGTCCTTCTTCATCATATCTGGTGGGGGCACTTGGCTAAAAGGCTTGACACAAGCTCTCCCATAATATGGAAAACTTCTTGATGTAATCATCAATGGGCTCCGCTTCTCTTTGTCTCAATCCCTGTATTTCATGCCAAACTTTGTCTGGATCTTTCACCTTCACAAACTGTGCTGTTAAAGCCTGTTTGACATTATCCCATGTCAATGGCATAGGTGGATCAACCCTCTGCAACTCTTCCTCATAACCCCTACACCAGCTCCATGCATCACCCTTCAAACAGATTTGCAAAAGGCGTAACATTTGAGCGGATATCTGAATATGGTTGCTTATGCACGCAACTTCCATGTTTTCTAAGAACTCTTCCACATTCTCATCACTTTTTCCATGAAACTCAGGATAAGGGAAAGCCATTGCTACCCAATCTATGATAAAAAAACCCTTTTGACACAGATGCAAAAAAAAACAAAACCCTCTACTGACTCAATTCTCAGAAAAAACTTCAAAACACTTCAGGTTTAGAAGAGGATGAACACATGCACATCAAACAAATTTGCATAGTTAATCATCGGAATTACCACAGGCAGAGGAGACTCCAACATCTCCCTCAGTCTTTCTGGCCCAAACATATATGCCATACGCTGTTGAAAGAAAATTTTTCTATCCACATGAACATTTATCTGAATTCTTTGGGTAAAATGGAAAGGAGTAAATTGAGGTCCATTGTGATTATCCATTGAGAGTGGCCATACAACTCCCAAGAGGCACAACTGGCTAATTTTCCGATTCTACCAGAATTTTTTTGGCAACACATCAACTGTGAAACGGCACCAATCCCAAGAATTTCAGCCTATAAAAACCATACTTCAATTGGCTGTCAAATCAAGCTAATATAGCACAGATTTAGAAGGCATCTGTCACACAACTGTCCTGGCACAGCAGTCATTCACTGAGATTAATCACATGCACATGTTTTCAGTCTTGTAAACTGAAGGTTCTTGGAATGTTCCTCAGTGGGGGCACCAAAAACTGTGAAGGGAGGTGGAGAAACACGGAACACCTCTATAGCAATGCCTTTCCACAGCTCGGATTACACACCAACATCAAGAAAAAGGGGCACCAGTCAACTACTCAGTGAGCTGACACAACATTTAACACCTCATGCATGAAACTTTGTCTCTACCCTCATTCAATTTTCCAAGCAACTGGAGGAAGCCTACATACATCTGATCAAGACATGCAAGGGGAGATGGGCACATCAACATCTGCCACCCTTTACTCAATTGATTCATATGCATATAGGGTTGCACCCTCATCATGAAATAGACTCACAGCCATAAGCAAAATGATAATCACAGAGAAATGGTGAGATAACCACTTGACATAGACAAGGTTATATTCCATCAAGTATGAGCTTTCTGCAAAACTTCAGTTTCCCAAGAAAAGACAACATCAGTAAGGAACTTCAATTCTCCAAACCTGGCAAGCAGTGTGTGACTAGGAGGCACAATCACTTGAAGTTTATGGTCTTCACTCTGTCTGTTGAAAAGACACCCGTCTGTTGAAGAAACGTACCACCATACATACATATTCTCTCAAGCAAAACCAGAGGGCTGTCCTTCTCATACACATGAGCTTTCCACAAAACAGAGAGCTGGCTATTATATACATGGGTTTTCCAAAGCCACAGGATGGTGATCCTCATATATATATGAGTTATTTCACAAAAAGAGAACAAAAACCGGCCAGCCGTCACTTACATGCATGGGCTGTCATCATGACAGAAAGCTGCACTCTTTATGCGTGGCACCTTCTCCTCATTCACACAGGTTGTGCTGTAGCTTCTCCTCCCCTCCTACATGCAAACATAGAGAGTGCTGCACAACTTCTCTTATATACATGACTGCGCTTCTCCTTGAGAACACCTTCCACAAAAAAAACGAGCACTTCCTCTCACACAAACTGGAGTGCCATGGGTTGTCTGAGAGTACTTCTCTAGAAGGCCGTGCCTTCTCACACAGAGGTTACGCTTCTCCTCTTACACACATGGGCTGCGCAGGCTATCTGAGAGCACCAGAAAAACGAGCTCTCCCTATCACAAAACTGAAACTATAGCTCCCCCGTGTCTTTCATGCTTTCTCCCCCTCCTCTTATACACATGGGCTGCGCAGGCTATCTGAGAGCACCAGAAAAACGAGCTCTCCCTATCACAAAACTAAAACTACAGCTCGCCCCGTGTCTTTCATGCTTTCTCCCCCTCGTCTTATACACATGGGCTACGCAGGCTATCTGAGAGCACCAGAAAAACGAGCTCTCCCTATCACAAAACTGAAACTACAGCTCCCCCGTGTCTTTCATGCTTTCTCCCCCTCCTCTTATACACATGGCTGCGCTGCCCGTTCAACCAAAAAAATATTATACTATTTGTAATACTCCAAGGTATGTTAGGTTGTCAGAGAGCTCACCCCCACCTCCACGCTGCGCTTCTTTGACAATCGAGGCCAGTTGAAGAGTCTTTTGAAGCAATCCAAGGCCACCTTCTATTTTTAGCAAGCCTTGTATTAAATCCCAGGGTGACTCTTGCATTCAAGGGAGACTTTGCACCATTTTAATAACATCTTGTGGACCACACATACCTTTGTTTCCCATGAAATGCCAAGGACCGATACTGTAGCAGACCTCCTCTAACGGGTCCCTGTCCAGCCTTAAAAAATAGTGCTCTGCATGCTCACATTATTTGTCAACAAACTTGTCCACATATGATAGTGCTAAAATCTACCTTGTGAAACTGACTCTCATTTCACACCCCTTTCATTTCCCATTTATCAAGGTAAACCAACAACTAACTATACACATTGCATATTTCTGTTAGATCCGTTCACATGTGGCCTTATACCCCTTTTAGCCCTTGGAGATGGACACCCTTTATTTGTAAATGCCATGCATGAGTGTGTACACATGCCAAGAAAAATATTACCAAAAAATACCTAACAACGTCACACGGAAGACCTTACGTTAGGGCGATCGGTCTTTGGTCATCGTGTGCGGTCATTTGTATTGGTGTCATGGTATGTGTATGGTCCAAGGTAAGGTCCTTTTATGCATGCTTCCCAAGGAAGCATTTTTGGGGTGAGGACTCCTCTTTCTTTTGGGACACGGACCTCCATATATGCACCGGTGTGTTTGACAGTTGTCAAAATGTTTTTTGGTGAAATTGTCCAGGGTGTTTTCTTGGTCACAAGGGTGCAATCCATTCGTCAATCGGACATGAAGACACGTATTTATTAAGGTTAGAAGTTTACTGTAATTTAACTAAGAATTTACGTAGATGCTTATTATGGTGTCCATTTTGAGTGCTGTAAAGTTCTATACCAAGGTAAAATCATGCACACATTTCACATTCGGACTCAAAATTATAAGATTTTGAGTAAAAATAGCTCAATAATTAAATTGATGAGTTTTACACTATCAAAAGGAACATAATTTCATCTATTAAATGGACATATATTATTATTGAAGATGGACATGTTACAATTATAATGTCCCCAATGTTTTGGAGGGTAATTAAAGGGATGCTCATATTGTAAATGTTGTGGATGATGATGTCATTGAGAAGATCAATTGATAGAGGAGGTCTCATTATCATCTAGTGAACTTATAGTACATCCTTAGATCCTTCTATAGATATTGCATTAGGAACTCAATGGAGTCTTCTTGGGCCCTTTAATTTGGACGTTTAGTGAAATGCTTAAAATGCTAATCCATCTTTGACCAAGCCTAGAGGCCTAGTCCTAAAAGCATATATTTGTTTTTTCACAAAAATAAAAAAAATAAAAAAAAGGAGATATTCTTAGATCTGGCCACCTAGGTGACTTTAAAGCTTTGTAATGGGCTGTCAGTCAGTTATCATAGCCTTCTCTACCTTTTCGAACTCCAAACATTCCAAAAATTCGTCACTTTCTTCCCCCCTTTTTTGTGTGTGCACTAGATCTCTTTCTCTCTCTAAAAAGCCCTGCACTCCTTCTCCATGAAAAAAAGCGTCTTTCTCTACTCCAAAAGCCATAGCTAGCAGATCTGTACTCCTAAATGAGCCTTCTCTCTCCAAACCCACAGTAGTAGCCATGGCTTGCAAGGAAGAAGCTTACCATGAGCATTCTCTCTATAATACTTGCTCCTCTCTCCATAGCTAGCAGGTCTGTACTCCTAAATGAGCCTTCTCTCTCCAAACCCACAGTAGTAGCCATGGCTTGCAAGGAAGAAGCTTACCAGGAGCATTCTCTCTACAATACTTGGTCCTCTCTCCAAACCCACAGTAGTAGCCATGACTTGCACAGAAGAACCTTTTCATGATATATTCTCTCTCTATATTGCTTAGCAGCCATAGCTTGCACTAAAGAAGCTTCCCATGATGCATTGTCTCCTTTGCATTTTCGTCTCACCATTGCCAACCCTCTCTATGTTTCTTTGGCTCCCTTTCTGGCTTCTTTCTCTATCCACAATGTAGCTCTAGAGAAGCAACCCTCATCTCCATTCTTCCCATTATTTTTTGATACCATATCCTGCTCCTTCCACTCCTATTCAACCCAAGCTTACAAGCCAGATGGCACTACAAGACATCACCAATAAGCCTTCTAAGATCTGCCTTCAGGTTGATTTGGAGACAGAATACGCAACCCTACGTAGTAGGCATGTTGCACCCAATATTTCATACGATCAGCTTCGAATGCAAGGAGCAAAGGCCATTGATCTTTGGATTGATGGAAATCTTTATCCACCAGATCCAATATCTGGTGCCCCTCCACCATTCAAAAGCATTACAAGTTTTTTTAAGTTTGTTGGTGATGGTTTCAATGGGCTTATTGGCTATTGTAGGAGATTACACATGTTGTGGCTAGATGAGGCAGCTGGAAAGAGGCAAACACAATTTGCCTTCGACCAGCTTCAAGCGGCATCGACTAAGCAGATCAATAGTTTGATGCAGAGGATTAAAGAGCTCTTAGAGGAGCTTGAGGTGCAGAAGAATAATTTAGCGGATCGTGTGCGCACAATAAATCAATTTATCGATAATTATGTTCGTCTTCAACACCACTCGTAATCTTCGGCATCTTGTTCACCATTTCACTCACCTTCCCATTGGATATCACGCAAGGCAAAGAAAACGTAAAGCTGTTGGGTTACTTTCTAAGACAGCAGGCGCATGCAAGAGGCGTAAACAAATAACCAGGTAAAAATTTTTGTAGGAATTATAGCAACTTTGAGAAGCAATTAATGAATAAAGCATCTCTCATGGGTGACTCTTGCGATTGTAGGGCATGTGCAACAGCTATACTAGGATGTAACAATGCTGAGGACAATGTTAATGTCTCCCTTCTTCAGCATGTCCTTCAAGAGAAGGATATCATGGAAATGATAACAGGTTCTGGTAATGATAAGCTGCGGGAGACCCTTCGTCAACATTTCTTGAAGGAAATCAAAGAAATTGTCACACCCAAAGAGATGCTTGATATATGTGACTCAGCAGGTATTAGCCAGAAAGGTTACAGAGCAATGTACAGGTCAATCACTTTAGGGTTGCGAGCAAAGGGAGTTACGCAATCCTTGCTTCCAACACTTTATAGCTTACAGATGGCAAAAGTGTGCTAATGGTGATATTGCATCCATGTTTAATGGTGGGTACCAGTGGGTGGAGGATATTATGCCAATGCCAACAATCAAACCCTTTGAATACAATGCATATAACAATGTCTACATTGACATGGAACTGCTACAAAAAGCAATGATTCAGTACTATGGCCTCACACTTGAAGAGACAGGTGGAAATGCCGTGTTTGTCTTGAAGCTGTGGATGAATGTCAAGTGGTTAAAGGTCAAAGACTGGAGCGTGTTAGTTTAACCTTGATGAGCCGAGCACTTAGAGGAAAGCCTTTAGAGACCCAAGAGTTGGATACAACTGAAGACAGCAACAATAGGGGTCAAGGGCATAAGCAAGACTACTACGGCATTCAATCAGAGAAGAACATCTGGTGGCAAGCAGCATGGGTCCTCCCAAAAGAGAACCATGATACCTTGAGGTGGTATTTTGAATGGTCTGGCATTCAACATGTCATCTCTTGTCAGGTCAATGGTCAAAAGCTTGATGTTCCCGGGATAGGCTGCTTTAACGTTGAATGGCACTTGGGTGGCGATCTAAAAACCTTAAAGTGTATGTTGGGTTGTAAGACAGGTGCAAATACTATATTCTCATGTGTTTACTGTTGTCATTCCAAGACAGCAGTAGACTCAAGAGTAAAAGGGAAACAACCTAGCAAAGGCAAAAGTCAAAAACAGGTGGGTGCAAAAAAAGCAATCATTTTTTATGCTGAACAGAGGAAAGGATCAAAGGTATGGCATAATGGCATATTAAGTTGTGACTAGAGCAAGCCACCTAGTCGTGACCAGGAGGACAATGCTTGGAACCCAATCTTGGACATTCCACTATGTCAAGTGCATGTGTGCACATTACATGCAAGACTCAAGATTTTGGATAAGCTATTGATGCTCCACATAAACTATGTCTGGAACATGGAGCCCGAAGATCGACGAGAAGAGTCAATACGTGCACTAGAGGGTGTACTTTCCTCTATTGGATTACATGCTGGAGCAGTGGTCTTGACAAAGGACAGAAAATCAAACCCTACACAAGACAACCCTAATAAAATTTGCATGGGTGGATCAAAGGCAAGACACTTGCTATCAAACCACTTGGGTTCTCATAGCCACACTAACTTTGAAATTTGGAAGAAGATATGTGATGTTACAACATATCGAGGAAATGATGCCAGGCTTGGCCTAAAACGTGCACGTGTATGGGAGGTGTGTAATAAAATGGTCGATCTTCTAGAGTGACCTCACCTGGATGACCATGGTATTGAGGCACTTAAACAAGCCACTTGTAGATTTACAGAAGAAATGGTCGAGGCTTGGGGAGAAACACACATTACTCACTACATGGTAATGTTATATTTCTTGTGTCCTTGTAGTATGTTCTTCATACTGTTTGTTGACTTTTTGTATTTTTCTATGCAGCATATATTGTATGCACATGGGCCATACTTTCTCGATAGATATGGCTCTTTAGCACTTTGGAGCAATCAAGGCATGGATAAATCACATTACCAAGCAAAGGCCGTGTATTTTAAGGGCACTCGCCATGGTGGTGGCGAAGTCAAGAGTAATGCGCTCCATGAAATGTTCAACTGGTTCTATCGCGTTCTGGTTGGCAAAAAAAGGCAGAAATCTCGTGGTAATTTGTCTCTTAGGCGTCAAATAATGAAAACTGTTAATGCAAGAAGAACTGAAGGATACAACAACAGATCAAATGCTAGGGAGAGACTACGGCAGTGGGTAGCAAGCAAGCGTCGGTGTGGTTCCTCATGGGCTTAAACTCTCTGATTATAATCTTTTTGTGTTTTTAAATTTTCTAAAAGTTTTAAAAAATTATATTTATAGACATATTTAAGTCATTTTTCATTTATAACCACCACATTTTAATTTCTTCTTTGTGCTCTACTCTCTCTTGCCCTCCCACTATCTCTCGCACACGTACATACCTAGGCCATGCCAGAAGAACAGGAGCAAGACTTGCGGTTTTTTGATCAACTCGGCCCACTATCTGCTACAGCAAAAAGGACAAATCTACCTATAGTAACAGAGCAAGAGGCAAAGGAGATGAGAGAAGAAGAGCGCAGGAAGGAGGCCGAAGAAGCGCAACGCAGGAAGGAAGCTGAAGAAGCAGAGCCTAGTAGAGAAGCGGAAGAAGAGCGGCATCGAAAAGAAGCCGAGGAAGGTCAAGGGCAACCACCGGAGATTGTTATTGATGCCGACACCCTAGAATAGCTAGAGGTTATCTTACAGAACAGGGAGGTCGAGCTCTTGTCCTATGGCATCACGAAAGATACCATTGACAAAGAGTTTGCTCTTGTGAGGGCGGCTTGGGAGACAGAAATGCAAAAGAGACAGCAGCCCAAAGAGGACGCAAGGAGGGCAAGCCAAGCACACCACAAGCAGCCACAACATCCACACGTCCAGTCAAGACGTGTGGCAAAAGAATGGAGGGCAAGTTTCGAGACCAACTAGAAGAGGAAGAGCGTGCACAAAAGAAAAAGTTCAGGTCTGAATGACCACCGTGGGAGAATCAAAGACCACCACCGCCTCCACCGGTTACAAAGAAGAAGAGAAAACGGAGGCCAGGGATAGTCGCACTACGAGAGATTAGGAAATATCAGAAAAGCACAGATCTTCTCATCTCCCCAAGGCACCATTCTCTCGACTGGTGAGAGAAACAATGGAAAAATTTAATGACAGGGTTGACTGCATACAGAGCACAGCTCTTCAAGCTCTTCAAGAAGCTGCTGAAGATATTGTAGTTTCTATTTTTGAAGACTCAGTGCTGGCTATGGTACATGCCAAGAGAGTCACTTTGAAGCCTCTAGATATGTCCCTAGCCCTACGCCTACGTTTAGAGCGTAGCCTTCTACCTCAATAGGCTAAACCACTTTGTAATTCTCCCTACAAACTTTTGTAATGTTCCCAAATTCCTTTGTAGCATTTTCAAACATTAATGAAAGCTTTTTGAGTTGTGTTACATTCTTTGTTGAGTCCAATTTTTTTTGTATGCTCAGTGCCAATGAACATTTCATTAAAAAAAATATAAAAGCACTATACACACAGGAAAAAACACACACAAACACACACACACACACACACACACACACACATATATACACACATATATATATATATACATATACACATATATATATATACATATATATATATATATATATATACACACACACACACATATATATATATATATATATATATTTATATATACAAAAAAAGTAGTCTATAAAGTCACCTAGAGACCCTTATTGAGGGCCTTATGAGCCTCAAGACCAAAAACAACAAAAAATAAATAAAAAAATACCATGTGCGCTACGGTGCGTTAATCGCCAGTTTGACCAGGTCAAAATACCGATTTCCGTGCCGTAGCGCACATGGCATTATTTTTTAAATTTTTTTTTTTGGTCTTGTGAGGCTCATAAGGCCCTTTAGGTGCCCTAATAGCCCCAAAATCTTATATATTTATATAAGATATTATATATATATATATATATATCTTATAATAGCCCCAAAATCTTATAATATCTTATGTCTTATATCTATATATATATCCTATATATCTTATATATATATATATATATATCTTATATATATATATATTATATATATATATATATATCTTTTAATAGCCCCAAAATCTTATATACATATATAGGTACACACACACACACACATATATATATGTATATATATATACATATATATATGTATATATATATACATATATATATGTATATATATATACATATCTGTACATATATATACATATATGTGAGTGTATACATCTATAAATATAACATTTTTTCGTACCGCTCTAACCCAATCTCGAATACTTTTTTTAATCACGATCACATTCAAAATGAATCCTAAACAATATTTTCTATGAACACATGAACAAAATCTTGAAATTGCGAGGCTTGAAATGGTATATCACAAGTACGCCAGGAAAAATCACAACTTACAATGCACAACAAAATTTTTTTATTAAACTTGGAAGAGAAGTTTGCATTACATCTTTTTAATAAGCTCTTGGAAGAGCTCAGGAGAGAGAGTTCTAGAGGCTGGTTTCTGGCCTAAGCTTTGGAATATATCACTCGGCTCATTGATTCCTTGAGCTTGAGAAAGGGCACAATGGCTTAAAACTGAGCCGGGATGCTTGCCCGTAAAGCAATACAAGGCAGCTTCCCTAGCTACCAAAATACATTTATTTATGTTTGAGGCTAAGGGGTTCTCCGACAAGACTGCACTAAGTGCTTTACATTTTAGGAGCTCGACATAGGCGATCTCTGAATAGTCTAAATGAAAAACCCGCACTATGTCGGCTCTGAGGGCAGGTATGTAGTGCCAAAGAGATGCATCTCGACCCTCTGACTTTGGCCGCGTTCCTCCTACGCGCATAGCAAACTTGTCCACTTCAAAAGCAGTCTGTCAACATGTCAATATAGAAGTTAGGAAGCGTTAAATGATACAACTAAAAATAATTTGCTTTACAACTAAGAAGTTAGGACATACCTCAGTTGCATCGTCACTTGCAACAACTAGTTGCTCATTTGTCAAGTTTATGCTTCCTTGGTCTTGAGCATCGCCAGCAATCAAGGGCATGTGTGGTTCAAAGGCAGCTACGCTCTCATAGAATTGCACATCTTGCTTTATTTCAACAAGTGCTTTGGCCACTACATCTTCCAAGGAACTGCTACCAATATCGTATGCAAGCGCTTTTGTGAGGTTGTCATCTTCAAAAGAGATTTTCACTTTTCCTTTGTCTTGACCCCCAGCATTCACGGCAATAATAGACAGTGCCTCATCCTCGCGAAACCCGAGTGTCTTGGCAATGTCATCCAGAAACAAAAATTCTTTCCCATCAATAATGATTGGATGCAAAGACATGACAACAAGGTCTGGGACCTCCTCAAGTACTTCATCGCCCTCTAGAACCAAGTCCGGAACCTCCTCGGGGACATTCTCTTGTAGAGCCACCAATGCCATTGAGGCCTCCCATTGTTCTGTAACATTCTCTTCCTCAGCATGGGCCTCTTGGACCTGCTCCATTAGCTTTGCTTTGCCCTTTTCTTTTTCCTCCACTTTCTTTCGCCACACCCTCTTGTAACAGAAGGACCAAAACCATGTCCCAGCTCAGGAAAGAAGTGCCGATGTTGCCCATTTGTAGATCCAAGAGTAAGTCTACCTCCTCATTCCCGTAGTCCTTTTCTGTGAGGGATTTTAAAAACCTTGATAGGCGGAATCTAAAATTCTTGTCTTCCCTGAATCGATGAGGTCAATCGGAACCCATAGGCCCTCATCACCCTCAAACATGATGGAGTACGTGCTGATGTGTTGATCCATATACTGAATGACATCTGTAAAAGCATCCGCGTGTAGATGCATTGTTGCACGTACATCAATTGCTCCCTCAAACATAGGGACGATCTCGTCAACCCTATAAAGTAGCTCAAGCTTTCCTAGCTGTGCAATAAGTGCGTCAAGTAGAGGTGCCATGACTATGAGTGATTGCAAGAAATAGAGAGTGTGTGATACAGAAAGGTGTGCGAAATTGAGAGCAAGTGCTAGGAGAGAACGATAATTGTCAATTGATGAAAATGAGTAAAGTATCGTTTATAAATGGGCGACCTTGTTATAAAATTTTTAAAAACTTTTAAAATTTTTAAGTACCAATTTTTTTTAAGAAAATGGTATGCGAAAGCAAGAACGTATTCTTCCATCGCAAGGTCATTTCTAATTTACTAATGGCTCAAGCCACAGATGCTTGTGTGACCAACCTTACACTATCACAAAAAAATAAAACTTGCACAAGACAATTGAAAAACCTTAATAAGACAGTGAGGCAAAAAAATTGAAATTGTATTTACTTCAATCCAAGATTACATATCCAGTGGTTATTTGATAGCTACACAGCCAGGGAAAGTAATTTCTCTACAAAGAAAAGATCGTTCTTGCCTTTTGCGCACTAATCTACCATTGATTATCAAAGCAAAATCACCACTCAGTGAAGAACTAAGTAGTCACGTAAGTTGGCAAGGGACCATCATTCACAACAACATCTTCTACATCCCCACCTTGCATGGATATATGTAGCACACCCTGTTCTGTAGAGGTTGTGTCGGAGTCTAACGCCTCCCATTCTCCATTTGTAAGCTTCCATCGCCTATAAGGAAACGCAATGGACAACTGTTGCTTGGCAATATGGTAGCACATCACAACCTTCTCAACTATTACTCCGCATCTGATGGTGTCTCCATTGTGTTGAACAACTTTTTTATCCCATGCAGGTGATAAGAAACAAGTCAGAGCTCTCTCCCCCTTTGCAATCCATAAAGTTGGGGTGCGATGTGTGTCACTTGTACGGAACAAGTACACAAAGAGGTGTAGGGGTATGAAGCAGGTTATGGTTGCTTTGTGAGATCCATATGTGCACTTCATAGCATTTTGCACCTTGCTTTCGATCTGCAAACAAGCCATGGCCACTGAAGCATTGTCTGGAATTGGCCATTCAATAGATGTGAGAGTTGGTGTAGGTTCTGGAACTAATTTTCCAGTACCATTTGCTGTCGTGGGAACCACATATGTATCCTCATAGAAGAAGATGTTTCGTGCAAGAAGTTGTGCAACTGGACACCCTCCAAAGATTAAACTACCAAGCTCCACATGGTATGCTTCAAAGGTTCCTGAAATTGCCTCCATAGGCTCCCACTCACTATAGTTTGAGGGAAAAATATCTACGTAGAGGAACCCAAGAACAATCAAAGCAGTGCTCAGTATACCATTATTAGCACACAATTGATTTAAAAACAAGAATATAAAGTGGTAAAATGACTTACAATTTGCAGGAAATCGTTGACGTTGGTCATGGTTTGCTAGTGTCAGCTCTATTGCCTTGTAAACATGTGGACCTTGGCTAGCTTTTTTCCATCACGATCTTGTTTGAGCTCCAATATCCGCCCTTTCCAATGGTGACTTTGTATATCAACGTATCGCTTTGACACCTTGTGGGTTCCTCTTGTACTAGGCTGCATCGTAATCCAATTCCACTTCTCGTACTGTTTGTGATGTTCCAATGCCCATCCTCATCTTGACCGCTGCTACAAGAGAGAGATTGAATACTGATCGGAGGCCTTCGAACTCTAGAAGAAGACCTCAGATGTATATATTAGGGAGATTATAAACCTTGATGGCAAAGGAAAATAGAATGGTGAGAAAAAAACTTAGACTAGGGAGATGTACAAAAGAGAAGGAGTTGTAGAGCAAGTTCCAAGGGCTTGGCTGTGCTATTACTGCACTTTGAAAGAGGATATTAGAGGGGGTGAGAGGAGACAATGAGTAAGATTATGAGAGCCAAAGCATTTGCAACTCAAGCTTCCATAGCTTGGCTCTGCTGTTAACTCTGTAAAAGGAGGTTGGACAAGGTAGAAGGATGAAGTAAGGAAATGTAAGTGAGGATCAAACTTCCATAGCTTCTGAGAGGAGGTTGCAGATCAAGCTTCCATAGCTAAGCTCTGCTGTTACACTCTGTAAAAGGAGGTTGGACAAGGTAGAAGGATGAAGTAAGGAAATGTAAGTGAGGGTCAAACTTCCATAGCTTCTGAGAGGAGGTTGCAGATCAAGCTTCCATAGCTATAGATCTAGGTTTCTGAGTGAAGAGAGAGGTAGATCAAGAGGTAGATAGCTAAAAGCTAGAGAGTGAAAAACGCCTTCCTTGCTATGAGAAAGGGGGAAGAGAGAGCGTTTTGGAGGGAACGTGGAAGAGAGGGATAGTGGAAAGTGAAGGGGAATGTGCATTGAATACAAGATAATGATGGGAACTCGTTTTTGGGCCTCTATCACTTTAGAGACCTTACTTAATGATGGCTGCAGGCTGCAGCTATCCTTTTCTATTAAAAATAGGGAAAAAATTCATATACGTATAAATTTTTTGAGTTTTAGTTTATTTTAAAAATTAAAAAAGAGTCTATTTAGCCTATTATTCTAAGTTTGACCACTACCTTCTAGGCTCTTACAAACCATTGGTTTCAGTCCACATGTAATCTCCCTATTTGTCTATTTCTTAATCACCTCCATTAGGCAATGGCAAATTAAAGGGCCCAAAAAGACTCCATTGAGTTCCTAATGGATAAATTCTCTTTTAACCTCATATTTGAAATATAGAAGATACGAGGATTGCATCAAAAACTGACCTATGGAGCCATGGACCTTGTACAAGATAAATAGTAATGATTTCCCCTTTAATCTCGTAATTGAAGATATAGGAGATACGGAGATTGCATTTAAAAATTGATCTATTTAGAGCCATGGACCTTTTACAAGATGAATAATCATAAAAGAGTATTACCGATGGTATACCGAGTCCCATAAGATCACATCCCTAAAAAAAACTATCTCCTTAAAAAAGCTAATAGAAAATGTTGGTAATGGTGGGTAGATCTCTTGTAATGTATGAATTCGGTAAGGCTATGAGAAAAATAAACACCAATGAACTATCTAGATAGGCCTCATCAGTACATGTAAGCCTCTCCTTGAGATCTTTGATCCTTGTGAGAAACTCATCCATTAAATCTCCTTCATTCATATGCTTGGACTCTAACTGCTTATACAAGTAGGTCACTTGTGCCTCCCGTCAAGATTATCCATAGTGGAAAGCATCCCAAGAATACCATTTCATCCTACAAAATATGAATCTCTACAAAACATGCAATTATTACAACTATCTATAGGTACTATCAATGCCCACCACCACTGAGATGGATGCAACCAAGTTTGGGATGGTTGATGATGAAGGAAACCTGCAAAGTGTATGAAAAATGAAAAAGTGTAGAGTGTAGAAATGTTACAAAAGGAATGCAAAAATCAATGATATGATGATGCTCTCTGATGCAGCTTGAAGATGCGATGTTGATGATGACCCTCTCTACACACCAAATGTTGTTGTTGCAATGCATAAAACCTGAAATTGAATAAAGACAGTTCAAATCAACACTCCCCCGAGATGTTTGCGAAAACGTTACAATATGCGAACAAGTCTTGAAACGCCCCAGAATGCACTAATATTCTATCAACAAAACATTGTAGGGTATACCTGCTCCACCTAAGAGGATAGATTCATTTGAGATAATCAGAAGAGCAGGTCGAGGAAGAGATGACAAGGGGATGAGAGCTAAGGGAACCTACTCTGCTACCAACTGTTGGAGTGGAGACAAAGGTAACAATGCACACACCAATGCAACAAGCAAGTAGATATTGAGAGAAGCATAACACTCAAAGTAGATTGACAAGAATGAGTGAAGAATAAGTGAAGTGACATGATAAGGTTTACACACACTCATAAGAATGTGTAGACAAAAAAATCACTTAAAGAGGGATAACGTTCCCTAGCCCTGGTTAGCCTACATCCAGAGAGTTAATACCATATAAATGACTACCTTTCTCAATCCCACTCTACGACTGTTAACTTTGCCCAAATTTTTGAAAATCCCATGTATGAAAAACATCCCTTTAAAAAAGGACACGAGGGTACTAGGTAATATCTCTTATAGCTCTTTACTTCCAATTGAAGCGTTTGATCTTGCATAACTCAAAGAGATCATCAATACATGTGCAATGTTTTCTAATTGGAATCATATGCACAATCTTCAATGTAAGGCCCCCAACTTGTTCAAATATACTTGGACCCTAATAAACATAAAGTGGGCATCTCATTTTTTGGGAGGTCACAAGGTATTACAAGAAAAGTAAAAGGAGGTGAAGAAGAAATTCCACTTGTGATCAAGCATTGATCAAGAAGGTTGCAGGACTTACAATTCAATATGCCCCTCTTCTTGCTTAAATATTTTTGGGTGTAAATTGTAGAAGTGAAGGGCCTAGAAGATGATCAATCATCGTATATTACCAAGATGAGATGGTCATATATTACTAAGAAGTATTGGGTGTGCATATAGTTGGTGCTTCCACTCTTGAACAAGACCGATTTGTATCTGATTCATTCCAACTTTTACCTATGGCTATCCAAGGATATTATAATTTCTAGCTATGCTCAATGACCTAATAGCCTTGCATGCCAAATCTAGAGTTCATGGACAGATAACAAATTTGTATATGATTCATTCTAGCTTTTATCTATGGATGTCCAAGGATAGTATAATTTCTAGCTATGCTCATTGCCCTAGTAGCCTTGTATGCCAAATCTAGAGTTCATGAACAAGCAACAAATTTGTACTTGCACACACACGAGAAAATTCAGCCAAATCAATTTTACCTAAGACTAGCCACAATGGAAAGAAGGACAGGAGTGGACATAGTTGTCGACCTCAAGCTCATGTTAGACACCTTCTCATTAGGAACGAGCCAAACAAATTCAAGAAGATGGAGAACAAAGTAGTTTGAGATGATTGCATTCAAGCCAAAGTACAAAAACAAACAACCAAGATTTTTTAATTGACCCATGGATATAAATGTATTCACAATGTTTTCTACATTGTCCAAGTCACATATATTATTGCTATATGGATTGCTATGGAGAGAGACAGAGAGAGAGAGAGAGGGCTAGACATTGAGAAAGTACGCATACATAGGTTTTTGTTGCTTTTGATTTTTCATATTCAAGCCACAATTAAAATGCATGGCACATGGAGCTATTGTGATGTAAGGTCTTGACTAGAGATCGTATGGGACTTTGATGACACTATAGCTTCCTTAAAGCAAGCTTATGTTTTTCATTCCTCTTTTACATTTTTAAGGAAAGAGAGAGAGGAGGGTTGAGTATTTAGCATAGAAATGCTTATGTATACCTATTTTAAAAAGAAAATTCCTATAAAGAAGATGTTTGATTGATGCTAGTTTTATAAAGGGTTGAGAATATAAATAAGCATGTTAAATATACCATAAAAAGAGAACTTTAATGTTTGATTGAAAGGACCTTGCTCATGAGGATGAGAAGATAATATTTAGAAAAAGTTTGATTGCTTGTATTGGTCTTGATTAAAAGATCATATACATAACATAATTTACACATATAAGGAAGGGTATATTAGCGATACAACCTTAATATAGTTTGCTAATTGAATTGAGATGATTAAAAGTATAAATTCTCTTTTCTTTGGTAGTTTTCACTACAAGGGATCGGGCTCATACCCGCCCTCCTAGCCGCTAAAAATGACTTGTGGAAAAAAAGTAACGGGCCCGTGTATCAGCGCGTGTATCACCACGGCCAGAGACATGTGTGTAAAAGCGCGTGTATAGAACCAGTTAGACGCACTGATACGAGGGAGTATACACACGTTTTGTCAGTTTAGCTGTGCTTACACGGGTTGATACGAGGGTGTATACACGCGTTTTGTCAGTTTAGCTGCGCTTATACATGCGCATTTCACAGAGTATCCGCGTGTATACATGCGACTTTTTGCAGAGTTGACGCATCTATACACGGGAACAGAGAGCAAAAAAAAAATCCAGAGAGTGCTATTTGGTACGTGAATGCTGTTCCAGCATTCCAGCACCCAATACACTCTCTGGATTTTTTTTTGGGTGCATTGCACCATCCACGAGGAAGATTTAAGACAAGAACAACATGAATGCATACATTGTCAATACACGATTCAAGACAAACATGAATGCAATACTATCAATTCATGATTCAATATTACTATCAAAATTTTATGTGTACACATATATACAAGGGAGTCCATATGTTGAAGTAGCCCATGGCTTCAGTTACAAAAATATATATACAACCACATCCTCAATATGGAATGTGATACTATAAGTCTGAGTACTACTCAGACCCAGATGATGACTCATTGCTCCCTCCATGATCAGATGAGCTCACATCGGTCGGAATGTCTGATGAGTAGTGCTCACGTCCACCCTCTGCAGTGGCAGCGGGTGGATCATCAACAGGTGCAACAGCAGCTTGTGCCTATTCAAGTACTATATAGTATATAAGTATATATATATATGTAATTCAATAAACCAAAATCATTCGTTTAGAGTTTTCAAGTACCTGTCGACCGTATGGTCTCATGGTGGCCATCTCAAACTGCGCGTCCGTAATACGTCCCTCGGCACTGAAGAGGGCCCACGTGTCACTTCTGCTATGCCAGCGAGCATACCCAGCATCGTGGGCTGTTGGCTTCCTCCCCGTTGGCGTTGCATCATAATCAACATAATTTGTAAGATTAAAACAATCATAGAATCAATGAATTAAGTAAACAATCAAATAAAGTGGCAAGATACTTACGAACTCTGCCTCCCATGACTTGACGCTGCCAGATCCGAAATGCGAAGATCCAATGGTCTCCATCTGGATCCGTCGTGCCTCCACATGGTGCCTGCTCTTCAGGCCACCCTCTGCTCGTTTCTTTGCCTCCTTTCGCTCGCGTTTGTACGCAGTGGTGGCAGGTTTCTCGGCAGGATAGCCACCCGCAGCTACATTTAGCCTCGGGGGGGTCACTTAGCAAAATTGCCTATATCACGTGCGTTCATGGCCTATTTTATAAATCCCTATGTAACCTACATTGGCCATTTTTTTAACCCTTTCTGTAACTTTTGATAAAATATATAATTCCCTTTCTGTCAATAAAATTTTTTTTATAGAATAATTTTAAAATCCCTTGTGTAAGAGATATGTAATTCATTTTAAGTCACTCTAGATTGGGGGGTTTTGAAAGTGACAAATGCAACTGTTTTGAACTATGAAAGTCGCTACATTGTAAGCTCTTCATTTGTGATATTTTGAACAAGCTACTAAGAGTATAAGTCATAGCTCTAATGTCCACGAATGAGAGTACAACCCACAGTATCTAGCTCCATGATACCAAATTGCATAGCAAGAGAGTAGCTCTATGCATATCAATAGATCAACTAACCATGAGTTGTTTAGAACCACAAGTCAAATCCCATGACTTGTCTTGCATAAACTCTCAATGCATATTCTCAATCAACTAGCTCAATCTAGAGCTCTCCCAGTGGATCCAAAAGTATCCACCAAGTACTTTCCCAATGTCCAAAACAAAAGCTCAAGCAAGCTCTAGGCAAAACAAATGCTAAGAGTAAACAATGCATAAGCATAAACTACTATTACTCTTATGCATTGTTTATGCTTGGCAAACAATGCCAAGCATAAACAATGCATAAGCTCAAGACAAAAACTTTTGACTATAGCTCCAATTGAAGTCTCAAAACTCCAAAAGATTACTCAATCCATGGAGCATACCATAACATACATGACCAACACGATCCTCAAAGCATTTGAATCCAAAATGTTACATACAGATGACCAAAGAAGTATCACTCCTAATCAATAAGCACAGCTTGCCAAACATTTAGGAGTCATCAAGGGCCATAAGCATTTACAATACATAGCCCCAATGTCCACTACTCAATGAGACCATGCAAGTCCCATATAAGATGCAACCAAAAATACATTCACAATGCATTTACAATACATAGCCCCAATGTCCACTACTCAATGAGACCATGCAAGTCCCATATAAGATGCAACCAAAAATACATTCACAATGCTCCAACACTCAGCATCAACACCTGCTCAAACACTAAGTATCAACACTGGTCCAAGACAATAATGACTTGAGATTTCCAAGTTGAGATTATACCAATCTCCCACTCCAACATCAACCATTTACTACTAACAAATCACAGTGATTACAGAGCACATTGCGTCAACATGCATCAAACATAAATTGTGGACAACAAATTGGTTGAGAAACCATGATGTTCATGACCTGTAAATGGCTGAAAATTATCAAATGTACACTTTCATTCCAACTTCTCAAGACCAACACTAATGGCCACATCAAAATGACCCCAGCCCATGTCCAAATGCAGCCCAAAAGTGGCTTGAATGGCAACCACAAGCTAGAGATGAAATGACCCAGCTGTTGCCTTCGTAAAATGTGTCAGAAAGTGTGGGGCTGATTTGCTGCTCATTGGTGGCTGCAATGTCCCACATCAAGGCATGAAAATCCTTGGCCAGAAAGTGTGGGGTTGATTTGCTGCTCATTGCTGGCTGCAATGTCCCACATCAAGGCATGAAAATCCTTGGCCACTAAAAAGCCCCTGTGCAAACTCAAAGCCTCTGATCAAGTATAGGGAGAGATCTCGAGACAAACAACTCATAAGCTTTCGAGACGCAAACAAAAGTGACTCCGTTAGCCTCATGCTAAATCCATTGAAACAACCACAATACTTTCTTAAATATTATCTGAAGCATCCACTTGCAGCATGGTTATAACAAAATTACCATGTCGATACATCTTGCTCAAATCCTTGCTCAAATCATACATATGGGACCTATACATCTCATACACTCTAGAATTATTTTTGCAAAAAATAAGATAGAATCTTGTGGACACATCTAGCAAGACTAATACATCTAATAGCTATACATTTTGTATAATCTGTACCGATTTTTATAGATGTACAAAAAGATAAATACACATTGTCGATGGTCACCTTCTCAAAATTTGAAGATTTCATTCTCTAATTCAAATTCCTGCATGAGACAAAGAAGATGTTGAGTCAATGAGATTTTCATATTTTGAATTATTTTTCAAACTCATACAAGGTATGTCTCATCAAACAAAGAAAAAAAAAACAGATGCATCCTTTCTGCGTACCTAGTGATCCCTCACAAAATCATTAAAGACCTTCCAATCATTCTCATCAAGTTCATACTTGTTGCTGCCACAATCATATGTAAGGTTTGCGAGAGCGATGACGCTATCAATGCTTATCATATCAAGGTCGGTTAGGTCATACGTAAAGCACCTAGTTCCTTTTGCTTTTTGATACCAACCAAGTTGAACCTCCACCCCTGATGGCCTATCTGAAAGGCTAAATCCTCGCTTATATTCCACACATGCACCACTAACCATTCTTCTCATCTTTTGAACTCGTCCCAGATACCATACACTTTTGGCTTTCTTCTTGCCTCCTGAAGAGCTTGGCTTACATGACCTTGTGATCTTCCCTTGTACTATTTGTTCATGAAAGAACACAGCACAATCTGAACCAATGCCAAATAAATTCTCGTTTGTCTCCATATACTTTTTTTCTTCTTTGGCATAGTACACACCTTGTCGGACCCTGGTAAGTCTATCCTTTGACAAAGTTGGATTGCCATTGAGCTGGCTGACCAATGTAGACTTGAAGAGAAACTTATTGTCTTCAACTTCAACAACCGGGTTCACCTCTTCTTTCTCATCCAAAATGGAATCTACTACATGCCTTATTTCACTTGTAGAAGCATTCTCATCTGAATCTAATGCATGGCCCACCTCAGTAGGATATTCCTCATCTGTATCAGAGTCTTGTAGATTTGAATTTGCATATGTGTCAAACACTGTAATGGACCAAGGCTGCACCCACCATTTCTTGTCCTCTTTACCTTTTGGTCTCATGTGTAAGCGTTCACATAATTCTTGGGCACTTTGCAATCCTTTTTGCAAGGTAGCAATGACCTTCTCATCAGTTGAAACACAATCATAGTCACCTAAATTGGCTTCTTGCAAGTCCTCGTTAAGATTTAACTCTCTCCATATATGTTCCTGCTTCTTGTGAGCTCTTATTAATGCCACACCATCCTCCTTGCATTCAAAATGGCAAGCCTATTCAAAATGCCTATGCTGTGAAGCATGTCCATCAAGTCATAAGTACGCTCTTGCCCAACCATACTTCCGACTTTGCTGAAGAAGATTTCAGCCGCATCTGTGCCGGTGAGATATAGAGGGCACTTCAAGCTTGGGTGAAAGTCTCTGAAATACTTTATTAGCAACACCACAAAATGGCAAGAGATTTGCACATCCAAGAATGTCTCCTTGCTAATGAAGTTTTCTGATAGTGTATATGTTGGATGTTGTAATATCCAAGATCTCCAAATCTGAAAGAAAAAAGTCACTTTGGCTGCTAAATGAACTCTCCCTGCCAAGCTCAAGTGTGGAGACAAGAAAATGTCAATATAGTCTCCACAAATTTCAAGGTAGGCTTGTGTCCCTACCATACTTCGCTCTTTTCTATGCTGCCCATTGTTTGCCAACTCTCCCAAACACCATTGCACTTGTCTGCTACATATCCTTTGAGCTGCTGCCCAATTTTGATGATCATCTTGCCTCATATCGCCTTCCCTGAGCATATGCTTGTCAACAACAAAGGAATCATATACAATGGTAACATGGTTCAAGGTAATCCATACATCACCAAGAGCCAACTGACGCTTTGGTTTATCAAGAACATTGACGAGCTTCTTTCCATTGTGTACAAAGTCCTGATCATGCATGCCTAAAACATCTCCGTTTGACGATTTGGCGGAAAGAGGCCATCCATCCCATCCAATCTTGAATCTAGTAGCATGTTTATCAACATAATCAGCCAGCATCAACATTCTTCGGCGACTATCTCCATCTGAGGCGTGTCCAATAATCGGACCTACTTTAGACTTGAGCTTCTCATCCCATAAGCTCAAAATCTCAGCCCATTGTCTTTGAACAAAACATGCATCAAATCGATTACAAGTGCAATGAGCAACCAAAACTAAGCGTGGAAGTGCTTCATGAAGTGGGTTTGCCACAAAAACTCTTGCATAACCACCAATCACATGATTCTCAAATGCTTTAACAATTATGTCATAGCCTATTTTTCCCGCTCCAACTTTGATTAAGCTTGACGTTCCACACTCATGGCTCTCCACCTTGTATCCATCAAATCCAACAAGCGTGTCATCTTTTGGGTTCCACCTACAATATTAAGATTGAAAACATAAAATATGTAAGAGCCACTACGATTCAACATGTCTCATCAGAACTACTTTTGCATTATACTATGTTTACCTTATCCGTTTCTTTATGGCGGTCTCATCCTCCACCAAGATGAAAGGAATTTGTGATTTGATTCCATGTTTTTCTTTCTTGTTTTGATATATTTCAGCAATGGCATCAAAGATATAGCCATGTATGCCCGGTAAAAATTGTGTGGCAAGTCTTTGGCCTCTTTTTGTCGTTGAGAGTGAAGGGCCATTGAGGTTGGTAGCAAGAAAATCATGCAACCTTGGTCCACCCCACATCCTTGCAACCTCAAACAAAGCCTTAGTATTTGCACTATATCTCTTGCCTGCCTTTGGCCTCGACATGTTTGTAGCCACATCCTGTAAGAAGTCCCATAGAGCAGGTTTTCCACCAAACTTACCTAGTCTATGGGCTTCTACTATATTGTAACAAAACCTCTTTACATCCTTGCGGTTTAGGGACTCCATGCTTGCTTCCCTTAAAGTTCGTAGTCGCACCGAAAGGACAGCAATATGAGCCTTTACTGACCATAGTTTGAGGGTGAGATCTCTTGCATGCTTCTTAGCAATGAAAGTTGTTTGCCGAAGCTCTTGTTTAGTGAGAAAGTCTAATCTTCTTCCGCAATCCGTTCCTCTAGTGCCTCTCTTCTTCTCCGCCGTCTTCTCCCTATATAATCTCATCCTAAAATCATGAAGCTTAGGTATACCCTTGCAATTGTTGCATGAGAAAGCTTCAAATGGCTGCCCATTATTGGAAACACGTGGACAACTAATATGATGAAAGCAACCATCTATGTGAAAGGTTGAAGTTCCATCATTTAGGATAGCCTTTGTGAAAGGCTCTGCAAACCAAAGCTTCCCACCACACTGATCATCTAGCAAAGGTTTCACACTAATATTCTTGTTGTTCACTTTGATTTCGTGAATCCATAAACCCCAACATAAAAAATTCAAACCTATTGAAAATTTCCCACTTTCTTCATTGTTATAGAGTGAAGGAGAATCACCATGAGCTGACCTTTCAAACTTTGTAGAAACCACAAACTTGCTGAGAGATGTTTGCATTGGATCATGCTCCTTCCCCTTTCGAGGACGTCCACGTAAGCCACTTAGAACTGGCTTGGATGTTTGCAACTCCTCCTTCATGACTGCCTTTGTGTGCAAGATTGACTTTGAGTGCTCTGTGAGAATGGTACACAGATCTGACCTTGGAGGACACAAACGCAGCCATGTGTCATCATACTTACACCTCACGCGAACAAAGCTTTTGTCTTTAAAATCATGTAGTGTGGCTGCAACGACTTCAAAGTCCCAACCTACATGCAAATACAACACATAACAAAGTCAAACAAGTTACAAAATCGACTTTCCAAAACCATTCTATCTTTCAAACATTTAAGTAACTTTATGAAGGTTGAACAATACCTTCATTGGTCTCCATCAAAAAGCGTAGAGTCTCTATTGAAGCCTCTATTTCTTTCCTATCATCTTGTTCTTCATCAGCCTGCACACGTTGCATCGACTCCTTTCCAAGCCCCCGAAATGCCATATAATTTTTTTCATGTCTTTTGCTCTCCAAGATGTGGGTTCTCATAAAGTTAGCAAGACAATTATATGCAACATACTTCCCTTCTATTGAACCTACGCCATACAAAGAGTTGCACTCATGACACCATATTCGAACTAGAGCTTTCCCATTGACATCTTCACTATGTAATTCAAACCTATCATCCCTTTCAACCTTCATCTGTTTTAGCTTTAGTTTTGTTCTAATACATTCTTGTTCCCATTGCTCAAGAACACTTGCACTTAACAATTTGCTTATAAGCTTGGAAGTGGAGCCACTCAAAGTGTCACCTTTCTTGTTATCAATCTGATTTGAGCATTGTCGCTTACTTGGAGAAGGAAGTTCATGCATGCTATTGGCACTCCTCTTAATGCGTACTTGAACCTTATTGTTGAGTGTCCATCGCTCTTCTTGTCGTTTCTTTATAATATAATTTTCCTCTATGAAGACGAAGGATCCAATCACAAGCTCATCGCCCTCTATCTGCTCACGAACCAAAGCAAAGGTGGGCTCGTCTTTATCATTCTTTAGCCTCACAAGGCCTAAATCATCCTCATTATCATCATTGATCACTTGAATCTTATAAAAAGATCCCATCTAGCCTGCGACACAAAGTATGTTTTTAAGCTATGATTGTGGCATGCAACATCAACCTCACATAAAAAATAGATTGTGGCATGCAATATCAACAAAGTATATCAGCAATACATTTTCAAAAAATAGAAAACATGAGCAGGGTTTTGATCTAAAGGTTGATGGCCCTGGAGCACATCTATTAGAGAAGAATGACTGTAAGATGCTGAGCGTGGAGGAACCGTTAGAAGCAGCTAGCAGCTCTGATGGAAGGATTCCAAACAACACAAAAGCCAATTAAGTTAATGAAGAAAAAGCTTGTTTTAGGTGATTCTAAGGCAGAGGCTAGTAGGCCTAGTTCTAGTAAAGAACCAGGCATATGTTGCTACTACAGTGAAGCGTGTATGCTGTGGGAGACATCATTGTTTGCTTCATGTCAATTGGATAACTTCATGTCATTGTTTGCTTCATTGTTTGCTTCATACAGAATGCTGGAGATGGATGTGAAGCGTGAGTTCCTTGCAGCTCCACAACCCAAGACTAGCTAGGGCATAGTTTTATTTTCTTTTTGAGATTTATGGGTGTGCAGACCGCCTGCTACTCCTTGTACTGTTTTATATAACAGAGGATATACAGCTTTCACAATTGTCTTAAACAATATCTTCTGATTTATTTCACGCTCAAGGACCACGCTCCATGTTAGGGCGCCCATCCATGTAAACAGTTGTGGGCATGATAAACAGCTTGGGCATTTAAGCAGTAAACATTGTAACACACATGAATTTCCTGAATGTCCTTAAAGGTTATATAGAAGAAAAGTGTATAGTTCCCATGCTATGGTTAAGGTGGCGGTCATACCATGTGCATTAGCATACTGATGCTCTGACTCCGGAGGTTATGATCAATCAGGGATCATACCATGTGCACAAGCATACTGATGGAAAAGGAAAAGGCTTTTACCATCATGTAGATAACCATACGAAAAGGGATTTTGGGATCATGTAGAGTGTGATGGTAAGGTACTACAAGAGATGTGTTTGACATGGTAGCATGGTGAAAAGGCATTGTACCAGGCGATCCTGATTTGCTATGCTCTTAAAACAGCCCACTTTCAGGTGCCTGCTCTGCTGCATAAAATGGAAGTCAAATATGCTGTCATTGAGTTAGGGTGCTAATTTTCAAAAGACTATATCCCCTCCTTCAATTGTGAGGGGCACCGAACTAGACATTTTTGAGAGATCTGGTCAAGGAAAACATGTTTTCTATGGGAGATGGATCATCTGCAAGGTTGCATACCTTAACCATTGCATATGTTGCTGCTATTTGATGGCATGTGGAGAATTCCTGCAGACACTCTTGCTTAGAAGCATATTGAAGATGAGTGGCCCAGCTTTAAAACAGAGCCCAAAAACTTGAGACTTGGCCTAGGTATGCATGGAGTGAATCCATTTGGTTTCAAAAGCACCGCATACAGCATGTAGCCAGTTGTGTTGGTGGTGAATTACAACCTTCCACCATCAATGGCGATCAAGAAGGGACATCTTATGTTATCCCTTCTAATTCCAGGGAAACATAAAGTCAAGCATATGGATGTTTATCTCGAACCGTTGATTGATGAGTTGGAGGAACTATGGAGAGGTGTTGCGGTGGTGGACATTAGTAGGCCTCCCTCCTGTCGACACTTCGACTTAAAGGCAGTGTTGATGTGGACAATGCATGACTTTCCAGGATACAGCGATTGTTCTAGTAAGAATTCTAATTACCTCCCTACTCTAATACTATTAGCTATATTAATTATAACTATTGACTTTATTATTCTAACTTATATTTATATTTTAACAGGTTTGAAAACATCGGGTAAACATGCATGTCCTATTTGTGGCCCTTGATAATCATCATCGATTTCTCCCGTCAGATCATCCTAAATATGTTGCTAGTAAGAGTAACATTCCTCCACAAACACTTCGTGCAAAAGATTGGAAGCGTATTTGGGAGTCTACAAATATTCTTCCTCTAGATGGCATGAACAGGTATAGTAATGTTTTTCAATGTTGTTTTGTGTAGTCTCTAATTGGATTAAAGATCACATAGAGCAATCCCTTGTGTAGGTACTCCATTTTTTTTCTGCTACCATATTGGACCCATCTTAAGATCAACCATCTTCTTGATCCCATGCACATCTTCAAGAATGTGGGATCTGGTATTTGGGAACATGTTATTGGTAAACGAGACAATGTTAGCGTATGGGAGGACTTGCAGGTCGCAGGACGTATGTGTCAAGCTTGGCCACGAGAGGAGGGTGGGCACGTTCGTCTTCCGCCTGCACCATGGATTATATCAAAGAAAGAGGAGAAGCAGGTAAAGTAGGCCATCACCACTTTGCGTACTCCCACTGGATGCATGAGATCATTGAAGGGAGCCTTTAAAGCCACTAAGAAAAGAGGCGTTGAGCAACTATATGGGTTGAAGTCCCACGATTGGCACAAGATGCTCCAAGTAAGTGTTTTCCAAGTCTTGTACGTTGAAATTAAATTTTATAATGCCATAAACCATACATACATGTGCTCTTATATGTGCGCAGTTCATACTACCTACTAGCATCGACCATTGTGCAAATAAGAGTTTGAAAAAATGTATTTATAAGATGGGCGAGCTTGTGAGGTATGTAAAACCCACGTTAGATCACCCTTCATTATACCTGGGCAAACACGTGGCCACCCAATAAGATGTAATTACACTTAAATAAACATGGTAATCTCTCAATTAAAGCTCACTTAGGTTCCCAACTATAAGAAGATACGTAGTTGTTAGTTCATGTTACAGTGAACAATTGGGTTACTACTAGTTAAAATTACAAGAAAAGACCATGAAAAATAGGTTCTTGACTATACTTAAGATATCTCTGTGTCATTCACAATTGCCTATTTATAGGTGTTATGGGAAAAAACAAACAGTCTTGAAGTAAACACATGGGTCCTCTTTGCCGAGTATATGTATTGAATCTAGAAAATTAGCATTGTCAATGCCTAATTGCTTGAGTTAAGCTTTGCAATTAAGTAGTATTTCAACATGATGTGGCATAGGTCAAGACTTTGGAGGTACATTTTTGTTTTCACCCACCGTATCTGGGCTGAAATTTGAGGGCCTACCTAACGTTCAATTTGAAAGGAAGGCTAATTTTGGAAGGTCAAGCTAGTTTTTGGCCCACCTTCAATTAGAAAGGAAGGTTAATTCAAATTTCAGTCCTAGCTTTGCTATCCTATGAGGGCTTCAAATTTCAATATTCCCCCAATGCAAGGTAATTCTTTCCTTATAAGGGCCCACTAAAGGATTTTTCAAAATCGAGCTTTTCTTTGACTCGGGGGGTTCACTATATGTAAAGTCTCTATATCACGTGCGTTCAAGGCCTATTTTAAAAACCCCTTATCTGTAAATTTTTCATGAATAAAACACAGCCTTTTTCTATTAAATACCGTCTTTAAACGGTACCCTTATGTATGTAAAAAATGTGTAAAAAAGAGACTTAAAAATCCCTTCTGTTGAACCCACATGCTACGCTTATATATTTATAAGTGACCCCCCGAATTCTTTGAAAGGTAAAATTTTGTGTCCCCTTATCTGAAGGGTAAAATACCTCAAGAAGGGTTCCGATTCCCAAAGGCTTGAAATTTGAGGTTTACACCAGTGCTCGAAAAAATGTTTTTTTCAACCCTTAAAATTAGAAGCAATGCTTAGGCCTAGACTTGGAAATCACTCTAAATGATGGAAATGTCAGGATTTATAACTAAAACACATGAATTTCATCCCTTAAAATTAAAGGCAACGTCCAATTTCAAGTGGGTTTGCTGAATTTCAACTAGGAAAATTACGCTACAAGAGCATTGGCTTGCACCTGGAGGAAACTCTCACACGAACTGGATTCTGTGCAGGATTGAAGACTTGCCTGGGCAAAGTCGAATGTCAACTGGGTTTTCTGGATTTCAACCAGGAAAATTACACTACATGAGCACTGGTCCACCAGGCGCGGCCCTGCGCTGTGCAGCGACCAGCTATGCGCCAAGATGGCCGGACATTGATCCGCCAGCGACCTGTGCGCCAAGATGGCCGGACATTGATCCGGCATCCCACCCTCAGCAGCAGGTAGATACCATTATTAGTTAACGTCGTTTGCAGTGGTGCTTGCAAGCTATCATACAGTACAGCGCTGCAGTACAGTATTAGGTAGCCTTTTGCGCGTATGTCTCTCACGAGTCACGTGTGTGTCACTGTGTTGTGGTCCAGGTGCGCCTATAAGCATGGGTCACTGACTCTCCTTTCGGCAGTAACGGCCGGCAGCTAGCTGCAGGTGGGGAACATGAGTTATAGAGGAAGACGCTGTACAGGAGGAGAGGAAGAAGCAAAAACGACCGTCTACTAAACAGCATCATTTTTACTAAACCCATGATTTTGAAAGTTGCGTGAAATCTGCCTTGTTTGGTCTTGGCCTTCTACCTCCCCCTCTCTTTGAAGACTCCTCACGAACACATTTGTTGCCAAAAAAAAATGTTATCAAAATGCAAAAAGAGAGTGTTCTCATGGTATGTTAATTTTAGTCATTTTAAGAAAAAATACAGCACAATTCCATCAAAATGAAAAAAAAAGCGTTTAATTCCATCAAAATGCAAAATCAGAGTCTCTATTGTAGCCTGTGCCGATGCGGTCTACTTTGCCAGACTTACACACGCACACATACCCCCATCAATGACTAAGCAAAGTAGGCCAAATCACCATAATTCCATTAAAATGCAGAAAAGAGAGGGTTTTATTCAATCAAAAAAGAAAAACAAAGTCCCTTTGATAGCCCGTGGCGCTAGCACGGTCCATTTTGGCCATATTAAATTTCACCAAAACATAAAGCATAATTCCATCAAAAAGACAAAAAAAGAGAGAGTTTAAAGGACATTTGCACTCTCTCTCAGCTGCACCTCAGGCGGGCACGTATAACAAATAAGTTATAATAGATGAAGCTAGTAAGATTAGAGAGTGCCTTACCTCAAGCAATGAGATTATTGGTGGGTCTATTGCATTGTCTCCCACACACCACAAGATTAATCTAATTTAGTTTTTCTTGTCATTGAGTTTTATAAAAAGTAAGAAGATTATATGCATGTTATCTTAAAATTCATGCATCTCAATGATCCACGATAAAAGTAGAAGAAAAACATGATTACTAGAATGACCGACTTTATTTAAAGATACAAAGATGTCCGAGATCTACTTGTAATGGAACAGTTAGGCCCTTCAAGCTTATTCAAACATTTTTTAGGGTAGCCCAAATAATCTCAAGAAGGCCCCGAGCTTGAAACATGCAGTGCCATTATAAGTTGAGGTACCTTGTGAGTTATATGCTAACAACCTTAAACATCATGTTTGCGAATCACTTTTGGATGCCTTATTACTACTTCAAAAAAAAAGATGCCTACACTTATTTTATTAGATACAATAACATCCAATTCTATTGTGGAATCTTCTTCAACAAACCTTGATAATCTTGACAATGAGACTTCGATAGGGAAGTAGGGGATGTTAACAACTCTTGTTAACATATCTACCTTGTAGATCTCATTTTCATTCTCTCTCATCTACACCTTGGCGGGGTGCCAATCTGTATCGTAATAAGTGTAATCGATGGCCACAATTGCAGGTGGCTCATGTAGAGCTTCCCTCCACTAGTCCACCACCAGATCTGGAATCTAAGTGAAGATCCATGACATGGAGCAACTTGACTATCTATCCAAGAGGTTCATTACATCACATATGAGAAGCTAAGTAAATATTATGGAAATTTGTAGATATCTAATTTAACTGAACATCTTGTTACTCTCTAAATTAAAGAGTGTGGTATGTCACATGTTGTTGTGTTTCTAAAAGCGATCATCCTTGTGATGTATTTCAAATGTTGGTTTTGTAGTTGGTACCAAAAGTATTGAATGAAAATGTTTTTTGATCTCGATAAGTTTCTCTCCTACAACTTATTTATTTGTGAGGTTTGAAAGGTCAATGGAAATCTCCAATAAAAGCATTCCTGTTATCATTTTAAAATTTGAAAAAAACAATGTTTCTCTCAAGAATGTGAGCATACAAATTTGAAAAAAACAATGTTGCTCTCAAGAATGTGAGCGCTGCAGTACAGTATTAGGTAGCCTTTTGCGCGTATGTCTCTCACGAGTCACATGTGTGTCACTGTGTTGTGGTCCAGGTGCGCCTATAAGCATGGGTCACTGACTCTCCTTTCGGCAGTAACGGCCGGCAGCTAGCTGCAGGTGGGGAACATGAGTTATAGAGGAAGACGCTGTACAGGAGGAGAGGAAGAAGCAAAAACGACCGTCTACTAAACTTTTACTAAACCCATGATTTTGAAAGTTGCGTGAAATCTGCCTTGTTTGGTCTTGGCCTTCTACCTCCCCCTCTCTTTGAAGACTCCTTACGAACACATTTGTTGCCAAAAAAAAAATGTTATCAAAATGCAAAAAGAGAGTGTTCTCATGGTATGTTAATTTTAATCATTTTAAGAAAAAATACAGCACAATTCCATCAAAATGTTAAAAAAAAGCATCTAATTCCATCAAAATGTTAAAAAAAAGCATCTAATTCCATCAAAATGCAAAAATAGAGTCTCTATTGTAACCCGTGCCGATGCGGTCTACTTTGGCAGACTTACACACAACAACATACCCCCATCAATGACTAAGCAAAGTAGGCCAAATCACCATAATTCCATTAAAATGCAGAAAAGAGAGGGTTTTATTCAATCAAAAAAGAAAAACAAAGTCCCTTTGATAGCCCGTGGTGCTAGCACGGTCCATTTTGGCCATATTAAATTTCACCAAAACATAAAGCATAATTCCATCAAAAAGACAAAAAAAGAGAGAGTTTAAAGGACATTTGCACTCTCTCTCAGCTGCACCTCAGGCGGGCACGTATAACAAATAAGTTATAATAGATGAAGCTAGTAAGATTAGAGAGTGCCTTACCTCAAGCAATGAGATTATTGGTGGGTCTATTGCATTGTCTCCCACACACCACAAGATTAATCTAATTTAGTTTTTCTTGTCATTGAGTTTTAAAAAAAGTAAGAAGATTATATGCGTGTTATCTTAAAATTCATGCATCTCAATGATCCACAATAAAAGTAGAAGAAAAAAATGATTACTAGAATGGCCGACTTTATTTAAAGATACAAAGATGTCCGAGATCTACTTGTAATGGAACAGTTAGGCCCTTCAAGCTTATTCAAACATTTTTTAGGGTAGCCCAAATAATCTCAAGAAGGCTCCGAGCTTGAAACATATAGTGCCATTATAAGTTGAGGTACCTTGTGAGTTATATGCTAACAACCTTAAACATCATGTTTGAGAACCACTTTTGGATGCCTTATTACTACTTCAAAAAAAAAGATGCCTACACTTATTTTATTAGATAGAATAACATCCAATTCTATTGTGGAATCTTCTTCAACAAACCTTGATAATCTTGACAATGAGTGTAAGAAAGCATTATGGGCCCAAGGCCATGGACAACTAGTAAGTAGGTGTGAACTCTTGGGTGGAGTATAAATACCAATGTAAATGGGATTATGGCTCATTCATGATAATGTTATCTGTTCCAAGAATCAATGGTGAGCTTCTCCCGTGAGATGCTAAGTGGTGACTCCTTCATGAGCCACTCCCTTGGTGAGGGACTAACCCACCCCTGTTACTTTCTTTCATTGGTATCAGAGCATGGCTTTTGATCCATGATTTTTAATTTTTCTTTTCTTCTTCTCATTTCGTGAAATTTCTGCTTCATTTGATTCATGGGAGAAGGGGATATGGCTAAGGTAGAGTTTGTGGTTCAAATCTGAGCACATGGACCTTTTTTTTTTTTGAATGAGTGGACCCAATTGGGGAAAATTCACTAATCTTGATTAGCAGTTGTTAATCAAAAACGTTTTTCTGTTTGGGAGCTTTCTTGCAAACCCTAGCCATGGAATCTCAACATGAGCAAAGGGCATTGAGTCTCTCATGTATCTAGCAATGTTTTATGAAGTATTTCACCTATTTTCCATGAGAAATGGGGCTCCCAATGTGGCTGAAAATCACTACCAAAGCTGCCCACGTTTTTCACCAAAGTGACCCTAATCTTCATCTCCTTCAACAAATTCAAGCATTAAGGCTTCCCGGGTGACATTGGTGAGTTGCTCCATCACTTCTTTACAATTTTGAAGCATTCTTTCAAGCTATGGAGTGAATTAGGGTTTTATTACACATAAAACCCTAATTTTTAAAAATTGGACTTTAATCATGGCCATTCATGCTGCTCTTTATGCATTATGAATGCTTGAATGCTACACATAGCCATTCAATGCTATGCCTTGCATATTGGCATAAGTGAGCATAGCTTTTGGCACATTTGGGGGATTGAATAAAATGTTTTGGGTTGGAAGCCGCTTTTTGGTGACACCGTTTTCCATTGCCGGTTGCACGTTTTTGGTCATAACTCTCTCATACGAACTCCGTTTTTGGAGTTCTAGTACTCAAAACGACCGGCTCGTCGTCCTCTTCGAGACGAGCTATAGGTCTTGAGGTGTAGGATTCAGCAAGTGCTCTCTGTTTTCACTTTTGTACTGGATTTTCTAGTCCCGAGCGGGAACTCGCGCCCAGAACGCGACCCGAGATCACCGCTTCGTGACACTTGGATGTTGTTGATGTATGTGGAAATGTATTGACATTGCCATGAGTGGATGTGATGAAGGAAGCACTATGAACCATGTATTATGATATGAATGAGCATGAGTCATGCTATAAATCAATTGTAAGTCAACTCTACTCATTCATTTGAGCTTGTAACCACATTCCACTCACGATTTGGGAGAATGTCTTGAATCTTCCTTGCCGTTAGTGCCGGGTAACGCGGTAAGGAAGAGGATTAGGTACTTGGTGGTAAAGAAATGGCCTCAACCTTCACCTTGGATGTAAACTTGGTGAAGGGGTGAGAAGTGCTTGGCCGGGAGATCGGCAAGCATCGACGCGCTTCATCGACCACTTCATTCGACTTGAGCAAACAAGCAAATCCTCTACATCGACTTCTTATGCAAAAGGACAAAATTGATGCCATAAGGTCACATGCTCAGATGGAAAAATGATTGAGGCTTGATTTGCTTACAGTGGTCAAATGCATAAGGATTTTAATACTTGATTGAGATGCTTTGATTTGATTGAGATTTGGTGCAAAAAGAGGAGAGACTATGGCAAAATTTTTGCAAATTTTGCCTACTTGCAGCCAGGACAAATCCTTGAATTTCTAGGGTTTTTCAAAAGCTTTTCAAATCTGTCCTAAAAGCCCTTCAATCTACCCGAAAACCTCTTTCAAACAAGCTAAAGATCACTCAAATCGGAGTAGTATTGGACGGTCAAAGTCAAGAGTTGACTTTCAGCTAGAACAGTTGACTGGTCAAAGGCTGTTGACTTTTTCAAATCTATTTTTGGGGATCCTTACTCGTCTCGTCAAGAGCTTCGCATCGATATAAAGATCACCCAAATCGGATAAGAATTGAGCGGTTAACATCAAGAGTTGACTTTCAGCCGGTACAGTTGACTGGTCAAAGGCTGTTGACTTTTTCAGATCTGTTTTTGGGGATTCTTATTCGTCTCGTCGAGAGCTTCGCGTTGATATAAAGATCACCCAAATCGGATATCGTTTGAATAGAGAAAAAAAATTCAAGTAAGTGGTCTTTGCAAGGAGGGATCAATTACGCGCATGGAAATGACTAGAGGAGGTCAAAACAAGGGAGCCTGGAATGAAAATGATCAAAGACAACCGGAAGCAATGATGGCAACGAGTTCATCAACGAGGAATGAAGAAAGTTCAACCATAAAAGCACCATCTCCAGATGAATCTCAGCCAGTGGAAATGCCTCAATCTTTGGGAACTACTCCGCTAACAGTGGACATGATGTTAATGGCTATGGAGAGTATGTTTCAAAGGATTGAAAATAACCAAACAAATCGGCAACAACAATTTGGTGAACACCTCATGGAACGGTTCGACAAGCGACACCACTACCTGGATGACGTGATGCAAAGAGGGTTAAAAGACTTGGAGAAAGCCATTAGTGAATTGGCTCCTCTCAAGCTCAATCAAGAAGCCGATATGAATGGAATGGATGGTGTACATTATAATGCCAAACATGATGGAAAGCCTTCTATGCCAAAAGAGAACAAAGTAAGACAAATGATGCCACCTCAAATGATGCCACATTCTTCTTACATGGACAAGGGCAAGAGACCTATGGGTGATGCTTCTTATGAGAGATCAAATGCCAATATTCCAAGAACTTCATCCTTTATGCAAGATGCAAGAAGAGGGTATGAACAGAAGGGATTTAAAGATGCAGGTGATTGGCAATTGGAAGATGAGCAAATGCATAGACACTTGGAAGAGGATTTGATGATCCAAGAGCACGGCAGAGGGGTTCAAGAATGCATGGTGATTTTGACAATGCTGTGAAGGACAAAATCATATTTAATAAGTTCAAAGGAGAATCAAATTCTATCGAAGACTTTGAAGAGTGGGCAAACAAGATGGATCTCTACTTCGAAATCAGCCCAAGGAGCGAGATTGCCAAAGTCTACTTCGCCTCACTTCACCTTGAAGGTTTTGCTCACACTTGGTGGAGGAGGAAGCAATCTCATGGTTATGTCATCACTACTTGGGAAGAATTCAAGAATGACATGGCAGAAGAGTTTACTTCTCGCATGCAAAGGGACAATCACATTGTGGAATGGGACAAGCTAGAGCAAATCACTACCGTGAAGGAATATTCTCACAAGTTTCTAAAGCTTCTATTATACTTGGACGACTTTGATGAGCATTATCTTGTTGTCAAGTATATAAGGGGCTTGAAAGCTCCTATTGGTGGTGATGTCAAGTCTCATGAACCCGCCACTTTGAAGAAGGCAATGATGCTTGCAGAAATTCATGAAGAGAAGTACTTGACAAAGTGGGCTAGCAAAGGGAATATCAAAGGGGAAGTGATCACAAGGACTGACATGGGTTCTCATGCAAACACAAGACCTAATCTTCCAAGATTTCCTACCGTGTATGGTAGAGGGTCTAATAGACTTCCATTTAAACCACCATTTATGTCCAACAACGCTACATACAATGAGTCCAAGCCAGCAAATGGGGGTTCAAAAAGCAAGGTTATCAAGGAGGACCGTTTGCATGAAATGAGGCTCAAAGGTCTATGTTTCAAATGTGGAGAAAAATGGAACAAGGATCACTTCAAAGTACGCAAATCCAAGGATATTTCCATAAGCTACATTATCACTGAGGACAATGCTAATCATGAGGAGGAGGAATTCCTTGAATGCAATGATGCCTTAGGATGGGGAGATCCTCATGAGGGTGGAGGTTCTCATGATGATGGTTTTGATGAAGAAAATCCCGAGTTTCCTTTTGATCCGGGTGGGAAACTAAAGTTTGCTCATGACAAAATGGATGATGGGATGCCTCTATGCGTGTGGAATGAAAACAACAGTGCACATACTACCTTGTGTACAATCTCTCATGATGCTTATGCGGGAAGTAAGGGTGCCAACACATTGAGATTGAAGATCAAGGTGAATGGGAGAACAGCATATGCACTCATTGATACTGGAAGCACGCATAGTTTTGTCAATAAAAGGTCTTTGAACACTCTCAAAATGCAACCAACTTCTTTACCAAACAAGCACATGGTGCAAGTGGCCAATGGTGATTCAATGGGTTGCAATATGAAGTGTCAAAGTACAGAATTGGAGTTGTCCAAGAACTACTCTTGCAAAGTTGATCTTTTGGTGATTGAGTTGGGACCAATTGACATAGTACTTGGATGTGATTGGCTGTCCACTTTGAACTCTTTTACCATGAACTTACAGAAAAGTTTCATGAGTTTTGTGCATCATGGAGGGGTTATTACATTGAATGGAATGCAAGGGTCCAAGCTCTTCATGATCAATGCTACTCAAATGAAGAAAGAGTTCAAGAAAGAGGGCTATGTTTATGTACTACAACTTTGCAAAGAGGAAGATAATAGCAAAAAGGATTGCATCGAAAATGTGGACATGGTTAAGCTACTCAAGGATTATGAAGATGTGTTTACCATGCCAAAATCAATGCCGCCAAAGAGGAGTGTTGATCATGCTATTGATTTGGAACCAAATGCCAAACCAATCAACAAGCCTCCCTATCGTTTGTCAAAGGTTGAAAAGGAAGAGGTGGCAAAGCAAGTCAAAGAACTCATTGACATGGGATGGGTTGAACCAAGTCAATCTCCTTTTGCTTCTCCGGTGCTACTTGTGAAGAAAAAGGATGGTACTTTCCGCATGTGCATTGATTACCGTGATTTGAATAAGATCACCATCAAAAATCGATTTCCAATACCAAGGGTGGATTATCTTTTGGATGAGTTGAAGGGTGCCACATGCTTTTCAAAGATTGATTTGCATTCCGGATACCATCAAATAAGGATGAAAAGTGGTGATGAGTTCAAAACAGCATTTCGTACAGAAAGGGGTCTTTACCAATTCATGGTTATGCCGTTTGGATTATGCAATGCACCGGCAACTTTTCAAGCATTGATGAACAAAGTGCTTCAACCTTTCCTCTACAAGTTTGTATTGGTCTTTTTCGACGACATACTTATCTATAGCAAAGATGAGGAAGTGCATTTGAAGCACGTGAAAGAGGTTTTGGAGGTCTTGAGGCAAAACAAGTTGTATGTTAAGGAGACAAAATGTACCTTCATGGCACATGAGGTGGAATATTTGGGTCACATTGTGAGCAAGGATGGCATTTGTGTGGATCCAAAGAAAGTGGAATGTATTAGGAATTGGCCGGTTCCTTCAAACACTACTCAATTGAGGGGATTTTTGGGGTTATCTTCATTCTATAGGCTCTTTATTGCCCACTATGCAGAAATTGCAGCCCCAATGACGGATAAATTGAAGAAGGAAACCTTCTTTTGGGATGCCATTGCCAACAAAAGCTTTGAAGATATGAAGAAGATGCTCACATCAGCACCTATTTTGGTATGTCCAGACTTCACCAAACCTTTCACAATAAGGGCGGATGCAAGTGGAAGAGGGATTGGTGCGGTACTTTACCAAGACCATGGAGTCATTGCTTATGAAAGTAGAAAGCTGAATGACAAAGAAAGAGAACTCCATGTGTATGAGCAAGAGATGATTGCTATACTCCATGCTATCAAGAAATGGCACCATTACTTATATGGAATCGAAGTCATTTTTATGTGAGAAGTGATCATAGGGTGCTGAAGTATTTCCTCACACAACCCAATTTGTCTCCTAAGCAAAGAAGGTGGGTAGCAACACTACAAAACTATGATTTTGAAATCACATACACAAAGGGCAAAGAAAATGTGGTTGCCGATTCCTTGTCTCGTATATGGGCCTGCTCATTGTATGCTATTTCTGAGGTGCATAAAGATTGGATCATGGAGATACAAGAAGAGTACTTGTTTGATGAAGAAACCTCACAAATAGTGCAGAAATTACAGCAAGGTGTATGTGAAGAGTTACCCCATTATGAGCTGAAAAATGGTCTCCTCTACTACAAAGGAAAAGTCTACTTGGTTCCTACTTCATCATTTATCAAGAAGATCATGGAAGAGATGCATTGTACTCCTATGGCTGGTCATTTGGGTGTCTACAAAACCTTTGATGCAATAAGGAAAAGTTTCTTTTGGAAGGGGATGTGGAAGAGCATTCATGCTTATGTAAGTGGGTGCCGGTCATGTCAATTGAACAAGGATCCTACACATAAACCGGGAGGTTTGCTTCAGCCATTGCCCATTCCCGAAGGCAAATGGAGTCATATATCAATGTATTTCATTACTAACCTTCCGCGCACAAAGAAAGGGTGGGACAGCTTGTATGTTGTGGTGGATAGATTGACCAAAGTGGCCCATTTCATTCCTTCCAAGGTCACATATTCAGCCCAAAATGTTGCCAAGCAATTTGTTGATGGGGTTTTCAAGTTGCATGGTATGCCGTCACAAATTGTGAGTGATCGCGATGTCAAATTCATGAGCACTTTTTGGAGAACATTGTTTGAATATATGGGAACCAAGCTTACTCCAAGCACCGCCTATCATCCCGAAACGGATGGTCAAACAGAAAGAGTAAACAAATGGGTGGAAACATATCTACGCCACTATTGTCATGATACTCAAAGCACATGGGATGATTGGTTACCTTTGGCTGAGTTTGCTTACAACTCAACATATCATGTGAGCATTGGCATGTCACCCTTTGAGGCTTTATATGGTTACAAGGTCAATTTGCCTATGTTGGTGGGTACATATGAGACTTCTAACCATAATGCCAAGGAGGAAGCTGAAAGGATGCAAGCTTTGTTGCAACAATGCAAAAGTAATTTGAAGGTTGCACAAGAGAAAATGAGACAATATGCCAATGTTCATCGAAGACCATTGGAATTCAAAGTGGGAGATTGGGTTCTTTTGAGAATACCAAAGTCAAGATATGCGTCTTTGAAGGGAAGCACCAACACCAAGCTAGCTCATCGCTATTATGGTCCTTATCAAGTGATACGAAGAGTTGGGGAGGTTGCATATCAACTCTTACTTCCATCTACAACAAAGATTCATGATGTGTTTCATGTCTCTCACTTGAAAGGATATGTGGGTATGATCGATCAAATGGTTGATGAGTTACCTCCAATGAATGAAGAGGGAATGATTGAATACATTCCAGAAGCTATCTTGGGTACAAGGAAAAAGGTACTTCGCACTCGTAATTGTGGAATTGACCCTTTGCCATAATAATACTGAGAGCTGTGCCCCATGGGGTTGCCACTAGTCCTTACAAGACTATCAAGAGTCTATAGTGCCACAGATATAACAAAAATATCCAACGTAATTTAGTGAAAGGACACCTTCTAACAACGTTCCAACACAATAAAAGTAGAAACCTAAGATATAAAATAAGAAAATTAGCACTATGCTAAGGTTGTTTACTTGCTCTAGCTAGTTCGAAATTGAGAATGAATTATACCTTGAGATTTGTGGAGAGGGGTAGCTATTTTGTAAGCATTTTACCATGGCTCAAGGTTTGAATTCCTTGCTACAAAGATCCCAAATAACTCGCAATGTAATTCTTTTGTTGCAGGTGGTCTGGAATTTGTATGCTCACATTCTTGAGAGCAACACTGTTTTTTTCAAATTTTAAAATGACAACAGGAATGCTTTTATTGGAGATTTCCATTGACCTTTCAAACCTCACAAATAAATAAGTTGTAGGAGAGAAATCGAGATCAAAAAAAGGAAAATGATAGCATTCAACATCAGAGATAGTGAGCTGATTTAGTACACTCTAGATTTAGTAGAACTCCAAGCCAGTGTTTGAAAGTTCATGTGTTTTTATGTTTGTGATTAAGTTTTAAGCTTCTTTGATAAAAATATCCTTGTAATTTTTTTCCTTTAATATAACTTTTCCAGCTTTAAAAAATATATATATGTGGTAAGGATGGAGTTTCAGAGTCCTTAGATAATGGGTTAACACTACAAGAGAACGAGAGCATAGTCGTGTCCACAATTGTGCCATAACAAAGGAAATTTGGGATTTTGAAGTTTTCCAGCATAGCTACACATGCGACTATGTACGTGGCTATAGGCACATGGTTGTAGCCATACAGCCATGCGTATAGCCTCCCCCATAGCCTCACATATAGCCTCCTGTATAGCCGCATGCATAGCCATGCATGCGTGTGGACTCGCCCATTGCCTACCCCATAGCCTCACATATAGCCTCGTGTATAGCCTCATGCATAGCCACGCATGTGGACTCGCCCATAGCCTCTCGTATACCCTCACCCATAGCCGTGTCCATAGCCTCACGTATAGCCTCGCCCCCATAGCTATGTGTATAGCCTCGTACATAGTCCCACTGCAGTTTGCCACACAAAAAAAATGGAGACATAATGGGAGAGATATGTCCCCACATCTCCCCCATTCTGTTCTCATTGTTTTTAAGCCAAGGTGGAAGAGATACAAGACTGCTAAAAGATAGTCCATGACCTAAAGGAAGAACTCGAGGAAGCTCTACAAGATACAAGGTTTTCAATTGATGAGGATTAGGCTTTAGTTGCTGGAGAGCTCGAAAGGAAAGTGTAGCGCTCTGGAGAAGAATCTCTCAACCAACTCCAAGCCATTGATGAGAAACAAGAGCTTATGCATTAAGCTTATGTATAAACTCTATGCATTAAAATGTATATGCATAGAGCCTATGCATAAGGTTTATGCATACATGTTAATACATAGAGCTAACGCATTAAGCTTATGCCCAAGCCTATGCATTAAGCTTATGCAGAAAGCATAACGCACAAGATCTATACATAAGCTTTATGCTTACATGCTTATGCACAAGCCTATGCATAGAGCTTATGCACAAGCCTTTGCATAAGCTTCATGCATGCATGCTTTATGACATGCATATGCATAGAGATTATGCATAAGCTTAATGCACAAATGGACAAGTCTATGTATAAGTTTATACATAGAGATTATACATAGAGCTTATGCATAAGCTTAATGCACAAACGGACAAGCCTATGTATAAGTTTAATACAATGCATAGAGATTATGTATCAAGCTCTATACATAAGCTTATGTATAAGCTCTATGCATTGAGCTCTATGCATAGAGCTTATGCATAGGCTTAATGCATAGAGCTTATGCCTATGGGATTATGGATTATGCATAGAAGATCATATCAGGGAGTTTGGAAAAATCCCATTACTTTGGGAATTTTCTTTTTAATATACTTTTTTGTGTATCTTCAACATTCCAAATCCAAAGTTGTCGAAGCACTACAACAAAATGAGGGTTTAGCAACGAAAAGAGTAACGCTTTTATAACTAGAAGGGTGCGCAGATGTCGGGTCTATATCACCACTAAACACGCTGCTATTTTCGCTGCAAAACGGGTTCACTGCTCAGCAGCCAAACTAGCAACGCGAATGCCAAACTAGCAACGTGAATGTCACACTAGGAAGTCTGCACAGAACCCCAGTCTACCCTAGCTCTTTTTTTATAATGTGGACACAGTAAAACTAACATAACTTCACATCATCATGAACAAGTGTAATGTATAACTTACAAATACCAAAAACAAAAGACATTTGCAAACCATGGTTTTAGGAATATCAAAATTCAATTACAATACCTAAAAGATTACATAAGTATAAGTTTCCAAAAAACTCATATATAAGATAAAGCATAATATAAACCTATAGATCTCATGTTGTGCGATTGGTATTGTTTCTTGTGGCTCCAGCCCCTTCGCTTCTCACATTTACTTAGCGGATTACATAAGTGTATGTTTCCAAAAAACTCATATACAAGATAAAGCATAATAAAAACTTATTGAGCTAGGGGCTTTCTAGATCTGATGCTGTGCGATTGGTATTGCGGCTCCAGCCCTTTGCTTCTCACATTTCCATTGCTATCGGTAGCTATGTTTGCACCACCGTTTCGAGTTATATGATCCTAAAACATAACGAAACTAACACAAGTGAAAATCAGTTTTGCAAAAACAAAGAGGTTTAGGGTTTAGGAATGTACTTACTTGCCATGCTTCCAAAGCATGTCCTCGAGTAATAGCAATATATCCTTCATCTTGCACCCTATCAAATAGAGCTTGCAAACCCCGTTATATTGTAAAATCATGTTCATCTTGCAGAGGGGACGGTCCACTTCTTCAAGCTATAGACATACACACAAATGAACATTTTAGAAAGTTGTTATTTAAGATAACCTTCTTTAATTAAAAGATGAGATACAATTTGAGGCTAATATATACTTACAAATATTGTTGGGATATCGACTCTTCCCTCACGTGTAACATTGTGTCTCAAGTTATTTGCCATCTATCCAAGAAAAAACATAAATACTTAAAACTCTTATGCATATGGCCTTATGCATATAGCCTTATGTATATGCTAATGCATATGCCATAATGCATAAAGATACCGGCATGTGTAGGTAGCTACCGGCATGCATAGGTAGGTACTAGCATGCATTGGAAGGTAGTACTGGCATGCGTAGGAAGCTACTGGCATGCATAGGTTGCTACCGACATACATGGGAAGCTACCGACATGCCTAGGAAGGTATTGGCATGCATAGGTAGCTACCAGCATGCAGAACATGGGAAAAAAACAAACCCTAATCTTAAAACCCAAAACTTACAAACCCTATAACATGTAAAAGCATAAGAGAAGAAACATACAAGAAAGAGATCTCTTACCTTGTGGGCTTGTATGTGTTGAAAACCTACAAAATCAAACCAAAATAAGAAAAAAATGTATTAATGATAAATCCTAATCTTAAAAGCTGTAAAAGCAGGAAAGAAGAAAAATATAAGAAAGAGATCTCTTGTGAGGCTTGTATGTGCTGAAAATCTATAAAATTAAACCAAGTCAAGAAAAAAAAAGTATTAAGAAAAATTAAGATCTCTTACCATATGAAGCTTTAATGGAGAGCTCTTAATTAGGGAAAAAGAAGAAAAGAAAAACTTAAAAGAGAGGAAAGAGAAAGGAAATACTCAAAAGATAGCTTTCATGGAAAGCTTGTTTGCATAGGAGATAAATGAAAACTGTAGACATATCTTGCTTGAGCTTGAGGAGGGTAGGATAGGTAGAAGTGATAGACAAGGCATAAACCTAGAAAAAAAAAGTAAGAGTACAAGTTTATTGTATTCAAAAGATAAAACTATGTGGCTGGAAAAGAAGTGACAAAAAAGCTCGATAATTTTACAGTATAGCAACAATTTATGCTGCTATATGGACACTGCTTTTGCAGCGTTATTTCACTGTTGAGCAGCGATATTTCGCTGCTAAAAGCACTACAAATTGCTGCTGAGCATCATGAAAATCCCCTATATTTTCCATTATAGTGTTGTAGTGTTAGCTGTCCCACTTTGATTAGTCACAAATCCATTATAGAATTGACCCTTTGCCATAATAATACTCAGAGGTGTGCCCCATGGGGTTGCCACTAGTTCTTACAAGACTTTCAAGAGTCTATAGTGCCATAGATATAACAGAAATATCCAACGTTTAGTGAAAGGACACCTTCCAACAATGTTCCAACACAATAAAATTAGAAACCTAAGATATAAAATAAGAAAATTAGCACTATGTAAGGTTGTTTACTTGCTCTAGCTAGTTCAAAATTGAGAATGAATTATACCTTGAGATTTGTGGAGAGGGGTAGCTACTTTGTAAGGATTTTACCATGGCTCAAGGTTTGAATTCCTTGCTACAAAGATCCCAAATAACTCGCAATGTAATTCTTTTGTTGCAGGTGGGACATGCACCTTATTGTGCATATAAGGGTACTTGGGCCATGTAGTGATCCCTTATGTAGAAGCTGGATGTAGCTCTCAGTAGTTTGTGTCAAAATATGGGGGGTAGTTGGCTTTGATGCTTATTGATGGTTTTTTTTCCATCTCTTGGAATTTGTATGCTCACATTCTTGAGAGCAACACTGTTTTTTTCAAATTTTAAAATGATAACAGGAATGCTTTTATTGGAGATTTCCATTGACCTTTCAAACCTCACAGATAAATAAGTTGTAGGAGAGAAACTTATCGAGATCAAAAAAAGGGAAATGATAGCATTCAACGCCAGAGATAGTGAGTTGATTTAGTACACTCTAGATTTAGTAGAACTCCAAGCCAATGTTTGAAAGTTCATGTGTTTTTATGTTTGTGATTAAGTCTTAAGCTTCTTTGATAAAAATATCCCTGTAATTTTTTTCCTTTAATATAACTTTTCTAGCTTTAAAAAAAATATATTTGTGGTAAGGATGGAGTTTCAGAGTCCCTAGGTAATGGGTTAACACTACAAGAGAACGAGAGCATAGTCGCGTCCACAATTGTGCCATAACAAAGGAAATTTGGGATTTTGAATTTTTCTGCACAGCTACACACACGATTATGTACGTGGCTATAGGCACATGGTTGTAGCGATACAGCCATGCGTATAGCCTCCCCCATAGCCTCACATATAGCCTCTTGTATAGCCGCATGCATAGCTATGCATGTGAACTTGCCCATCGCCTCCCCCATAGCCTCACATATAGCCTCGTGTATAGCCTCATGCATAGCCACGCATGTGGAATCACCCATAGCCTCTCGTATAGCCTCACCCATAGCCGTGTCCATAGCCTCACGTATAGCCTCGCCCCCATAGCTATGTGTATAGCCTCGTCCATAGTCCCACTGCAGTTTGCCACAAAAAAAAATGGAGACAAAATGGGAGAGATATGTCCCCACATCTCCCCCATTCTGTCCTCATTATTTTTAAGCCAAGGAGGAAGAGATACAAGACTGCTAGAAGATAGTCCATGACCTAAAGGAAGAACTCGAGGAAGCTCTACAAGACACAAGGGCTTCAATTGATGAGGATTAGGCTTTAGCTAGAGAGCTCGAAAGGAAAGTGTAGGGCTCTGGAGAAGAATCTCTCAAACCAACTCCAAGCCATTGATTAGAAACAAGAGCTTATGCATTAAGCTTATGTATAAGGTATATGCATTAAAAGGTATATGCATAGAGCCTATGCATAGGGTTTATGCACACATGTTAATACATAGAGCTAATGCATTAAGCTTATGCCCAAGCCTATGCATTAAGCTAATGCCCAAGCCTATGCATTAAGCTAATGCAGAAGCATAATGCATAGGGTTTATGCACACATGTTAATACATAGAGCTAATGCATTAAGCTTATGCCCAAGCCTATGCATTAAGCTAATGCAGAAGCATAATGCACAAGATCTATACATAAGCTTTATGCTTACATGCTTATGCACAAGCCTATGCATAGAGATTATGCACAAGCCTTTGCAAAAGCTTCATGCATGCATGCTTTATGACATGCATATGCATAGAGATTATGCATAGGAATAAGTATGTATGTATAAAGCTTAGGCATAGAGCTTGTGCATTATGCTTATGCATAAGCATAATGCACAAGATCTATGCATAAGCTTTTTGCATACATGTGTACATAGAGCTTATGCATAAGCTTAATGCACAAATGGACAAGCCTATGTATAAGTTTAATACATGCATAGAGCTCTATGCATAAGCTTAATGCACAAATGGACAAGCCTATGTATAAGTTTAATACATGCATAGAGCTTATGTATTAAGCTCAATACATAAGCTCATGTATAAGCTCTATGCATTGAGCTTAATGCATAGAGCTTATGCATAGGCTTAATGCATAGAGCTTATGCCTATGGGATTATGGATTATGCATAGAAGATCATATCAGGAGTTTGGGAACATCCCATTACTTTGGGAATTTTCTTTTTAATATACTTTTTTATGTATCTTCAACATACCAAATCCAAAGTTGTCGAAGCACTACAACAGAATGAGGGTTTAGCAACAACGAAAATAGGAGCGCTTTTATAACTAGAAGGGTGCGGAGATGTCGGGCCTATATCGCTGCTAAACATGCTGCTTTTTTTGCTGCAAAATGGGTTCGCTGCTCAGCAGCGAAACTAGCAATGCGAATGTACTACAGAATTTAAAAAAAACTGGGGCAGACTGGGAAGTCTGCACAGAACTCCCCAGTCTACCCCAGCTCTTTTTTATAATATGCAGACACAGTAAAACTAACATAACTTCACATCATCATAAACAAGTGTAATGTAAAACTTTCAAATACCAAAAACAAAAGACATTTGCAAACCATGGTTTTAGGAATATCAAAATTCAATTACAGTACTTAGAGGATTACATAAGTGTAAGTTTCCAAAAAACTCATATATAAGATAAAGCATAAAAAAACCTTTGGAGCTAGGGGCTATCTAGATCTCATGTTGTGGGATTGGTATTGTTCCTTGCGGCTCCAGCCCCTTCACTTCTTACATTTCAATTACAATACTTAGCGGATTACATAAGTGTATGTATCCAAAAAACTCATATACAAGATAAAGCGTAATAAAAACCTATGGAGCTAGGGGCTATCTAGATCTCATGCTGTGCGATTGGTATTGCGGCTCCAGCGCATTCTCTTCTCACATTTCCATTGCTATAGGTAGCTATGTTTGCACCACCGTTTCAAGTTATATGATCCTAAAACATAATAAAACTAACACAAGTGAGAATCAATTTTGTAAAAACAAAGAGATTTAGGGTTTAGGAATGTACTTACTTGCCATGCTTGCCAAGCATCGCCTCCAATAATAACAATCCATCCTTCATCTTGCACCATATGAAATAGAGCTTGCAAACCCCATTGTATTGTAAGATCATATTCCTCTGCGTAGGGGGGTGGTCCACTACTTCAAGCTGCAGTTGTACAAACAAGTGAACATTTTAGAAAGTTGTTATTTAAGATAACCTTCTTTAATTAAAAGATAAGATACAATGTGAGGCTAATATATACTTACAAATATTACTGGGATATCGACTCCTCCTTCACGTGTAACATCATGCCTCAAGTTATTTGCCATCTATCCAAGAAAAAGCATAAATACTTAAAACCATTATGCATAAGAAGCTACCAGCTACCGGCATGCATAGGAAGCTACTGGCATGAATAGGTTGCTACCGGCATGCGTAGGGTGCTACTGACGCATGCCAGCAGCTTCTGACGCATGCTGGTAGCTTCCAATGCATGCCATTCATTTCATATGTATTGGTTACTACCGGCATGCATAAGAAGCTACCGGCATGCATAGGATGCTACCGATGCATATCGGTAGCAACCTACGCATGTCGGTAGCAACCAATGCATGCCGATAGCAGCCAACACATAGGAAGCTACTGGCATGCGTTGGTTGCTACCGACATGCGTTGGAAGCTACCGGCATGCGTTGGAAGCTACCGGCATGCGTTGGTTGCTACCAGCATGCGCTGGAAGCTACCGGCATGCGTAGGTTACTACCGACATGTATCGGAAGCTACCGTCATGCATCAGAAGCTACCGTCATGTGTTTGCTACCAGCATGCATCCAAAGCTATCGGCATGCATCGAAAGCTATCGACATGCATCGGAAGCTACCGGAATGCGTAGGTTGCTACCAGCATGCATAGGAAGCTACCAATGCATGTCAGTAGTAGCAACCTATGCATGTCAGTAACCAACGTATGCCAGTAGCAACCAATGCATTCTGGTAGCTTCCTATGCATGCCGGTAGCAACCAACGCATGCAAGTAGCTTCCTATGCATTCCGGTAGCAACCAACGCATAGGAAGCTACCGGCATGCATAGAAAGCTATCGACATGCATAGGAAGCTACCGACATGTGTAGGTTGCTATCGGCATACATTGGAAGCTACCGGCATGCGTAGGTTGCTATCGGTATGCGTAGGAAGCTACCGATGCATGCCAGTAGCAACCAACACATGTCGGTAGCTTCCTATGCATGCCGGTAGCAACCAACATGCGTTGGTTACTATCGGTATGCGTAGGAAGCTACCGATGCATGCCAGTAGCAACCAACACATCCCGGTAGCTTCCTATGCATGTCGGTAGCAACCAACATGCGTTGGTTACTACCGGCATGCATAGGAAGCTATGAGCATGCGTAGGTTGCTACCGGCATGCGAGGAAGCCACTCGGCATGCTGAGGTAGCTACCAGCATGCATCGGTAGCACCCGACAAGTAATGGAAGCTTCCGTGCATTCCGGTTGCTAGGTGCATGCCTAGGTAGTAGCACTTGCCTAATGCATACACCTTACACATAAGACTCATGCATAGCATTCATAGCTTGCACGAGGCTATGCATTCATAGCTTATACATAAGCCTCATGTATGCGGGTTATGCGTGAGGCTTATGCATAAAGCTTATGTATCCAGCTTATGCATTAGCCATAGAGGAAACCCCTTCCCATGCAATGCACCACCTATTCTCCATCATACAACATCTCCTCCTTGGAGCTCGAATATTATCTGCTAAACCCTAGCTATGGCATGCTCTTGTACCCTATAACCCTAATCTTCCTCTTTCCCTTGTTACTATTAAGCTCTTCTCATAAGCCCTTTTTCTCACAAGTCCTCAGCTCTTCTCCCTCATCTCCCTTCACAAGAAAACCTTTTCAATGTGCTTGCTCTCTCTCTTTTCCCTTATGCTATTCACTTCTCTTTCTCTTGTATGTATACCTTAATAATTCACTTAAGTTATTAAATAAAAGCTTTACTAATCTTTTTTTTGTGTGGCTAGGTTAAGGTAAATGGTCTACATATTTGGCAAGAAGGCTCTAATTGTAGGCTTCTCTAAACTCTCTCAACCGCCTACAAGCTTCTAGTAAGCATGAGAGGTAAGCCCTTAACTTGAATCTTTGCTTTTCTTACACCTCCGGGTGCCAAGGATTTATTCTTTACTTGTCCTTTTAAAATGCACAAGCCTATGCATAAGCTGTATGCATACATGCTTTATGAAAGCATGCATAAATAAAGCTTACATAGGCTTGTGCATTTGTGCATTAAGCTTATGCATAAGCTCTATGTATGCATAATATGCATAAAGCTTATACAGCATAACCCCGGGGTCAAAATGAACTCCCTGTCCCTCAGGATTCTCAGCCATAGCTTCCCTGTGTATTTCACCACACTCTCACCCCAGCAGTTTCACGTCGGGTTCACCAAAGCTGTCGTGACGTGGGCGGTGTCGCTGGGAAAGTGCGAGACTTCTGGCTGTGAGAGTAGCTTCTAATCCCAGCAAGGAAACAAAACATATAACTCTTCAAGGGGCATAAGACATCTCCATTTTTGTTGACATGTACATGTGTCAATTCACTGTCCCTTTATCCAAGTGCCTCATACATAACACATGTAGGCATAGGACAATCTTCAAAAGATTCCCATATACATGTGACCATTCACATCACATATATCATATAATGCCAATTCCATCATTTCAAGGTGTCTCTTTATCTCCTGAAAACCTGCTTTCAGATTCCAACAACTCACAAAGAAAAAGATGACATATGGCATATCTACAACATATTCATGTGATTTTAGAAAACTCCATGTCTAGCATTCCAAAATCCAACCGAGTAGAAAATAAACCCAAATCCCAGGAATCTCTTTGTATTTTGATGCTTTCTTATTCCAAGATTCTCCAAAACCATTAAAAGCTTTTTCCCAAAAACCTTCTCATTCTCTAAACCCTTAAAGGGTTCCTAGATTATACGATTTTTCAAATCGTAAGTAACAACAAAAGAAATCACTTATCTGAGAGTAAAAAAAGAAGCGAATTTATGGATTTCGCTATTCCCATACGGCTATTTCACTGCTATCTGCGCCAAGATCTGAATTCATCATGTATTGTGTGATTTTTATGAAGATCATCTCCTTTGATAGCGCTTCATTCTCTCTTTAATTCTAAACCCAAGATGCCCCATACAGTAGCCGCCATCATGATTTTAAAATCTCTGGTTGTATGCCGCTCTGGTTCTAATTTTTGCACACCTCTCCTACAATATGCGTCGTTTTCTGGTTTTTCTTTCATTTCCCATTTCTTTCCCGCAAGAGAGTCGGGCTCCCTCGCCTTTTGCAGCTCAAAAATCGGATTTTCCCAATTTAAAAAACTGCGCTTCCTTTTTTCCAGCTTAATACTCAGATATTTCTTTTTTTTTAAAAAAATCCACGCAAGCCACCACCTTGCGTCACCTTCGTTCTACGTGAAGCCGCCATTTCTTGTAGACCCTTTTGGGCTCCTTGCTCCCAACCCCCTTGATCATCCAGCTGGAGCATTCCTGCGACAACTGTGTCATCATGAGAGTTGCGTGTAAAAATGGCAATTTGTGACGCGAACCTAGGGTCTTCCACGGAACCACCCACACCTACATATTCCACAGTGTACCCAAACCTTGCCGCTAGATTGTCCGCCCATTCTGCAAATTCTGCCCGTGTCCATTCAAACCAGTGGTCATCATTTCTAAGCTTTATGGGTTGGGCACTTCAGTCATCATCAGACAAAGGTATGCTCTGAGACTCATTTATCAATGCCGGAGTGTCCATGGCATGATGCTGATCGTTTTTTTTGCTAACATAGCTTTATGAATATCATCCGTTGAGTCCTCTGATAGTGTCGTTTCATACAAATCAAGGCATGTGAGTGGCTTATCTTTGCATTCTCCTGAATTAGTTTTAGCATCAGCAGTTATCTTCTGAAGAATCACATTGTACTCTATGTTGGGAGTAGATAGTATCAGCATCTGAGGTGCATATGTTCCCAGTATAATCTCCCCGGCCTTAGACAAAGGCTCGGGATCCATGTGCTCCACAACCTCTACACAAGCTGCCACATCGAAGTTGCACAGACGGGGGTCGGGCTCTGCAAGAGACCCTTCATATAAGACCACTCCTTTCAGCTTATTGATAGAAGACCCACTGGTCTCAGCTTCATGTAGACCCAGTTTTGTATTGAGTGACTTAGCTGCAAGATGTGTGTTGATGCATAAACTCCACAAGATCCCCTCCTCTTTTGATGACAGAGTCTCTGCAAATGCATATTGCGTCAAGAGCACTCAAGACCTTTGAACACCAAGGTCTGGCTATCATATACATATACGCAACACACACGCACCCGATCACCAATCCAACCTATGGCCTTGAATTCCATATGACCACCTATGTCCAGACACCTGGGTCTCACCACAGTATGCTCATCATGTGCATACAAAAGCCGCTTTAAACTAGCCATCTATCATCTGTAGCTATTCCGGATGAAAAGTACCCACCTTGGGTGCTAAAAAGATCTCAAACTGTAGCTCCTCTGCAAAAATTTCCTTCTAGGAAGTTGTTCATAGCATGTCTGACCACAACTCTTCAGTTCATCACATACCCATCAGGCACTCCCAGCTCCTGCTATCTGCCCTCCAAAATGGCTCCTTATCAGCCTGTGCACTTCACATAAACTCACACATTTCTCCACAGTTTACCTGGCCTTCAAGCATGCATCTGCACAGCAAAAGACTGCCCTTTTCCTCCACTAAAAAACATCACACTATCCAAGTGTTAAAACACCTACTACACCTGTTATGTACACAGGCTTTGAGACTTGACTCAGTCTCAGCTCGTCTTATTGAACCTCATTTACAATATGAACATATGTACTTAGGCATCATATAATGACTCAAGTCATAGCACTTAATCCCATACATCTGGATTTGCATTTAATGGCCTCATATGCATGGTTTCACACCATAGACGTGCCATGGCACGACATCGCAAGCCTCTGCATAGAGTTTATGCACAAGTCTATGCATAGAGGTTTATGCAATGCATGCTTTATGAATGCACAAGCCTATGCATAGAACTTTATATATTCATGCCTCATGAAAGCATGCATGTATAAATCTCTATGCATAGGCTCTCTGCATAGGCTTAGGCTTATGTATAAGCTCTATGCATAGGTTCTTTGAAAGCATGCAGGCATAAAGCTTATGCATAGACTTATACATAAGCTTTATGCATAGGATTGTGCATAAGCTCTATATATAAGAATGTATGCGTGAAGCTTATGCATAAGCTTTATGCATTGGCTCCATGCATTAAGCTTATGCCATAAGCTCTATGGATAGACCTTATGCATAGGCTCTATGCATTAAGCTCATGAACTAAGATCTATGCATAGGTTCTATGCATTAAGCTCATGCATAAGCTCTATGCATAGGCTTATGCATAGACTCTATGAATTAAGCTCATGTGTAAGCTGTGTAAATGGATGTATGCATAAAGCTTATGCATAGATTTTGTGCATTATGCTTATGTATAAGCTTAATCCATAAGATTATGATTAAGCATAAGCCTTTAAGACATATAATTAGAGAGTTTGGAAAAATCCCAATTCTCATTTTACAAAATAAAAAATATGGCGGACACAATGAACCCTTTTAAGCTTTTGTTAACACCAACTCATCTGACATATTGTTGGAAAGAGTAGATTTTAAATCCACATTCTCCACTACAACACGCCAGGAGCGTAGTAGTGTTTTTGAAAGAAAAATATCGGGGGTTTTCATGATGATCAGCGATATATCGCTGCCCCGCAACGCTTTTTCGCTACTCAATCAGCAGTGTAATATTGCTACCGAGCAGTGTCCATAGCAGCAAAAAAACGCTGCCATACTGTAAAAATATCCCACCTTTTTTGTCGCTTCTTAGCTTTATCTTTTTTTAATACAATAAACTTATACTCTGAGTTTTTTTTTTTGCAAGTTTTTACCTTATCTATCACTTCTACCTCTCTTACCCTATCCTCCTCAAGCTCAAGCAAGGTATGTCTACTGTTTTCCTTCATTTCCTATGCAAGGCTATAGCCTCGCGTGGTTATAGTCGCGTGCATAACCGCACATTGGACCTACATCATCATAGGTATATTTAAATCTACTTTGATATAGTAAGTATTACTAAATATCTAAAGGTATTACTTCTACCAAAAAGCAGATGAACTGTAGATTCGTACCCTGCGGGTTGCGAGTCTGGAGCAGGCAGCAATCAAGGCATTGTTAAATTAAAAAATCCTGCTAATCGTTAATTAGCGCTGCAGCCTGAAGCTAGTCATGCTAGACGCCGTGATGATATGCGACGCATCCACAGCTGATCATCAGCATGGGAGGGTGGGCCGACGTCTGCAGTACAGGCACAACAAGTTCCATGTCTTCTTTCACGACGTACAAGTAAACGTGACGGAGATTGAAATCGACGTGCAAGGCGTGGTGCCGTGCGCCCTGATCAGCACCACGATCGCCCCATTGGGCGGCATCATCTTCCTAGTCATGCTAGACGCCGTGATGATATGTGGGAGGGTGGGCCCACGTCTGCAGTACAGGCACAACAAGTTCCATGTCTTCTTTCACGACGTACAAGTAAACGTGACGGAGATTGAAATCGACGTGCAAGGCGTGGTGCCGTGCGCCCTGATCAGCACCCCCATTGGGCGACATCATCTTCCTGGCCAATGACCCCATCACAGCGGGCCCTGAGCGCACCTCTCTCCGCTCGTGGGCGCGCGCCCTCCATCTCCACTTCCTCCGAGGGTTTCGCCACCCTACCTATCAACCTGAGCTCCGCTACTGGTCTCCAGGGCTCCCTCGCCGTGATGGGTGCCTGTTCACATTTGGCACGGCATCCGGTCCCTTGTTCGGCTAAGTCCCGTTTATAAACTTATTTAAAACTTATGCGAACCTCCGCAGGAGCCATTACAGATTAGCTGTAATTTTTAATGTAGCAATATCTAGGATGAACCAAGATTAGCAATATCTAGTTTTTAATGTAGCAATATCTAGGATGAACCAAGATTAGCTGTAGTTTTTAATGTGGAAATATCTAGGATGACTTCTTCCTCAAGATTATTTCCTTCCTCTTCCTTGGATGGTGTGTTCTCCTTGCCACCCCACCACCCTCTCAGGTAGAGGGTAAGGTGTTGGCACTAAATCAGCTCTTCTTTTCTCAGGTCTTATTTCATAGCAATTAACCTTTCTTCTTGCAGGTCAATTCTACCTTTTACCAATAATTGCTTCAATTTCCTTTAAGCAATCATATTTCCTAGCTCTTCTCTCCGTCCTTATTCTGGTAACCTCTCTTTTAAGCAATCATATTTCCTAGCTCTTCTCTCCCTCCTTATTTTGGTAACCTCTCTTTTAAGCAATCATATTGCCTAGCTCTTCTCTCCCTCCTTATTTTGGTAACCTCTCTTTTAAATTATATAAAAAACTTGAGTATATAGCACTACCTTTTTCCAAGCCTTGGCTAGGGAGAAATGGCAGATGAAGGTAAGGTCCCAGATACTTTAAAAGGTTTCTTTTACTTTGGGGAGTCGAAAGAGTTTGGGGTTGGTATTATGGAACCATCCTTCCTTGACCTTGTGGGAAGATCTAGCCAGTCTGACAAAAAGGGGGTGTGTGGAAGGACAATATCCTTATTTACCTTGACACTAATATTCATGTAGGATTGTATGATTGGGGCAAACAAATAGTTTCCCAAATTGATAAGATAATCTATTTCTCATTTAGAACCAATCAAAGTAGTTTTCAACTACTTATGAATAATCTAAAAGAAATAACCATTATTTTGTTAACACAAAATCATAAAAAATACCATTTTCTTAATCTCTATCTTATCAAGCCTAGAGTTTAGCTTTGAATTAAGGGATTATCATTGAGAAGTATCCTTTTTCAAGGGATTTAGCAATAAAGATGGCTATTCTTTTAGAGAGAGAGATTTACTTAAAGAAAGCATTACAAATAAGCATAAATATTAACTTTCTCTTAATTAAGCATTAAGACTTTAAGGGAAAGCTTGATTTGAATTAAAACAATTATTTAGAAAGCTTCTCAAGCTTGAGAGGGGTTGAGAAGAAGAAAGTCATTGAGATAAATTGAAAAAAACCATAAAATTTGATTTTACCTCCAAGTTTGGTTTGATTCTCTATTAGCAGTGAAGCTCCTGACCAATCAATTGGTCCACCAAGAGGAGTAGAAAAACTCCAAGAGTTGTTGTAGAGAGAGAGATCTCCAAGCTCCCAAGAGAGAGGAAAATTTAAGGGATAATAAAAAATATGATTATTTTAATAATAATACTGGCATAGTATAGCTCCAATATTTTTTTACAAAAGAATGAGGGTCTATTTATAGGTGAGGGAGACCACTAACCAAGTCCAACTCGGTTCTAGAATTTTCCAGGTTCAGTTTGACTCAATTTGGACAAGATTTGGACCAATTTGGCTCCCTTTTTGATTTGGTTTGATCCAGGAGAGAGGAGAGATAAAAATATCACAATTTTTTTGAATTTAAAATCCTTTCACACATGTGAAAAATGTGTCTATCTCAAGAGTCCCCCTCTCCTTACCAAGGTGTCAAAAATGCATCATTATTCCAAAATATCTCATTTTTTTAGTAATATCTCATAATTTTTAACTAATAAACCTTGTACTCAGTCAACTCTTCATCTTATGTGAGCATTTACTCATTTTTGGGTATTTTCTTTTATTGTTTTGGATTTATCTCATCCCAACACTTGGATTAATCCAATTGGCCCATTGGAACCTTAATTGGACCATAATCTAAAAATTTCTGAAAATGTAGACCCTTAGGCTAAGGTCCCTTATACCATTTTCAATTAATTCCTAATGCACATTGGAAAGTTCATTTTGAACTTCTATTTCACGGGAATCCATTTTAGACACTAGGAGGTTTTTTATTTCCAAAGATATCTCAATTTTGGATTATCTCTCTCTAGATATTTTCTCTCTCTTGGCCAAAACAGGGTAAAATAAGATCTTCCTTCTATTTTAGAGAGGGGAATAATTTCAAGAACAAAAGGGGAGGTTCTTATACCTTTACTCCTCAAAAGCTGGAGGGAGGAATCTTACAATGACACCCTTCCTCCATACTCATCGCGGCAGGACTCCTCATTCTCTACCAAAGATGCCACGTCAACGTAAAGGTCGTGGAGGTCATGGGCATCTTCCAGCTCCACAATTCGCACGTGGCCTTCCCCATGGAATTCACGCTTGAGGAAGCTACAGAAGAAAAAGCTTTTTTCAAAGCCCATGGGCCATAGGATTCTAAAGATGAAGATCAAGACAGCAATGACGACGGGCATGACAGCGGAAGCAATGACCAAGGGGCCCAACCACCTCCATGTTAAAATAGTGATACTAGATATGTTCTTATGAGCACACAATCTCACATTACATAAAGCTAATGGCACCTTTAGAAATAAAAGGGAGTGGTAGAAAGGGTGGTCCAATAGCATTACAGCAAAGTCAAGGTGGTCCAATTAGAAAAGGGTGCAATAGCACAAGCCAATGAACAAAAGGTCATTACCAAATGGCACCATTCATTGTAAAAGTGTAGACATGTATCTTGCCTATTTAATAGGCCATATGAATGAGAAAAAGATCTTGGGTTTGCTATTCTAGTTCTATCTTGCCCATCTATAACCACTATCTCACTATCACTACACAAGTGACTATGAATGCCACTCATATACACCCACCGTAGCTCTCCTTGCTCACCCAATGCAAGCTCTCATGTTATTTTATCTTGGTATCAAAGCTTGGTTACATGCTATGAGCTTGAATTAGTCACCTCTCTACTCCTTTGCATAAATTCTCCACTCTAATTAACTTACTAAGTATGATTAGGCTTCAACCTTCTGGCTGCCATATCCACTATCACCCACCCGCTCACTACTCTCTACACACACACCCACGAGCAAAACCCTCTTAGGGGAACTTAGAGCACCCCAGGGCACTCCTATTTAAGATATTAATTTTGCAATTTCATTCTTGGAAAGCTTGACATCATTCAATTTTCAACACCGAGTTTTCAGCAATGCAGTAGCAAGGTGAAAAAGGCTTGTTCTCTCAAAACGGTGCGGACTAAACTAAAACGGCTTGTGTTGGAGGCTTGTCTAGTGCCCTTATAAGAGCCTCTAAAGTCTTGTGGTGATCTAAGAACCCAGGTGCCTATACGGATTGATTTCGTCATTAGCTATCCACCCCATCATCAAGCTTTCATTGAAGCTGTTGGTAATCAACTTCAACTTCCTTTTCAAAAGTCTTCAATTACCATTTGTTGGAGTTTAATTTGGCTTTATTTGCATCAATCTTCATCAAGTTAATCCTCCTCTTGAGTTCCTCTCACACATAATCCTCCTTGCACAACTTGCATAAGTGCACACACACAAGGTATTTAGCTCAACAAAGTAATTGTGGCCAAATCAACTTCTTGCACTCATTTTAGTAAGCCCAAGTGAACAAATTTTATTGTAAGGCATTAGACACTATCCTTGGGAGTCCCAAGTGATAAGACCTTGCCATTTGTAGTTCCTTGTAACGTGTCATCATCACCATGACACATACTCTTCAAGTGGATAAGTTTAATGGCTTCGGATTCCATACTTGGTAATACAAGCTTATGTATTTACTCATGAGAAAGAATCTATGGGGGCTAATGATAGGCAAAGCGAGCTTTGGGAAGAGAGAAATGAAAAATCCCTAGGTACTATTGCATCAGCTTTGGGGGATGAACTAATTCATAATATTACTCGCATTAGTAATGCCAAAGAGGCTTGGGTTGATTTGGAAAAGATATTGGAACAGAATCTAAGCATTCCAAGGTTAAATTACTCATGCAAATCTGTCCTTAAACTAAAACCCAATGAAGATGTAACGAGTCATATCAATAGATATAAGAGCCTAAAGCAACAACTTGTCTCCATTGTCAAGAAGCTGGAAGATGATGAGGCTAAGGACATTTTATTGGCAAGCTGTGCCATTCAAGGTTATAGTGATTTGGTTGAGTATCTTTCAAATATGGACAATTTATCATTACATGATATTGAGGCCTCTCTATTGGAGAGGGAGATAAAGGTGAAGAAGGAAGCAGGGATATCTACATCAAGTAGTCAAGCATTCATGGCTACAAGGAGGAATCCAAGACCTCAAATGGCTACACAAGGACTCAAGTGCACCTATTGCGGCTACAACAACCATGAGGAGAAAGATTGCAGGAACAAATGTAAACCAAAATGCTCTATTTGTAAAAGATTTGGGCATTGAAGCAAACAAGTGCTTTCAAAAGAAAAAATCTAATTTTGTATCAAATGCAGCACCTAATTCATATGACCTCAATGAGGAAAAGCTTTTTTAGCCATTGTAATTTGTAATCTCAATGAGCCAATTTATGTATAGCTCCTACACCTTTTATGACTCCATGAGCTATGAGAAAATGTGGGCAGTCAAGGGGGGAATATCCCACACCCTTTTGTCATAAAGAATACACCATTGGTTGAGCCTAGCTTAAGGGGGGGACACCTACATTTTTTGGTGACATAGGCTAATGGCCATGACCAACCTAGCATCAAAGGGGAGTGTTAAAATAGTGATGCTAGCTATGCACCTATGAGCACACAATCTCACATTACATAAAGCCAATGGCACCTTTACAAAGAAAAGGGAATGGTACAAAGGGTGGTCCAATAACATTTGAGCAAAGTAGGTGGTTTAATTAGAAAAGGGTGCAATAGCACAAGCCAATGAACAAAAGGTCATTGTTGCCAAATGGCACCAATCATTGTAAAAGTGTGGTCATGTATCTTTCCTATTTAATAGGCCATATGAATGAGAAAAAAATCGTGGGTTTGCTATTCTAGTTCTATCTTGCCCATCTATGTCACTATCACTACACAAGCCACTATGATTGCCACTCATATACACCCACCATAGCTCTCCTTGCTCACCCAATGCAAGATCTCATGGTATTTCATCTCTCCACCACCACCACCTTCCTCTCCCCCACATAAACCTCCACACCCTAGTCCATCTCACCCAACCACCACCACCCCCACCCCCACCCCCCTCTCGTTCATCCACACTACCCCTCTTCCCTCCCCCATCCTCTTCACCCATTCATTTTCCTACCCACCTCCCTTACCAACCCCACCCTCACCACCCTCTTTATCATTGAACTTGGGAATGCACACAGCATTCCGCGACATCCCTTCCTCTTCCGCAAAGCTCCCACCACTTTTTGATGCTAACCCCCAAGGGATTCACTCACAATAAAGGGGGATGTCACGTGCGTGCATGAACCTCAAGAAAACTCCCTATATATGATCCTCATAAGATGATAACACCCCCCTATTTAAGCTTATAAGTATACCTTTAAAGAAGACTATGTCAACCCCCTTCCTTATGTCTATGTTTTCTCTCTAGCATTTACAAACCCCCTCTCCTTAGATTAAAGTATGTTACTTTGAACCTTATTAAGCGACCATAATTACTTCATGCATGCTACCAAGAAATAGATGTTGAATAGTTTGAAATCATCACTATAAATCACCACAACCTACTCGAATCATTATTGAAGCATGTTGTGATCATTTCTTGATATCATTAGATCATTACCATAGATGCATCATGAAAGTAAGTACTACCGAGGCCCCCTCCCCCTAACTTAAATTTAAGACTTATTATTCATCTAAATACATGATCTTACCCCTATCTTATAAGCTTAACCCTCTTGTACACTCACGTGATATCATAAGTTTTCTACGAGTGAGTCCCCTATAGGTGCTAACCTTGCCACCACAACTTCTACATCGACTAACCCTCCACACCCTCATCACCAACTCCCCATTCCCCCCAAACAAACCTCAAAGAAAATGAGATTCCGCCAGTGCCACCACATGAGCGTGAGGAGGTTGACCCTTCGCTTAATCCTCTCAACTGGCAAGGCCCCCTTGACCGCACGGAGTTCGAGCAGGCAACAATCCAAATCCTGCTCAATCGGCAACTCCAAGCCGTGCCAATTACCCAGCGGGTCATGGACTACATGGACATCAATTTCATATGTCCTTACATTGAGGAAAAGCATGAACAATGGCGGGAAAGAGCATCCACCCCACGACTGTTACCATATTATAGTAGTGATGTGTGTGAACACACTTAGGACCGCCGGGGCACTTTTTCCCTCACTAGGAGGTTTTTTCCCCCGTGCATTGTATATACGCCCATTATCTTCTAGGGCTTGTAATCTTTCATTTTTGGCACTCATAATACACTACTGTGTTGTGCTCAAGCTTACTCATCTTCTTGAAGTTGTGTGTGCATTCCTGCAACCCTAATTCCAACAATTGGTATCAGAGCAGGCTTCCTCCTCCCGGGCAGCATCACTGGCACCTGCCGCTTCATCTCCTCCGATTGCAACGAGGTTTCACGAGCGTCTGCAGGTTAGTATATGCCGTGGGAGAGCCCGTAGGGCTTGGTCGTTTCAGAATTTTGATCTGAAGTCATTTCGCCCTCCATTTTTGCATTCCAAGTACTGCGCAGGCAAAATCGTCCTACTGTGCAGATTTTCTGTCAAGATTAAAATCTGCAGGACAGGTGCCCATTCGTCTGTTTTGGGCTGTGCTACATAGCACAGGTCGATTTTATACAGGTTTACCTCTTACAGACAGCATTTACATCTAGTAGTACAGTCATTGGCCATGGCTGACAACAATGATGTATTCCGCATGTTGGCTGCTGAGGATAAGTTGGATGGCACCAACTATCCATTGTGGGCATATATGATGCGGCATGTATTGGTAGCAAAGGGGTTATGGAACATTGTGCAGGGTATTGATGCACGTCCTATTGTGGCTGGGAATGCTGCAAACACATCAGAAACAGGTACTGTTGATGATGGTGCAGGCACAAGTGCTGTAGCAGCTGTTCGAGAACCACCACTTTCAGCAGAGCAGATTCGTTGGGATGGTAGAGATGCGCAGGCTCATGCCTTGATTGCGCTGTCTGTCAAACGTACCATTATCCCACATATTCGCTCCTGCAGGACTTCTAAGGATGCTTGGGATGTACTTGCCACATTGTATCAGGCAAGAAATGAGGCTCGTGTTGCTTATCTCCGAAAACAGTTGGAGAATGAGCATATGAACGAAGGTGATTCTATGGATAGCTTTTTGACAAAGATCAAGGATTTCAAAGAGCAGCTCATTTCTGCAGATGAAATCCTGTCAGACAGTTCACTTGTGCAGACTGTTTTGAATGGTCTACCAGATTCTTATCAGGGTTTTGCTTCCACTCTTCGCTTGATGATGAAAGGCAATCCCAATGCCTTATCATTTGAGGAGTTAGTTTCTGTTTTGCTGCAAGAAGACCAGTCAAGGCAAAACAGGAATAATATGCGTGTCGCAGATCAAGCTTTCGTTGCTAGTCAGAGAAGCGGGAAAGGTAAAGCTGGCTTTTCTTCTAGTAAGCAGAAATCTGCAAATGCTGCGCAACCAAAGAAGGAAGACAAAGATGAGAAGAAGGGTGACAAACAGAAGACATTTTGCAAGTACTGTAAGGGAAATGATCATGTCATCAAAGCGTGTCCTAAGCTGGCTGCGAAAGAGGCTAAGAAGAAAGAGGCTGGTATGGCTGTTGCAGATGCCTCTCCTTCTAACAATGAATCTGCTAATGTTGTGCTAGATACAGAATGGGCATTCAATGCGCAGTGCAGTTATGACCCATCTTTGCATGACACATGTATGTCTGCAGTAGATTCAGATGTATGGTACTTTGACAGTGGTGCCACTAAGCATATCACCTCGCAGCGCAGTTTATTCACTTTCCTTGAGTCTGCTCCCACAGGGAATACTGTCACTTGTGCCAATAACTCCTCTTATCCCGTTAAAGGAGTTGGACAGATTGTGCTGAATGTTGCAAATGGCAACACCTTTACACTTTTTGATGCATTGTATGTGCCAGGGATCAAAAAGAATCTGCTGTCAGTCTCCGCATTTGCCAAAACAGGTTTGGTTGTAAAATTTGTGGATGACAGATGTACTGTTCATGATCTCTCTTGTGGTGACATCATTGTAGCATCTGGTTCACTATGTCGAGGGCTGTATAAGCTCAATATGGATGGCAAATGTGTAGAGGATTCAGCATGTGCTATTATGGATACGCAGGCTATTTCAAATGCAAAACTGTGGCATGCACGTTTTGGTCATCTGAATTTTGCAAGTTTGCTGCGCCTGCAGAAATCTGAAATGGTGTCTTCTTTGCCTAAGCTTGAGGCACCTGTCAAGCATGTTTGTGAGGGCTGCATATTGGGTAAAATGCAGCGTGCTTCCTTTCCCAAAGATGGATCAGTGAGAGCTGAACGCAGATTGCAGCTTGTTCACAGTGATGTTTGTGGTCCCATGCAAACTCCATCATTTGGAAACTACCTTTACTTCGTGACTTTCATTGATGATTTTACCAGGCATGCATGGGTATATCCTTTGAAGGCAAAGTCCGAAGTGTTTTTGTGCTTCAAACAGTTTTTGGTTATGGCTGAAAATGTGTCAGAAAGTAAGATGGGCACCCTCCGTTCAGATCGAGGGGGGGAGTATATGTCTTCAGAATTTAATGCATTTCTGGCTGAGCGTGGGATAAAACACCAATGTACAGTGCCGTATACACCACAGCAAAATGGTGTGGCTGAGAGAAAAAACATCTCTCATGGAAATGGCAAGATGTATGGTTAAGAGTCAAAGTCTACCACATGGTTTTTGGCTTGAGGCTGTCATGTGTGCCACTTATGTACTAAACAGGTGTCCCACCAAAGCATTACAGGTTGTCACTCCATATGAGGCTTGGCATGGCCGCAAGCCATCTGTTGGCCATTTACGTGTTTTTGGTTGCCTGGCATATGCATTAGTGCCTGTGCAACATCGCAGAAAATTGGATGACAAAGCTGTCAAATGTATTTTTGTTGGATATAGTGCTGAGAGCAAAGGCTATCGTTTGTATCATCCACAGACAAAGCGCATTTTGGTTAGCCGTGATGTTGTATTTGTGGAAGATGCAGTTCAGCCCTTGGTTTCATGTACTAAGGAGACAGATATCAGCTCACGTGATGTCTATGATACATTGTTGCCTCTTTTCAGTGGTGCACAGTCAAGTGCAATACCTCATGAGGCAGTTTTTCAGCCTATGCAGGTTTTAAATGATGGCACAGATCAGCCTATATCTGATGCAGATGTGCATGATGCACTTGAGGATGAGAGACAAGAGATTGAGGGCTCTAGGAATATGCCTAGATGGCTGGTGCAGACTTTGCGTGACAGCAAGTTGGATGCCCCTTTGTCTAGTCGCACTCGTTCTGGCTCTCATGGTGCCTCTTATGCGTCAGATTGTTATGCATTGGCTGTTTCTAGTATGTGCGATGAAAGTGAGCCTGTTTCATTTGATGAGGCACAAAGTTCAGAAAATTGGATGGCTGCTATGCAAGCAGAATACGATGCTATTATGAAGAATGGTACATGGTCTTTATGTGACTTGCCCCCTGGCAAGAAGGCCATTGGCACTAAGTGGGTATACAAATTGAAGCGTAAGCCTGATGGCACAGTGGATCGCCATAAGGCTAGGCTTGTTGCAAAAGGTTATGCTCAAGAGAAGGGCATTGATTTTGATGAGACTTTTGCTCCCACATGTCGTATGACCACTGTTCGTAGCATCTGTGCATTAGCAGCTCATAATGGTTGGAATGTACATCAGCTGGACATAAAGACTGCGTTCTTAAATGGAGATTTGCATGAGGAGGTGTATGTATCGCAGCCTCGTGGTTTTGTTCAAAGAGGGCAGGAAAACAAAGTGTGCAGGTTAAAAAAGGCTTTATATGGTTTAAAGCAAGCTCCACGAGCTTGGTATGAAAAAATACATGCATATTTGACTGCACATGGGTTTCAGAATAGTCCAACAGAAAGCACTTTGTATGTTAAACGTGTGGATGGTGTACATCTAATCATTGCTCTCTATGTCGATGACATGCTGCTCACAGGACCAAATGAGAGTCATATTGCTGATTTTAAGGCTGATTTGAATGCCTCTTTTGAGATGTCAGATTTGGGGCATTTGCATCATTATTTGGGGATACAATTTAAGCAGTGTGATGGAGGTATTGCTTTGTGTCAGACAAAGTATATTGAAACATTGTTGCGGAGATTTGGCCTTGAAGACTGCAAGCCTATTGCTACTCCAATGGAGACAGGTTTGAAGTTGAGTCTTCATGATGCTGGAGATCACTTTGATGTCACACTCTATCAGACAGCTGTTGGTTGCCTCATTTATGTATGCATTACAAGGCCAGACATTCAGTTTGCAGTCTCACAGGTGAGCAGATTTATGCATAGCCCAGGCATTAAGCATTGGCAGGCAGTGAAGCGTATCTTTCGCTATTTGAGTGGTACTCGGCATCTTGGGTTGTTTTATCCCAAGGGGGGATCATTGCCGCCAGATTTACATGTTTTTTCAGATTCTGACTGGGCTGGTTGTTATGACACACGCGTGTCCACGAGTGGTTTTTGCTTCATGCTTGGAAGCTCATGCATATCATGGTTGAGCAAGAAGCAGCCTACTGTGGCCACTTCTAGTTGTGAAGCTGAGTACAGGGCAGCTTTCACAGCTACGGTTGAGTGTGTGTGGCTCAGACGCCTTATGGCTGATTTGGGTGTTGGGCAGCCATCTGCCACCACCATCTTCACTGACAGTCAGAGCGCATTGGCAGTTGCGCGGAACCCAGTGTTCCATGCTCGTACGAAGCACATTGAGGTGCACTACCATTATGTCAGGGAGAGACTCTCTGCAGGAGAGATCAGTTTGGCTTATGTGCCAACACAGGATAACCTTGCAGACCTTTTCACAAAGGCTCTGCCTCGTGAGAAGTTTGAAGCTTTTCGCAAAGCTTTGGGCTTACTCCCTTTTGTGGATTCGTCCACATAGCTAGACACTTCCCTATACATGAGTGCTAGCTCTTGTTCACCGCATCACTCCAGGGGGGATTTGTTACCATATTATAGTAGTGATGTGTGTGAACACACTTAGGACCGCCGGGGCACTTTTTCCCTCACTAGGAGGTTTTTTCCCCCGTGCATTGTATATACGCCCATTATCTTCTAGGGCTTGTAATCTTTCATTTTTGGCACTCATAATACACTACTGTGTTGTGCTCAAGCTTACTCATCTTCTTGAAGTTGTGTGTGCATTCCTGCAACCCTAATTCCAACAACGACAACAAGGAGGGTATCATAGGCCACCCACCGCTGCTGCTCGCCCCATAACGTTCGAACTCATGGGCAAGCAGTTGGCGACAGGCTCCAAATTTCCAAGGTTATAGGCTCCAAGGTTCCAGGTTTGCTTCTCTCTCTCTCTCTCTCTCTCTCTATATATATATATATATATATATATATATATATATCTCAAGGGACTCTTTCTCTCTCTCTCATCCTCTCACACATAGGCAATGACATAACCTCTCTCTCTTTCTCTCCTCTCTCTCTCTCTCTCTCTCTCTCTCTCTCTTTCTCTCTCTCTCTCTCTCTCTCTCTATATATATATATATATATATATATATATATATATATTCTTAGAGGATTGTTTCTCTCTCTCCCATCCTCTCACACATAGGTAAAACTTTAAATTTTTCAGTGGTGTAATCTCTCTCTCTCTCTCTCTCTAGGTCTCTCTCACTCTCTCTCTGTCAAGGTCTCTCTCTCTCTCTCTCAACTCTCTTTCTTACCCTCTCATATACACATACATGCCAAGGATGTGCAGTAGGAGAACTAGTATGCATGATTCATTTAGAGGGTTTCAATTTGATTTTCCTTAAATAAATTCATGCATGCAAGTGTGAAGTATGGCTAGTCCCAGCAAATCAAAGGGTAAGGGGAAGGATATATCTGAGGCTACACCTCATACCCTCACAATCCTGAAAGGCAAGAAGACCAAAATTATACTCCCAGATGAAGCAACGGATGGCTGCAACATGGGGTAGAATCGATAAGGTAAGCCATCGTGGATACCATATCAATGGTTTAAAGCCATGTTAGTAAGAGGAATTTATGCATCTATATGTTGGCATCTACCATTCACCATCAATCATGAACAATGAAGTTGGTCCAATGCTTTTTTGTGCCTTTGCTGCCATGAAGCATGGCATCAATGTTGACTATAATGATTTTTCCCATCATAGAGATGTCAATGTCAAAGTTACTACTTGAGAAAGCAAACATATGAAAGAAGAACATGAATTTCTAGGCACAATAAAGGTGAACGATAGTTCATCATGTATATTTGCATCCAAGGATCTTAACATGGTAATATCTTGTTGGAAGCAAGCACTTACAGCCAAAAAAAAGTCATTAATGAATGAGTTGGAGTCAACACAAACCCGAGAGATAGATTTAAGGAAGAATGTGGTAGCAATATAATTTACGTCATCGTGGGTTAAAACAAAACTCCACAATGCTCAATAGAATCAAAGCTCAAGTAGTGCAACACTACTAGAGGAATTAACGAAAGACCCATCTGGTTTTGAGGCTGAATTCAACTTCCAATGATGTGCTACAATAGGCTACTCTAGACTGGATCTGCATTAAAGAGAAGTTGGCTAAGAGAACGAAGTTCATGTTCAATTTAAGACAAGTTACTAAATACGTCACACAACAAGGTGTACAGAGCATCCCATTCATGTCATAGATGTAGTTGTGAAGTTAGATAGGTTAAAAATCTTACCAATGATTAATACGTTACACATAGGTACTTTGTAACATATGATTTCAATAATAGAACATGGTTAAGTTTGACCATTTTGATGTATGACAAGTGTATGTTTTGTGGACTTGGGTTTAGTAGAGAGACATTGCATGTAGTTAATACACCATATCTCCACACCTACCATATGTTGTGTGTAGCAGTTCATTTCTCTAGGAGTCTTCAATGTCATGCATCATTCATTGAAAAAGAAAATGTACCTCAAGAATGGGTGGCTAGCATAGGATTTAGTCAAGTGGAAGGTGAGCACTTATTTAATTAGCACTTAGAAGTAGTATTATTTGTCATATTTTGGTAATACTATGCAGCAGCTAATTGACAGAAGTACCAAGGTATTACTAAATAGCACATTATGACTATTATCTACTACTACACGACCATAATCTACCAAATGGTGTTGCATGAGTACTATTTAGTACTCATAAGATTACATGTCATGCTATGTAGTACCTCTTGTAGTCATATACTATATATTAATACTCATATGTACTATTTAGTACTATGAGTCTATGATTACATGGTATTATATGTACTAATTAGTACTTTATGAGCACTAAGCACTACATGACTACAGGGTACTTTGTAATCATATAGTACTGAATATGACTACTAAATAGTTCTATTTAGTACTATGTACTACCTTGTAGTCATATACTCGTTATTAAATAGGAATCTATGAGTACTATTACATAGTGTATGACTACATGGTACTGTATGTACTAATTAATACTTTATGAGTGCTATTCAGCACAACATGACTACACGGTACTACAAGGTCCTACATAGTAGTACCTTGTAGTTATATAGTACTAAATATGTCTATTAAATAGTACTATTAGATAGTACTATTAAATAGTATGCACTACCTTGTAGTCATATACTCATAGTACTAAATAGGAATATGTAAGTACTATTCCATAGTATATGACCACATGGTATTATACATAATTAGAATTGTATGAGTACTATTTAGCACTATGACTATAGGGTACTATGTAGTGCCTTGTAGATATGTAGTACTACTGAATATGAGTACTAAGTACTTTTATTTAGTACTATATAGCCATATATTGCTCAATAAGAGTAAAATTTGTTATGATAGAGTCAATTTTACTACCCAATAAGGGTACTATTTAGTATAGGCACTGGAAGAGTACTATTTAGCACACAGAGTACTATGCAATACATTGTAGTCATATACTCAATATGAGGTGATTAGGACTATTTAAAACTATATGAGTAGTGAGTAGCACTATTCAGCTACACTTTGGTAGTGCACCTTAAGTTTATGACAACATTGTACTAAATTATAGTATATGAGTAGTATACTCAACTAGATGACCACTATACTATTTTAGTACTATTGAATGAAACTTTGGTATAGTAACCTAGCTAGTACTAAATAGTGCTATCTATGTTTTAAATAGTACTATATGAGTAGTAAATGGTTCTTTTCTATTAGACTATGTACTTCTATGAGCATCTAATTATGATTATACTACTATAGGCATTCCTATGAGCCATCTAATTCTGAATGTTGAAATTATTTGATGGTACAAGGTACCTTCTGGTTCACCACGTAAAGAGAAGTAGCTATAGACTATTTTGGGAAAATGTGCTTCATGCAATAGTGACAATTTTGTGACTCCATCTTGTTCAACTCTGGTGTGCCAGAATTCAAGAAACAATTGCATGCTTAGGCACAAGGATCGTGTGGAAACCCAAGTAAGAAGTGTTTGAAGAAGAACAAGATGGGTTAAATGATGGAAAAGTAAACAAGAAGCGCACTGAGGAGTTGGATGAAGATAACAGTTTGTATGATGAGGAGAATTTGATGTAAACAATAAGAAAGCAACAAAAAATCATAATGAATAATGTTATCCCCCCTACAAAAAGCAAAGACAAGGCAATGATGCTTTCAACACCATGCAGGTCTCCAAGAATTATGGATTCCCTGAAGGATATATTCTTTGCTCAACATTTACTATGTATCTTTGTACCAACTTTCTTTTTTTTATGTTATTTAGTCAATTAAAGGAGTTTATGGAGAGACGGAAAACTCTCTCACTTGTAGCAAGAGTAGCATGATCCACGTATAGCTCAATCCAATGGGATTTGCATCCCTTTTGGAGCTAGGGATTCAACCCGTACCGGTGCACAAAAGCTTATCCACAAATGGAGAGAATGCTTATGGCTACCATCACATGACACTAGACTAAGCACACACACAAGCTCAACTTGCCCTCATTCTTACACACCCATTCATTCACAAATACAAGCAAGAGGAACACAATCACTATGCACACAAGCAAAGAGAAAGGCCTCACTCCACTCCTATCTTCCTACAAGCATGCACACACTCAAGCATCAAGCTTCCATGAAAGCTTCAAATCAGTCCACATACACAAAAATGAAATACTAAAAGCATGCATAAGAGTAAAATGATTAGAGAAGAGGATGAGAAAGACTCATGACATTGCTATTGATTCAATGAAGAGATTTATCTCATACAAAGATGTAGATGGGGTGAGAGAAGAGTCTTCACCTCTATGGAGAAGAGGGAGAGTAGCTCTCTCAAAGGAGCTCTTGCATGAACTTAGCCCAAAGTGTACATAAGCTCTCAAATGAGCCACTTTTTATACAAAACAAAACTTCCCATGTGGGATTATTCTTAAGCCACTCCCACACTCATCTACAACTTGGAACTCTTTACAAGAGCCCTAAATAAGAATGTCACTTGTTTTCCTGCTTGGATCTTTTTGTTGCATCCTTGCATTGATCACCACTCGTCACGCAACACTCCCCCCTTCCTATTTTGCGCACGTCCTCGAGCGTGGTAGAAGCAAAAGCTACAAAAAACAATGGATACAAGTAAAGCCTTTTATTGGAAAAAACCAGCAATGACAATCTCACACGTGAGCATACAAGTGAAAGGCTGATTAGAGTTTTAAAGAGTTCTAAAAGAGGTGAGTAAAGACTAGTCAAAGTGAGACTAAGTGGTAGATAGTGCTATGTAAAGGCAAGTGTGCTTGCACACCGCAGGTTATGATCGCAGTCTCAATGTTCTACAAGTGTTTAAGTTATTCCTAAGTGGCAAACCTACTCCTAAATATGAGCAATGGTGCTTGGACCTCTTCTTCTTTTCTCTTCTTTTTTTTTAAAAGTGTGTGTAAAAGATGAATAAAGAGGAAGGTTCCATCCCAATGAGACCCAAGCAATGGCCAAGAGACCTCCGCCAAGAGAATCTACAGGCCGCTAAGTATCTCAAGGGTGACAAACCCTTTTCTTTCTTTTTAACATAAGGAGTATCCCATGAAGATGAGGGCATCGCTCTCGAGGGCCCATAATGTACCCCAGAGTCTTACCAACATCTATCAAGGCGATAGAGTCCTTGAAGGTCTTTTTCTGAATCTTTTAGACATCAGTGTTCACCCCATGGAAACCAAGGCATCGGCCCCCTCAGGTGCTAGACAACCCAAGGTCCTACTAAGCTATAGACACGTCATGTCTCGATTCACTTGTATATATTTTTTAGGGCATGATTTTCGTAAATTTTTTTATTAATCCTAGCACCTAGCCCATACCTAAGAGGTAGCTACCACTAGGGATAACTAATATACTTCGAGAGCATAAGAACTTGGCATACTCCGTTGGTATATATCCTACACTGTCTTCAAATAGAAATACCTTCTACTAAGTCCTCTAAGAATCTAGAAATCACTCACCACATTTTAACAACTAATTTAAAACTTAAACCAGCCAACTGTGTGTGAACATGCAATCAATATATCCAAAAGTTAAAAGCACATAAAGAACAAAAGATTATGATTTGAATACACCTGTTGTAGTGCTCGTTGATGTTGTGCATTTGCATTGATGCATTGCTAATGTTGTGCAGATTGCTTCTCTTTGCTCTTTGTAGGCATTGCATGTCTCCCCCCTTCCTAATTTGTGTGCACGGTAGGTGGACTATTGGGGCGTGTTTGTATGCTCTTGTTTAGCTGAGATCTCTGCAAAATATTTATTAACAAACAAGAAAAGAAAAGAAAGGAATAAAATTTGTTATTGGTGCCAATCACCGAATATAGCTGAGGGAAAAAACCCAGTGGAAAAAAAGTGCCCTGGCTTGTTGATCTTATTGTGGAGTTGATAAGCTTACCCTTGTACTGGTGGTGTATCCGTGTCCACTTCTGTTGGAAAGATGGTATCAATCACTTCAGGATGCAAGGACAACCCTGTACAAAAACCGGCCTCTGGAGAAGGTGGTAGAGGAAGGAGTGCTTCCTCGCTAAAATATGGCATTGGTTCTATGGGAACGTTAAGCAGACAATTTTGATTTTGGAATTGCGCAATATAGGTACTCATAGTGATCCAAAATTGACATGTTGAGGCTTGGGGAAGGAGGGCTTGCAAGATAGATGGTTGCAAGTCATTTATGCATGTATCCCTCCATTGTTGTGCTTGAACCTCCTCAGGTAATCTACGTTGATTTGGTCCTCTCTCTGGTACTCTCACATTAAGAAGGTTATGGCGTTGTGGTGTAATTCCCACAATTTGTTTCATTAAACCCGTGCCATATCGTCGAAAGTAAGAGCAGCATAGCCAACAAATGTGTGAAGCTTCTCCTAATACGAGTCATGCACACTCTTGACAATGTGGAAATGGGTGATGCTGTTGATAGAATAAAGTGACAAAGTGATGCCCACAGCAATTTTCACCTAAGGGAGCATAAAAGTACCTAGAATGAGTTTGAAAAGGAGGAGCACTATAACCCCCGCGATGTTCAGGTTGAGTACTATCAGGGTCAATGCATGGTGGACATGTATCTCGCCAAGTATCCATCAAGAGGTATCTAGTCGTAGAACAATTAAATTTAGAAACACTCATATCCATCATTACAATCCCAATCAAAAACATTGTAGATAAGATCATCTCAAAAAGAACACAATCCTCTAAAGGCATAAGGAACCACATTAGTAAATGTGAGACTATTCAAACACTGATCTACCAAAGAGCTTCAATTGTAGTGTTAATGCCTTATCTTTGGTTTTGGGTATGTCCTTCTTAAGAGGTGGGAAGGTTAGCAATTGTCAAGGGATTTGAGCAAGATAAGAGGATTTAGGCATTGAAGTTATAGAATCTATGCTCAAAGGAGACTCATGTAAAGTTAGACTTGTCTTAGGTACACAAGTTGATGGTGGAATTGTGTAACAAGGAGAAATTGGGACAACTGGTGATTCAATACATGTTTTGGGAAGGTCAACACAAGGAGATTTGTAGGTGCTATTACAACCACCTATCTTATCTTGAAGAGGTTGTGTTGATTTCCTTTGCACCCATTGATATGGAAAACCAAGGGTGGCTTTTGGAATCTTACTGATACACTCTTTTACCTCTAGCAAACCATGGCATTTGGGAAGCCAAAGTGCTGTTGCACCCTCATAATAGCCTTGTGCTTTAAGAACATGCTTTGGGACCCAATGAGTAACAATGTGAGGTTTAGGCTTGGAAAAGATGTGCTTTTTAGGAGGGTTAGCAACTAGGCTAGATGGTACAAGTTTGTACGCATCTTTGGGTATCTAAATTGATAATTCCTTCTTGCCTTGCCTTCTTTGAGCAGTGACTAGAGTAGTTGGAACATGCTAGCCATGGCCCTCACTTGAGGACTCATCGATTATCCACATCATTTATGCTGGAGCTTCAAGAGCAGATTTTGAAAGTGGGTTGTGTAAGGCAGAAACACCACCCTTTTGATATGATAAAGCTCGTGGAGTAGCAGATCCCAAGATGCAATCAGAATCAATTTACAATTTGTATTGTCTATTCTTCCAATCTAATGAACAATTGGTAGCACTTAACCATGATCGACCGAGAACAGCCTCTACCACTTCCTTGGACTTACTTGCCACATAAAAGGGAACTGACATCTGGTGATCCTGAATGGACATCATAATGACACATTTTTCCTCTATAGGGTTATCTTCACCTGAGAAGCTTCATAAGTCAATAGGAATGTGCACAAGTGTTGGTTGTCCCAAGGCTATCCATGTGTCAAACGAGAGAACATTATAATCTGCACCAGAGTCAATTAAGGCAGAGACAAAGTAGGTAGTCTCATGAAGATGAAGATACACTTGAATATTGAAAGAATCAACATATTATCATCAGTAGCCAATTGTAATGCCAACATAGAAGCCTTGCGACGCTCCTTGGCTTTTGCAACTCTAGCTTTAGCCTCTTCTTGAGCCTGACGTTTAAGTAGGTCATGTGCTTCTTTCCGTGTGTGCGCAGCATGCATTTGTTGAAGCATGGCTTCAGTTAATGGTTCATTGTATTTCTTGAGACGACTTCCATTAATGAAGTTAGGCATTTGCTCACCTTCTAGTGTCTCAAAATCAGAGTCCCATCCATCTTCCTTATCAGCATCATTAGCAAATTCGAGTGTTAAATCCTCCACTGAGACTTCCTCTACATGCAGTGCTATTGTGGATGCATTCCCATAGTACAAAACATCTAGAAGGTCACGTGGTTGTACCATTTGTATAGTAATAATGTCATATCCATCTGAGTCACAAAAATGAATTGGCTTAGGTAAAGCACATGTCGATAATGTTGCAAGGACATGACTCCATTCTAGTGGATCAATTAAGTGCTCAGGGAAGGGTTGTGAAATGTATGCCTCATCTGATACACTTTGATTACCCTTAAGTCTCTCAGTGTTGAAATCCCTACATGAGGCTCCACACATCCACAGATCTTCTCGCCCATCTGACAATGTAACTCTTGAGCCCTCAAATGAAGCAAACTCATCTATTAGAGACCTTGTTACATCACGATATGAGTGATTCTTTAGGTTGACCCTTGTGATGACAGAATCATGTCGGAGGTACAAACAATTGTATCCCCAATCTTGAATCATTTGAAATTGTCGCATGAATGGTCTACCCAATATCACTTCATAGTTTGGATGTTTTCCAAAATCCACTACTGCAAAGGTGTGCTCATATTCAATCCCACATGTGGTGACCAATATGTTCTCAAGCAGCCCAAGGGGATGTTCTAAGCTTCCATCTGCTAGCTGCAAGCGCATCCTAGTACTCCTAATAGTTGGTTTGTCCCACTTTTCCCAAATGGACCTTGTCACAATGCCCACTCCTGCACCACTATCAAGTATTGTAGTTGAAACTACTTTTCGCACTTCTAATGGGAGGGTAGCATTTCCCTGATCGTCCTCACAGAATTTCCCTACTTTGTTGATAGGAACTGGCATAACATGCTTTGTCTCAGGGTGTATAGTACAATGATGGTGACCCTTTTGTAGCAATACCTGCTCTGACAAACATGTGGCAATATCATTCCACAACTCAGGTCGAAGCTTTATCAAATCAAGCAAAGGTATGGTACAAGCCACTGGTGCTGACAAAATAGCTTACATGATACCCATATCCATCTCCTTTGTCAACCTTCTATGCATGGAGGGTATCCTCAAGGTTTGAGAAAAGTTCTCATATTCTATTTGGGAAGTGTTCTACACAACACCCTAGACAATATCTTTCAATTGGTGGAAACTGTGGTACTGTTGTATTGGATCGAGCTGCTTGACTTGAGCGATGTGGACAATCACGAGCCCAATGGGGTTCTCCGCACTCATAACAGGGACCCACTAGTTTGGCTTCTACTTTCCTTTGCTGCCATTGACCTAAGGGGCCTGGAGTCCTAGGTTGGTAGCCGCCTAGCAACATCAAAGAATTTTGTTCCCCTGGTTGAGCCTCCAGTGCTTGGCTTGGATATGCGGGACTTTCAAAAAGATTTTCCTTGGATGAATATGATGCATATTCCTCCTCCACATAGCCTGGGTTTACCAAGTCTCTACACATATTTGAATTGTCGTAGTCAACAACCCTCACAGGAGCAGTCCCAGGAGCAGGAGGTTGAGCTCTAAGAATAGGTCGTGCTTGCTCTTGTGCCATCGATGGCTTACATTCAAAATTAGTATACTGTTGATGCATTTGTGGAGTCACTCCACCCCTTTGCTGCTCACGCTCTTGTCTCATTCTTGCAATGCGAGTACATTCCTGTGTGGTGTGGGTAAAGTTCCAAGCACAGGCCTGGCACCACTTCTTTGTGGGTTGGTTTGTGACTAGAGGAGAAAAGGTATTACATTTTTCGGTTTTATGGTTACCGCCACATGCTCCACAAAGATGAGAACCTGTAGGTAGTACACTCCTCATTCGCTGCTGCTGTTGTTGTGGCTGCATGGGTGGGCGATAGGTTTGTCCCAATCTCCTTAGTACTAGGTTAGCTATCTGGTCTGGATTTACTAGCGCACTAGACCCTGAACTTTGGTCATCACCCCACTGATCTCTAGGTTTCAGGGCCAGTACCATCTTGGAATTTGAAGTTATCTGTGAAATCCATAGCATCATGGCAACACTCATTGAAATTTGTATGCTTCTTTGCATAGAGATGTGTATGCAGTGTTGAATTTTTGAGTCCTTTTCAGAAGAGAGAAATTAATCCACTCTGGGTGGGCTTCTCATCTTCTAGGCAATGATTAATGTACTGCTTCATCCTATTTACACAATCTCTAACACTCTCAGTCTCGCCTTGCTTGAAAGAGTAGATGTTTGCTACCGTGTCATGTTGAATCCCCATCAAGGAAAAAGCAATAATGAATCTCTCTTCCAGAACTCGTAAAGAAGATTTGTCTGAAGCCTCTAGTGCATGAAACCAAGCAAGGGCCTTTCCCTCAAGAGTGAGCCCAAATCCTTCAATTTGCGTATGCTTGTCAGCCACTTGCTCAGCTCGAACTGCTTGCCTAAATGCTGCTACATGGTCATATGGATCTCCTGACCCTTCGTACTTCTTTACCAGTTTCTGAAGAGTTGATGGCCTTACTTGTCTTGAATACTCATCATAGCGCCTACGGCCTCTCACTCTCAGTGGGAATTGTTCCTCTCTTTGGTAAGATGGTCCACATGCATCCAAAATTGGTGTGGGTCCCCTATTACCTGCCTCACCAACCCCCTCCAAAGATCTTGCTACCCTCATTTCAGGAGGTGCATTTATGGGAGGCCGAGTTGGCTCCCCTACCCTCCAATTGTCATAGTGAGAAAAACGTTGTGGTGTAACCTGTGGTCGCACTTTTGGTGTAGGATAATGTCTTGGTGCTAGAGTTGGGCTACTTGCAGTGGTCCACTTTGATGTTGAGGGTCCCTCTCTAATGAACTCTCGTAGGGGAGGAGCAGCAGTTTCTCCAAGAAAGGCTGTCTCTCCTGGTTTAGCTGTATTTGTTGAGAACACTTCCATGAATAATGGTTGTCCTTTCCACGTGAGCTCCCGAATCTCCTTCCAGTCTAAGGTTCGGTATTCATTGGCCCATTTATCAACGATTCGGTTCTTGTATTCTGCAAGCTTTTCGACTACCACCACAAGTGCTAGAGGAAGATCTAGCTCTGGCAATCTAGTTGTGGCATAATATCCTTCTAAAGAGTCCTTATTATAAAGAGTCCTTATAGACCTCTTGAAGTGGGTCATCCTGTAAGACCTTTGTCACTGGAATTTGTCGTACAAACTCCCATTGGTTCTCAGTCCCCTGATCCATTTTGCTCTTGCCTTTCCTGTCCCTTTCCAAATTTAGATCTACAAGAAGTAAATCATCTATGGATGGCTTTGAGGACTGGGCATTGGATGGTCCAAGCATGTCCGGCTCAATGAGCCAATCATCTCTAGACTCCCTTGCTCTGGAAAGCTTTGATAAGTCTAAGAACTCGCTTTTAGAGAGCTCCCCTAATTTGTCTACATTCTCTGGATGATAGGTGACTTCGTAGCGAACACCATCTCCACCCATGTACATGTTACCCTGGTCATTGACTAGAGGTGCTCTATCAAGTTCTGAGAAAAAGTCTGCGATCTTAACAAGATACCGTTGTTGTGGATCCCTAAAGATCTCAGCTCCTTGAGCATTCCTGTAGACATATTGAAGTCTCACATTGAGTGGTAACCCCATGGTGTCGGCTTCAAATGGATTAAAAGATCTTGTGGGTGTCCTAGTTGGGGCTAAGGGATGACTATTTGATGGCCCTAGATTGTCCATGGACAATGAGCTGGTTGTTCTGGAAAGGGTATCAGATTGGGATTCGAAAAAGGTTTCAGCAATATCTGCCAAATTTCCTACCGATTGGGTCCCACTTTCCTGCGTAGGTACTCTAGAAGGTGCCCTAGGCCCTATGGCAGTGTCTATATGACGTCCCGACCGCAAGTGCATAAGGTCAAATTTTAAGGTCTGTTTGTTTTTTTTTTTATTTTTTATTTAAAAATATATATATATATATATATATATATATATATATATATTTAAACCCTACCTAACCACTAAATGCAACTAACCTGAATATGTGTGTAACTATCTATCCTATTTTTTTATTTTTTTATTTTTTACTAATTACACAAAAATACTAATTATGCACAAAATTACAAAAATTTAAAAAGATGCAAGTTACACTAATTATGCAAATAATTACAAAAATTTAGAAAAATAAAAAATTACAGAATATGCAAAAAATGTGGACTCCTAAAAAAAACACATAATTTATAAAATTTTTCTTTTTTCTTTCTCTCTTTTTTTTTCCTTTTTTTATTATTTTTATTATTTTATTGTTTTTTTATTTTATTTTTTTTTTCAAAAAAAATGCAAAAAAATGGAAATTAACAAAAAAATTAAAGAATAAAAAATAAAACAAATAAAAAAAATACTAACCTTTTTTTTCGGCGCCTTCTCTGCGGATTCGCCGGCCCCTTCACGTGCCTCCTCGCCGACCACCTCGCTTCCACAGCTGGCTCGCTCCTTCTTCGGCCCTTCACAGCTGGCACCTTATCCTCTCCTTCTCTGCAGCCTCCTTCGCCAGCTGCTTCACCTCCTCGCTCTCGCCTTCTTCACCGCCGGCCACCACCTCTCTGCAGTATCGCCTTCTCTGCCGGCCGCTTCACCACTGCCGGCTCTTCACAGCTGCCTCTCACCTCCGCTTCCTTCGCCTTCTCACCTTCTCTTCAATAAACTCCGCTAGTGCGGAGCTCCTTTTCGTCGCCTCGGCTTCTTCGCTGGCGCGGCCTTCTTTTCCTCCTCGCCTGCGTCTATCTCCGCCGGCAACCTCAGATGCCGCCGCCTTCAATACCTTTCACAGCCAGCTGCCGGTGTGCCCCCCAGCCACCTCACCTTCACCAGCGACGACCTTCTGTTGGCCGCCTCACCTCCTTGCTCGCTTTTGCTGCTGCGCCACCACCGGCCACCTTAGCTTCGCCTTCTGCTTCTCTTGTAGATGTCTCTCGCTTGCCAGCCGGCCAATCGGCTCCACTGCTGACTTCGCTTCCAGTCAGTCAACTTCACGCCTTTCTTCCTCTTAGCTGCCAACAACTGAAGTCGCCTCCACTGCAGTCGTTCATCAGCGGCCAATTGGCTTCTTTTTTTGTTTTTTATTTTTTTTTAAATTTTTTTACCTCCTTGCGGCCACTTCACACCGGCCTCTCCTTCACGCCTTAGCTGCAGCACAGCAGAGTGGGTAGTGCATTATGCATTATGGAATATTGCCTTAAGCACAAGTTTAATGCACACTAAATAAGCTCACACATAATGCATTGAGCTTATTGTATTATTCAGATTTTCGTTTCTAATCTATGAACAAAAAATGAACACAACGATGAAAACAACCATGGACATTGGAAAGCATATACATGAATGAGAAAACATTAGCGAGAGTAGATCTCAACCGCACAAGTAAGTACTCATCTATTTTTTTCTCTTCTAATCACTAGCTCCGAGATTCCACACTCATGCTAACCCTAAACCTAAAAACAAAAAGAAATAGTGATAGTAATGCAAGCTTCTCAACCGGTTTTGAGTCATCCCCGGCAGTGGCGCCAATGGAGAGACGGAAAACTCTCACTTGTAGCAAGAGTAGCATGATCCACGTATAGCTCAATCCAATGGGATTTGCATCCCTTTCGGAGCTAGGGATTCAACCCGTACCGGTGCACAAAAGCTTATCCACAAATGGAGAGAATACTTATGGCTACCATCACATGACACTAGACTAAGCACACACACAAGCTCAACTTGCCCTCATTCTTACACACCCATTCATTCACAAATACAAGCAAGAGGAACACAATCACTATGCACACAAGCAAAGAGAAAGGCCTCACTCCACTCCTATCTTCCTACAAGCATGCACACACTCAAGCATCAAGCTTCCATGAAAGCTTCAAATCAGTCCACATACACAAAAATGAAATACTAAAAGCATGCATAAGAGTAAAATGATTAGAGAAGAGGATGAGAAAGACTCATGACATTGCTATTGATTCAATGAAGAGATTTATCTCATACAAAGATGTAGATGGGGTGAGAGAAGAGTCTTTACCTCTATGCAGAAGAGGGAGAGTAGCTCTCTCAAAGGAGATCTTGCATGAACTTATCCCAAAGTGTACATAAGCTCTCAAATGAGCCACTTTTTATACAAAAACTCTAAAATTCCCAAAACTTCCCATGTGGGATTATTCTTAAGCCCACTCCCACACTCATCTACAACTTGGAACTCTTTACAAGAGCCCTAAATAAGAATGTCACTTGTTTTCCTACTTGCATCTTTTTGTTGCATCCTTGCATTGATCATCACCACTCGTCACGCAACAGTTTATTAGTATGTTTATCTGTACCATGTTTATGAATGTTACCATTCGAATTCTGCATCTTTTGTAAATGTGAAGATCGGAAGAAGTTGTTACTAGCACATTGTACTACTAAGGGACATCAGCAAAAAATATGTATGCTATGTTGGTAAATATATATTTGGCACTTTTTTACATTGGACCATATAGTCAATTAAAGGTGTTTGTTACTATATTTATCTATACCATGTTTATGTGCTTAGAAACATTAGTAGTAGACTTTCTTTGTGTACATCTTCAGTTGAATAGCTCCATGAAGCTTGGAACCTTGTAGTCTATTATTAAAAAGGAACATTGTGTGAACTCACTGAAAATGACCATTGCTCTAAAGTTTTTAAATGCGAAGAAGAGAAGTTATATTAATAAAAGTAGAAGTTTTATGACTAGTAAGTCAAAATCAACATGAATCTATGTCTTTCTTATCATATTAATAAAAGTAAGAGATTGATGACTGGTAAGTCAAAATCAACATAAAGCTACATCTTTCTTGAACATATTAGAAACAATATTCAAAACCTTACTCTCTCTCCTTTCTTCAACTCGAAGTAAGTAATCGCGCTCTTGAGAATGGGATTGAATGGGGAAATGAAATGCCCTCCAAGATCCTGAACCTTGAAACTTAGAAGGAAATTCTTTACAAAATCCTGTTGTGCACCTCGGGGGGGGGGGGGGGGGGGGGCACGGTACAAAGTTTTGTAGCCCTTCACCTTGTGTTTTATACGTAGCATTAGCAATTTATCACCACAATTGTATTAACATGCAGTATAGTAGTTCGTGCATCCTTTAAAAGGACATAAGGAGTTTTTCATAATAGACACCATATAGCACTTCATTACTGATGTTGAAAACATTACCCCTGCCATCTTTCACCTCCTTTGATAAGAATATTTTTGCTTTCTTGCTGAGTACCACATAGTATTCTTCATTATCAAAATTTGTGGGTGGAGTGATAATAGAAAAGTGGTCCCCCATCTCAACCATGTCAGCGAGTTGCTCCTTATCCTCTCAGTACATTACATCATGTTGCTCAATGGGTGTGCCATCTTGGCCACTAATGGGTTCTAGCTTGGTCAAGGACCACGAACCCGAATGAGAGAGAGAACTACACTTGTCCCATGCTTCATGTGCATGAAGAACGAACAGAAACATGACAGGCTTCTTAACAATACTTGCAGAGGATCTTTCTTATTGAAACCCAGGGTAGAGTGCAAGGAACGAGTACCCTTGATAGTTTGGGAGTCCGAGGCCTTTGAACAATCAACATTGCCTACTTTTACCTCCAAAAAGTTCCTTGGCTTCACTAAATCTTATCCCATTTTCCAATCAGCCACTCTATGATATCATGAGTAAGTCTTGCACCATAGAAAGAGTGCAGGAACTAACTAAGGTCATGGGACTTTACCCAACTACACTCGGGAGCATCAAACAGCTCAACCAAGAAGCTAATCTTCCATAACCTAGCTCACAATTCCATGGGCAAGGTGTGTCACTCACCTCGTGAATACTTATACTCGGATTCTTGTAGAGACGATGTTCCCATGTAGCCACACTCCAAATCTCCTCTCCAATGCCGCCACCCCACTCCAAAGGAAGCTTGACCCTCCTCTCACTTAATATCTCTCTCTCACATACACTCATACACAACGAGCATATAATGGCTCTAATTGAATTATTCAAGACACACAAGAGAGCAAGTGAGTAGAGAAGAAGAGTGCTCTATTAGTTGCATAAGAGAATGAATATGAGAATACAAATTGACCCTTATCTTGTCCCCCCAGCCGTCACACCTTGCCCGACCATACTTAAAATATAGGTCCATATCTTTTGAAGGCTGCCTAGGATTGTACAAACACTTAATCTAAGCATGCAATTTCCATAATTAATCTCGTGGCACACCTTTCATAGACAAGTGACGATCACACACGTAAAATATATATTATTAGCTTTTTTAATGTCAACGACGAAATGAAGTGATGGTAGCCAATGGATAGCATCACCGCGAGAGAGGTGTCCAATGAGGGTTAACATGCCCCCCTTCTTGATGTAGATTCTTTCCTTAAATATGTTGGTGAAGATGAGTTGACTATTGGATAGGAAGGTGATGATAGTTAAAGGCCAAGTGTTGGATATTTGTGTGAAAAACAAATCAACCAGTAAAGAGGTCTTTGCATTAACAAGATGAAACATGGTTATGCATGGATGTTTTTCTTTTTCTTTTTATGACTAGGGAAACTTCAAGTTATGCTACAAAGAGGAAAGGTAAGGCCAATTTAACTTAGATGTTAGTAATAAGCATATCTATACCTAAACTAGTCTTAGTTATATGCCTACGGTTATGGTTCAGTCTCAAGTTACACAGACTTTAGAAAATAACGGTAAGTCGAAAGGGTTTTTTGTGTAGTAATTATATTATAAGGGATAAGGCACCAACCCGTGGAGACCAAGGCAATGATCACATATTGCGACCGATAGTTATCTTCTTGGTCTTTTTTGTGTTTCTTTTAAATTATTATTGGTTTCTACTTCCTCTTCTTATTCTTCTTCTTCTTTGGTTTATTTTTTCACCTACAACTGAAATCTGAGTGGGAGTACTTCACACACTCCATCAACATAATTTAAGGTCAGTCATATAGGCAAGTAGAAACATTACTAAATCTAAGAAAGAATATGACCTTAAAGTTTCCCTAAGTGGCACTTAGAAAGAAAATTTTACCCAATCATAAGGTCTTTTAGTTCTATGAATACATGTAATGATATGCAAGAAAAAATTCAAAATTGAGAGTGAGTTAGGATACACCTAAGCAAGTGGAAAACTCCAGTCCATATTGAGGTTGCATGTCCACTTCAAGTTGTAAATCTGGATCTCATCTACACAACTGCACCTCAATAACTTGTAAATTATACTCATCCCAGCAAGCTCATCATCAAGATAACCATAGTTTGTAAGCATGCTTTGATTCGATGTCACTAGGCTAATTTTCCCCCTCACTTAGGTTTGCTCTTCAGATATATATGTGCTCTCTCGTATACTAGGCAATGGTGTGAGTGCATCCTCAGTGTGATCTGGCATGGGTACTATAGGTAAGTGAGCTAATTTTTCTAGGAGCACCCACCATTCTCCAGAAGGGACAAGGAGTTGAAAACATTACTGCAATAAATGACGATGTAAGTCCATAAGTTCTTGCCATCCTCCCGTGCTCTACAAGTTGTTCCTATTATGTAGTTCTATCTTGATAGGGTCCTCCCACTGTGGGTAATGTACACTCATGTGTGATTGTGTCATTATGGTATCTCTACTACACAGACTGCAATAGTCCTATGACATAGCACCTAAAATAAATTATACAGTGCTAACATAAGTAAGACGTGTACCACATGTGCAAGGGGATGAAGTTGTAGGTACAATAAGTCCACAAAGATGGCTCTACAACATATCTCCCCTAGTGGTGCATAAAACTAGAGTGAGTAGGTCTGGTAGCTGAATTGTAGTGCAAAACATGCTAACAGAAAAGAACCAAAGAAAGAAGTGGTTTGACCAAAATCTCAAGGATAAAGAGATTGAGGTAGGAGATCTTATACTTATATATGGGGTCTGCAAGGCTTAAATATACTAGAAACAGACCATTTAGGATTTTTGAAGTTACTCCAGAAGGTACTATATGTATTGACAGAGTTGAAACTATTGGTTTTCTTAATGGTAGTAAGTCTTAAAAATACTATGGTCCTCTTACTGAAGAATCCTTACATGCCTCTCATGACTAGAAATCCACCAAGGAAAGGGCCACTCAAATAAAGACCCAAGCCCAAGAGGAGGTAAGGGAAAGACAAGGCAAACTTAAACAACGTCAAGAAGAAAACCTTAGACCTACTACACAAGCTTATATTGGAGAGGTAATCGACAACATGGAGGATCACATCCCAGCTCTCAGAACACCCATTGAGTTGCCTAGCCCCTATGGTGAAGTGTTCTATAATGATTGTACTATGAGTATAATTAGTACTAATAGTACTGTGAGTACTATTAGTATTCTTAATGAAATTAGTACTATTTGTACTTTCCAGATTACTATAGTATTATGTACTACTCTCTCAAAGCATCAATACTATCCAAAACTATGCAGCACTATTTAGTACTAATATTACTAATAGTATTGTGATTAGTATTAGTACTAATAGTACTATGAGTAATATTAAGACTATTAGCACTCTCAATGCTATTAGTACTAATAGTACTATGCGTACTATTAAGACTATTAGCACTCTCAATGCTATTAGTACTAATAGTACTATGAGTACTATTAAGACTATTAGCACTCTCATTGCTATTAGTACTATGTGTCTATAATTGTACTATTATTTAGTACTAATATTATTATTAGCACTAATATTACTATTAGTATTAATAGCACTATGAGCACTATTAAAACTAATAGTATTTTGAGGTAGTATTAGTACTAATAGTACTATGAGTACTATTAGTACTATCTTTACTATCTAGATTAATATAATGCAATTCTGAACATAATAGTATTATGTACTTTTATCTCCAATCATCAATACTATCTAGTACTATGCAGCACTATTTAGTACTAGTTACTTGTATATTGTAGCA